>NC_023758.2:40593523-40916048 GCF_000499845.2 Phaseolus vulgaris | reverse complement strand
TTATCTCATGTGAAGAAATATCATGTTAAAAGAAGTAGGTATAGCAAACCATTTCCAGAGAAAAAAATCCTTTCAAAGAAGAAATTTCCATCCAGACAAGATAACCAAAATTATAAACTAAGAATGGATACATCCAGTTTCTCCCTTCTGAAAGAAAGTTCATTTTTACTTTCACACTTGCAGACGACGAGAAAGAAATCAAATGGCATGGTGAGAAGTTTTCTTTGGCCCCAATTCTAAAGCATATGGGAAAAAAAGTATCCAAAGTTAACAAACAAGCAAGTTGCTCCATCCCATATTTCTACACGCCGTCTTTTTTAAGAAAATATTATTTTGACAACTACAGAGTAAAAGACACCTAGAGTCCACATTTTAGCAAAAATTTACTTATTTTTCCCGTTGTAATCTAGTGCAGGATTGTCAAAGTATCAACACTTCTCTTTTTATATTGGAAATATAGGCGCTGAGCTCTAGTAGGTCTGTAAGTACTTACAAAGAAGTTAGAGAAGGATCCTAACTCACGCAAGAAGTTTGGTTCATTTTATTTTCTTGGCATGTGATGTGAGTGCTAGTTGAGAGGTTTTAACCATTTCATTAAGTATTATCAGATGTTCCATCGCTCTCTATTAGGAATTAGGAATCCAAATGCGAGTCTAACTCACGCTTGCCTAACATTTACCAGTAATTAATAATACTATTATTCTTTACTTCAGCAAATCCATGCATAGCCGCCAAAAGGAAACGCAGAACAGTGAAAATTACCTGTTATAACGTTCAAAGACAAGGACAATTAAAGGGCTGGGATGGAAAGCAAAACTCTCCCACTCCAAACAGTTAATCTCCTGCACCCAGTTATCATCAATCTCCCCTTCCCAGTCAATTTGACACCCATCCTCTCCCACCACATTCTTGATTGGATGATTCTCAAAATACTCAGAAGCTCTTACTCCCCAACCAACATCTGCATCCAATGGCCAGCTTTTACTTTCTTCCTCAATCACCATCTTCTTTCCTGTACCTTCACCACCATCTTCCTCTTTCTCATCATTATCATCGTCATTATCACCACTCTCAGTTTCAGAATTATCAACATCCCTCTCCTTCATTATATTCTCATAATTCTCCAAAGCATCATTGTTTTGTTGCTGAATCGTGGCAAATGTGTGCTCGAGCGTATCACGCACAATATCTTCCACCGCCACAGCTTCACTTCGGCGACCACGCCTTGGCTTCCTTGGAATCGTTGTGGGGAATGTCTCTGCAGAATTTTTAACATCATTGTTGGATGCCACATCTTTAGGATGGTCACTTCTGCTTCTTGCTTTAGGCCTTGCTCTTTGATTCGAACCAGCTTTAGGTTCGGGCTCAGACTCGGGTTTTGGATGAGACTTTGTAGAACCAGAGCATGAAATAGACTTTACAATGCAGCGGCTAGAGACAGGGGCGTAATGAGAAAAACTGTGAGTACATTCCAACATAGGATTCTTAATACTAAGTGATGATAATGGATGCAAAGTGGCATCACAAAAGGGTGAAAAGCGTCTAGGTGAGACAACACTTTGGATAAACACCATTTTCGTGACTTGACAACGTTGTCAATGAAAATACATCTTGAATGAAGAGTCTTTCCCTGTTCAGCAGAGTGGCACACAGGAGAAGAGTGTCAGAATCATTGCGGAGAAAATAAACAGAGTAACATTAAATTCAAAGAAATGGTTGAATTATTTTATCAAACAGTTGGTGCTCAAGAGTCAAAACACACATGATAACCCAAAATTAAGCCAACCAAGCCTTACTCTGTTTTGGGGTTCCAAACGCGGGAAAATAATTAAATTAAAGCTTAGAAATTGTGAGCAAGGGATATCCACTGTAATGAGGAAAGCTAGCTTTTTTCTCCTCCTCACTCAGTCACTTCCCGTAAACTTTTGTATATGAATGCAGAAAATGAGGAAAAGGCCCAAAAGCTACACATCAAGTTGTTTGGAACAGAGTGAATATAAATGTAAGAATATAATTGATAAAACGATAAATTAATGTTATTTTAAATTGTAAAAACGATAAAAAAAATAAAACATTTTCTTACAAATCTGACAATTAAAAAATAACTAAGATAGTATAAATTATTAATCTGAATTTTTGTGTTGCAAAATCATATATCAAAATTATATGTTTAAGTAATTTCAACATTTAAGTTTCAATAGATAATATGACTGGCACATTCAATTTCTCTTGTGATATTATTAATTGTAAACCAGATTTAGACAATTTTAATATTAAAATTTCTTTCAATAGTAATTGTTGTTAGTAATATTCTATGTATTTTGTTTAAAAATAATAAACTATTTTGATATTATTCAATATTTCATAGAATATTAATATACTTTTTTAATATTTCTCTCAATTCTTTAGATCTCAATAGAAAAAAAAAATCAATCCGATTTTGTAAATTTAAAGTAGATTCAATTCCAAATTATAAAAATAGATATTGTAGTTACAAAAAATCTTTAATATCTTTATCTATTCTAATTACATAGTTTGTCACTGACATAGTTATCTTTGGCATTGTTGTATTGTAGATGACTTGAGTAAGTGATATGACATCCAAATGTTTGCTTCTAAATCAGTTTCCTTTTGTTTTTTTGCTAAAAAAATCAATACACGTACTCTATTTTACTCCAACAAGGAAAAATAATTGCTTCAAAAGTCTCTTTAAAGTGCAACTTTGTAGTTAACCTCTTTCTTCAATTGTTTGATCAAAACTGTATCCTTTAAAAGCATGCATCTAAGAATGGTGGAAAAGTCATGTATCTTAATGAGAAGGACTTTATTGTATCATATAAAGGTGAATTGTGTACACAGCATTGAATGGTTGTAATTCTACTACCAGATTTACTTATTGAATGGTTGTATGAAATATCTATATTCATACACCTTTTATATTTTCACCAACCACTGGTACTTATTTTCTTATCTACGATATATTAAAGTGATTTCTTCATGCTTCCATGTCCGAGGACTGTCTATCATGTCGATCCATCACTCAAATAATCCTTCACTTACTTTTCCACATGAAGAGGACTGAATGTTGGTGTTTGCTCTGGCCTTCTGAGAAAATCGTTTCACTAAAGTCTGCTCTGAACTGATAGTTCATGCTTCATTTGATCCCTCAGTACTCTCCTCAGGATCTTGTTGGAAGATGTTCGAGGAAACTCTGGCACAATTTTAACTAGAGTTACCTGTAATGTAATGAAAAAGTCCATGTATGCTAAATCAGTTAACATTATGACCCCAATTCAGGCCATTTTTTCAGATTAATAAACCACAATCAGTTCACAATTGTTTGTACCAACCGAGGGTCATACCTTAAACAAAGGGTTAAGGTTGCTTTGAATAGCTTTAGTGAATTTCATCTTCAGAGTTTCTGCACTGGAATTGTATCCTTTCTTTAAAACAACAAATACAACAAGTTGTTCTGGGCCTCTATTTATAGTTGCTACACCTACTGCAGCTGTCTCCAAAATGCATTCATCAGCCCCATCACAGACACGCTCAATTTCTACAGAACTTGTCTGCATGTCAGAAACATAAATTTCAAAGTTGAAAGAACAGTGAGTCCAAGAATAACAAAGAACAAGAATCATGTAAGTTTATGTTAGGAATCTACGTCTGATTCTGAATCATGCATTGAGTATGAATGAGAAAGTTGTGAAAAATACAAGAAAGAAGACCCATAAACCCATTGGCTTAAGGTTTTGAGTTGGAGGTGCTGTGAATCCCTTATATATTGATTTGACTCATGTTTCATTGTTGCTAAATCTTCCTTGGTGAATCTCCTCTCGAAAGACCCAATAGCGGTATCACCCGTAGTTTGTCTTTGTGACCAGTTTGAATGAGTACAATAGAAGGTGAAGTGAAGGTCCCAAATGGCTAACTACTATGGGCGACCAATTAAACTTTCTTTTCTTTACAGAATGTTTGTAGTTTCTTAGCTGGAATGGGTTATTGAGCTGGATGGAGTGTAGTACATTATCAAGGGTAATAGAGTTATGGTTTATCATTTTGTGTTTCTTTATATTGTTCTTTTGCACCCTTTCGCAAATGGAAAGTTTATCAGATATCACACATCAAGGAATGGAAATTCTTTTTTTTTTCCTACACTCTTCCAATTTTTCTTTGGTCATAAGAGATGCATTCTTCTATTGCTTCCCTGGTTGATAGCTTTGACGACTATCAGATCAGAATCTTTGAAATTGCTGATTAATTTCTTATTCAGCTTTTTCCATGTAAGCGTACCTTTATTCCACCAAGATTCATGGTGTCATCAGCCCTCCCTTGTACAACAATAAATCCATCAACTGTTCTCCTGATTATATCTCCATGTCTCCTAAGAACCTGTTAATAAATTTACAACCATATATCCATCAATACCATAATAGAACAAGATTAGTTAAAATTACAAATATAGTTTATTCTATCATTATGTAGTTCACAAAGAAGGGATTTTTAGAAAATATTTAATGGGGGTCTTACAGATCTACAATATTTTTGGATGTCAAAAGATTTCAATGGGTATTGATGGCATTTGACAACCAACTATAAAACATCCGAAGTTCAGAATGCAAGATATTTCTATATTTTCACTCTTCACTAGTTTTTATTTTCGGTGTAATTTGTTAAGTGTGCGAGAAGACAAGTGCTTGTGAAACAAGGTCATTTATATGCAACCACAAAATACTTCCAGATCAAAGGAGAGATGGTATCCTTCACACATGAAAGAATTAATATTTGAAGATAGTTGTATTAGTGTGAAAATCATTCTGAGCATATTAATTGAAGGTCTACCTTTCCTTTATAAACGGGCATTCCCTTAAAGTAAACCTTCTCGTGATCAGCATTAAGAATTCTGTCAGATGCTCCCAGAGAGAGAGGAAATAAGCCCACTTCCCCAACACAAGGAACATCATCTGGCTGTCATATTAATCAAAGAGGTCAAATATTAGAAAACCAAAAATATAATTCATCTAAGCCATAGATAGGTTTGTTATTATGTTTGGACATCTGCTAGTGAAAATGCAAACAGCCTAATTCAGAAGAATATGGAATTTCAAAAGAATTGGAGAAGATACAATAGGTAGATCCAGTGTGCCGACGACAAAGTTTCACCCAAATATGGGCACAACGTAATGGTGTCAGGGTGGCAGCATAAGTAAAAATCATGACCAAAGAACTTAAACTATCCAGTAAATCTTACATAAGGAACTCCATTTTCGTCAAAAATGACAAAACCAGTTGTCATTGATGCTGTGCTAAATGCTCCAAAAGCTTGAGGTTGCAGGGGACTTCCTGCAATATAGCTAGATGCAAGCTCAGTGCCTCCACACAATTCAATAATCGGCCTGTAATAAGCTTTTGAAGAAAGCCATAGATCATCATCAACATTTGATGTTTCACCAGTGGAACAAAATGTTCTGCATAAAACCATAGTTCAGTTCATTTTTCTTAGTAAAACTTTGATTATTTAGACTACTGATGAGAGGTATCACTTTATCTTTGTCCAATCCAAGCCCTCCATACACTTTGTATTCTTCCATGTTTTTACTAAGCTTGGAACTGTTCCCAAAATGGTAACACCTGCATCCTGGACGATTGTAGTTCAATAAATAAGGTTGTTCTTTGATGTAATGTATCAAATTCTATTGATGCAGAATACAATACAGAATCTACTTTTGCAATTATGATGACACTTTCATTTTCATTGCTGTACTGTACTAATATTTTACTTAACCCATGTCCTGATATTAGCCAACTACTTTTTTGGCTGAGCTAAATTCTAACAGTGAGAATCTTTCCTTCTGAAAAAAAGTATTTTCCTTTCTTTACTTAATCAGTATAGATTTCACCTAGCCCTCATTCAGATCCATTTGTTAGTTAATTCAAGGAAAAAGATATTCTAGTAATATAGGTTGCTTCCCTCTTCTACCTTGACACACAGGGTGGAATCATGAGGAAAAATGACAACTTCATTAATGTTCTGTGACCTCAAGGTGAAACTAATTTTCCTGGACTATGCTTTAAAGTTAAAGAAACAAGAGCTTTCCATGGGAAGTACTTTTCCGTTGATCCCATATATAAAACATAGAGTTAATTTTCCTAAGGTGCATATCCCAAAACCATACAAGCTAATGTGAGGGTTTGCATCAGAATATTCCTGTGTAAGCATATAACACTACGGCGTACATACATATGTAAAGATATAAAATATTGCATTACAAATATTTGGGGTACTCATCAATTCGTATCAAAGCTCCTTGTCGGTGTCTTAGGTAAGGTGCTATGATGGGAACTTGGGTATTATGAGACAAAGCAAGCTTGAAAGAATCAGAATATTTTTTCCCTTGTTACATCAGCAACTTGCAATTGCGATATCTTTTCATGGAGAATTGATAATGTAGAAACTGTTATCAACAATGTCTGTGGAGATAACACAAACTTACAAGTGTTTCCCACTTCCTTCTGTTCTTATTACCAATCAGCATTTATAATATAGTTTACGGTCACAACCTTTAAGGTTATTAAAAAAATAATTACTTATAAAAAATGTAAAATTAAATTATATAAGATGAAAGATTTGATTTGGGGGATTTACCTGAACAAATTTTCCAAAATTACGACCTTGAGGAGCCCCATGGTACAAAGCCAAAGTTGCACCAAGTAGAAAACATTGATACAATACTGTTGGTCCCATCACCCATCCTAAATTTGTAGGCCAGCAATAGACATCTCCAGCTTGAACATCAATGGCAGCCCATCCATCAGCAGCACTTCGTATTGGTGCAAGTTGAGTCCAAGCAATAGCTTTTGGATCCCCTGACGAAAGTCAAAATATAACCACAAAATCAGTATAACGTTAGTAGTCTCTATCTGATACATTCTACGGGAGGATCTTTACCCGTGGTTCCAGAAGAGAATAGTATATTAGTAACAGAATCAACTGATTGATAGCTTGGAAAATAATAATCTGACCTGCCAAGAGTTAAATGTTAAGGTTAGACAAAGCACATGAAAAAAAAATGCATCTTCTCCATCTCTCTTTCTCACTCTCCTTTACAAGTCATAATTTTAGTTAAAAGAATGACCATTTGTTTAGATTCTGACATTGTTTAATGAACACATTGAAGTTTGGATTACCAGGATTTCTGAGTCTGATTTGCGGAAGAGATAAAACTTTTCCATGATAAGTCTTGTTCTCTTAATTGAACTCCTACATCATCACCCAGCACAGGTAGCACAATAACTTTACATGCAGCTGCCTCAATGACCCGACTGCATGAGGAAATATCAGAATGAGGTTTCCAGTGGTTTATGTGCTTAAAGAACTGCCATAAATCTATTTAACAGACATTCAAACTTGAGCACTGCCTACAAAGTAGGACAGCAAAGTAAAATGAGAAGGATCATTATCAGTATAAGTTAGGAAATCACCATGTAGAATACAAACTTTGCCCAAAGAGCAGCAGTAGTACATTCATTTCCAAACATTTCTGAACATCTACTGAGGAAAGCATATATTCTTAAAATGTTGGTCGTTAAAATTCTATTCTATATGTTAATACGAACTAAGTGAAGGGAGACTTGGCTTCTACCTTTGGTTCATTTAACTCAAGTGTGCTAACTAATTTTGTTACTGATAATGAAGTGTTTTAGATATAATTTAGAGATTTAAACTGGCAACAGGAACAACAACTATCAGAGAAAATGTTTGTATATTGAACTAATTCAAGAAGGATTCGGGAGATATCAGATGGAATACTACACATTCATCAAGGAGGAAAGAGTAAAGTATTTATGAGATAGAATCTTGAGTTAACATCTGAATTGGTGATGTGAAGAAGAATTATTAGAACTGAGATTATTTTTCATTTTCTATTTATAACTGAAAAATAAATTCATTGGCGAAACCATTCATTTCTGATGCTACTTGTGCCTATTACATATACCCAAAAATAAGTGAAGAAATGAGAAAAAGAAAACAGGGTTCTAAAAACATGTATAGTTACCAATTTACTGAGTTATGCAAGTATGCAATAATTGGAGTGATCTAGCAACCACTGTAGTCATGTCTGCTGTTATTCATATTATTGCTGAAATATGGACTAGTAGAAATAGTATCGAAAGCATGAAATTATCCTATCATCATGTGAAGAACAAATCTTTTGCTGCTCTGAATCTCAGGGTAGTATCTGCACAGGTAATGTGTTCTCAACTATAAAACAATTTAAGCTTTTGAAATCATTCACTATTGCTTGCAAACCAAGGAAAGAACGCAAGATTATTCAAGTTAACTGGTTTCCCTCGGATCATGATTGGATTAAATGTTATTTGGATGGAACATACATGAAGCATCCAAGTACTTCAGCTTGTGGAAGAATAATAAAGAACTTCTTAGCAGAGAATATGGGATTTTTCTCTATATCTCTTCAGGTTAGCTAGGCATTTGAGGCAAAGGTTATGGAGATTATTCATGCTAAGATTGCTAATCAGAAATCTTAGAGAATCATATGGTTGGAAAGTGATTCTACATTGGTGGTCACAGCTTTTTTCTTAACACAATCTGTTGTTCCCGTGGAGATTGAGGAATAGATGGAGGAATAGAATGGAGATTTTAAAACATATATATTTTCGTTTATCACATGTTTTTAGAGAAGAAAATAGATGTGTTGATAGCCTAACTCCCTTCATTTCATATGATTTTTGCAAAGATAAATGTTGGCTTCCACAGTTTAGATTTTGGTAGTGGATTAGGTCTGACCCCCTCCCCATTTTTGTATTATATATGTATATGTATATGTATGTACGTGTGTGTGTAATTGGCTCCTGTGTTCTAATTCCAAGATTTTTGTGATCTAAAACAAACAAAAAATATCATTGGTTACTGTCTTCTAGATGCTCAAACACAGACTTCACCTTGACATCATTAGGATCATGGCATTGAATTTGAACTCAAACAATGGAAAAAAAAGAGTATTGAAACATTAATCAAAAGATGCATATACAGATGATTATTGAATAACGTAACTACAACAAATGTTAAGTTTCCAGTTGTTTTGAAAGTCAAGTATTTCAGGAAATAACCTTGACTTGTGCATTTCACTTAGAAGGCTAAGTATAATCTGAACAGAAAAATTAAAATTAGACACAGGCATAAGAAGAGAACACTTGGCTAATTTAAAATATAATTTCTATATTTAGAAGTTGAACTGATAAAAATGCATCTATGGGTATAATGACAACATGTATTTACCTGTACAAAGGGAATTTCCTGCCACCTCTGGCTATGAAATCCTGAGAACAAAATAAAGTTGAGTAAACAATCTGAATATGTTACAAATAATGGGAATTCAACCAGAGATTGCAGAAAATGAAATAAGAAACACAATATTACAGTAAATAGGCTAGAACTTTAAGGGACTAGCCTCCTCCAAGTCCCACTCTTTCCACTGAACTCTATCCTTCTTTTAACAGACTTCACACCTTCCTCGATGCTCACTCTGCCTCTCCACTTTGCCAGTTGCCTAGCAGTAACAGATTACCAAAAATCCCCCAGGCATATACCCTTTTCCCTCACTTATATTGCTCATATCAATCGTTAATCCATTACCTTTACCTTTAATTTCTCATCGTTCACATAGGCAGTAGTAATAGATATCTATCAAAAGTTGACTTTATGAGTGCTTGTATCCTATCCAATTCCTATAAATTCAAAGCTTCTAATATATGCAATTTATAAGCCATCAATTTGTTTGGTATATGGGAACTTCAGCAATTTATTATTCAATAACAGCTTTTTTCTTTCTCGATTTATAATAAAAAAAATGTAATACTGGTCAAATAACAGTAACTCAACAAAAACTTCAAAATAAGATTTTAACAACACAAGATGCATGTTTCTAAAGATAATATTTACGTTCAGTTCCACCCATTAACAAATTTCGTTTGAAAATTTGAAGCCTCAAGAAATGCCTAATATAGAAGGTTAAGCTTCCAAGGGAACTCGTAAGGACAGCATCTATTGTCTAAGATAAAGATTTGGTAATGTTAGCATTGGTTCACACATACTAATTTACACAAATTGGAAATAAATATAGAAGGCCAAGCTTCCAAGGGGACTCTAACATATAATTTGGTAATGTTACCATTGCTTAACACATTCTAATTTGCACAAATTGGTAAGTGAGAAAGAATAGAGACAATTCCAAATATTGAATACTCTCATTTTAATCAACAGAAGCTTTATAATTGAAACATTACCTGTGTGAAGACACCTTTTGCTTTGGAAACACGAAGGCGAGTTGCAATCTCTTTTGGGGCAAAACTATCAGCTATTGAGACTACAGCGCATCCTGCAAGGACAATGGCTAAATAGATTATTACGGCATTGGCTGTCATTTGCATGTCAATTGCGATTGCATCTCCCTTTGAGAATGTGGCATCTATTGCTTTAGCTACCATCCTGCAAATAATATGGCAAAGACATGCAAAAAAAAGGTATTACTTTGATTCTAAATCCTAAAAGGAGAAGAAGCAAAGACAAAAAGAAAAGTGAGATACAAGTAGAAAAAGAGTGGAAACAAAGACTACCAAATTCACACACATTTACAATCCTGATCATAATTACAAACTTAAATGTACTGATGCAACTGAAAAATAGCTCTTCAAAAGACTGAACTAAAAAAAAAAGTCAAGAGATCAGACTCCCTACATTGAATAGCACAACTTTGGTCGAAAAGCAAGAGTGAGAGTTAAAAGCCCTACATTACTTGTTGTCGGAGTTGTTTAAGCGTGATACGATTAACCTCGGAATCATCAAAACCTTCATCTCTCCAAACGATGGCTAAACTGTCATCTGGTTTGTAGGGATGTGAACTGGGTTGCACACAGCAATCAGCAATGTTGAGGACAGAACCGGGAAGCCAGGTCCCTCCATGTCTAGAAGGGTCAGAAGTATCCAAAATGCACTTGGGAGGTTCAACAAAGGTGATAGAAAGTTCCTTGAGAAGAAGGGACCAGTAGAGCTGCATTGACAATAAGAATTAACGAAGAAAGAAAGAAAAGAAGAGATGTTAAAGAGGCATTGGGTTGCTTGCCTGAGGGTGTTGAACAGAAAAGTTGTGAAAGAGGGGATAACTGGTAATAGGGTCTTTGTAGGAAGATCCTAAAAGCTGAGGGGCATGAGTTTCCATGAAACGGCCAAGGTTGGTGCGTTTGGAGTGGTCCCTGAAAGGAGGAAGAGAAGTGAGTGGAGATTGTAGTAGTGAAAAGTGTGAAAAGCAGAGAAAGACTTACAGAGAAGGGAACCAATAGAGTGGAAGAGAAGCATGATGAGTGTGGAAGGCAGAGTGATAAACAGAGTGGAAGAGAAGGTGATGCAAGGAGTGTGGAAAGGATGGTTTGAGGAGTTTGAGAGAGACAAGGTGGCGCCATATGAGTGAAGGGTGGTTGTCGGAGTCGGAGTCGGAGTGGGAGGGATAGTGAGAGAGAATATCCCTCAAAACGCCGTAGAGTTCATTGGCTTGTGCTAGTGTCAACCCTGCATTCACCAAGTCTTCCACTTCCAATTCCCTCACGCTCTTCACCATCGCTTTCTCTCCTCTTTCAACACTCCAACTTCGATCATGCACTATCTTCACACCACCCAACACTTCCAACTCACTATTATCAAAGAAAAACAAAGTATGTTCACAAGCTTTACTACTATCGACCACCTTCACACGATCTCGCTCCCAAAGCTTTTCTTTTTCAGGTGATTAGTGATTGGTGGTGATGGATGGTTATGTTGGTTAGGAGAAAAATCAAAATTGAGACGAGGCAACAACTTTACCTGACCACGTGCTCCGTTTATTACACCTACCAACACATCGATTTAATGGATAGGATAGGAGTACTCTCTATCAAGTGTCAATTAAATTGATTCACTCAATATATATTAAAAAAATTAAAATTTATGCTCTATATTTAATTTAATCTAAGTTGTTGTGCAATTCTCCTCCATAAATCTTAGTTTGAAATTTTTTATTTCAAAACATACAATCTTAGTAAAATAAGAGAAAGAAGAATTTACTTTTAAATTTGTATATTGATTTATATGCGGACTACATCAAATTTTAATTGAGTTTTATTATTATTGTTGCAAATTACAATCTGAGCATTCTTTCATATCATAATTATTCTTGACTAATTCATCGAGTATTATTTGTAATATATTTACTTCTGACTAATCTCTCAAGTATTACTTAGAACGATTGGCCAAAACAAATGTTTGTCTTAAATGTGATATGAAATATCTTAAGGGTTTGCTCACTAGAGAGGATATTGTTTTATGATGTATGCGAGGTTTAAGCACTATTTTGTTAATGAACACAAACAATATTCTTACAAAAGCTTAAAAAAAAATCAAAAGTATTTTACAAATAGTACTTCTCTTTTTTACTTTTTTTTTCTTCCGTGAAATATGTCTTTATATTAACGTTGAAGAAAATATTAATTAAAATTCTTTTAGACCACTGAGTAACTTGAAATCATTTGAAAGTTTTCGTTTTGTCTAATCATCTTCATTGTTGATGATGCATTAAAGGTGTTTCATGCATTAAATGTTCTTCTCTTCTTAAAACAACATCTCTAACTATAATTAGTAGTACTTATTTGTCTTTATTTAAAGTGATTTTATTTGAAATTGTGTAAGCATATAATTATATAGGTCATGTAGTTCTTTCTAGAATATACAATGCACACCTAGGTAGTTGTTAAAACATAAAAAGATCTTTGATGTTGATTATACCAGTACAGATCATAATATATGAAACTATTGTGTTGAGCTCACCGTTTATAATGTTGTGAGTTCACATGCACATGTATTTCTAATAACTGAATTGAAAGAAAAAAAAATTGATTGAAAGTGTAAGCAATTTATGTGTAAAACTAATAGAGGCATTGGTAGATTGAGTTATCTAGAAAGGCAAAAAGAGAAGGAAAAGAGAGTAGGTTGTAGGCAGTGAGGAATGGCATTACAAAGGGGTTTGGAGTCAGAAGTGGTGAGAATTGTGGAGTGTTGCAGGACTCTGAATCAGGCCAAACAAGTCCACGCCCACATCTACCGGAACAACCTCGAACAATGTTCCTACGTAATCACCAAGCTCTTACGCTTCGTCACGTCGCTCACCCAGGTGCCCCTCCACTCCTACCCTCGTCTTCTCTTCGCACAGGTCCACAACCCAAACCCCTTTCTCTGGACCGCTTTCATTCGCGCCTACGCCCTCCGAGGACCCCTCTCCCAAGCCCTTCGCCTCTTCTGCTCCATGCGCAAACGACGCATCTCTCCCGTCTCGTTTACCTTCTCCGCTCTCTTTTCCGCTTCTGGCGCTGCCCGCGACACTCTTTTGGGGGCGCAGCTCCACGCCCAGACACTCTTGCTTGGTGGGTTCGATTCTGATATCTACGTCAACAACGCCATGATTGATATGTACGTCAAATGTGGGTTTATGCGTTGCGCGCGCAAGGTTTTCGATGAAATGCCTGAACGGGATGTTGTCTCTTGGACCGAGCTGATTGTTGCTTACGCGAGGAGGGGCGATATGAAGGCGGCGCAGGACCTGTTTGATGGGTTGCATGTGAAGGATATGGTTGCTTGGACTGCGATGGTTACTGGGTATGCCCAGAATGCCATGCCGAAGGATGCGGTGGAGGTTTTCCGGCGGTTGTTAGATGAGGGTGTCGAGATTGATGAGGTTACCTTGGTTGGTGTTATATCTGCTTGTGCTCAATTGGGTGCGTCTGTTTATGCTAAGTGGATAAGGGACATTGCTGAGAGTTCTGGATTTGGGCCTGGAAGTAGTGTTCTTGTCGGGTCAGCCTTGATAGACATGTACTCAAAATGTGGTAATGTGGAGGAGGCATATAATGTATTTAAAGGAATGAGGGAGAGAAATGTGTTTTCTTACAGTTCTATGATTGTGGGGTTTGCTATACATGGCCGAGTTCATGCAGCAATTAAGTTGTTTTATGACATGTTGGAGACTGAGGTGAAACCAAACCATGTTACTTTTGTAGGGGTGCTTACTGCGTGCACTCATGCAGGCTTGGTAGACCTGGGGCAGCAGCTCTTTGCTACCATGGAAAAGTGTTATGGTGTTGCTCCAACCGCAGAACTTTATGCTTGCATGGCGGATCTTCTTGGTCGAGCTGGATACTTGGAAAAGGTAATACGGCTTGTTGAGACAATGCCTATGAAGCCTGATGGAGCTGTGTGGGGGGCGCTTCTTGGAGCATCATACGTCCATGGGAATCCTGATGTTGCAGAAATTGCTTCGAAGCATTTATTTGAGCTTGAACCTGATAACTTGGGGAATTATTTGTTGCTTTCTAATACCTACGCATCAGTTGGAAGATGGGATGATGTTTCTAGGGTCAGGAAATGCATCAGAGAGAAAAATTTAAAAAAAGATCCAGGGTGGAGCTGGGTTGAAGCAAAAAATGGAATGATTCACAAGTTCGCTGCCGGTGACTTGAAACATCCACAAATTAATGAGATAAAGAAGGAATTAAATGAACTTTTGGAACGGCTGAAGGGGATTGGATATATACCAAACCTAAGTTCGGTGCTTTATGATGTTAACGATGATGAAAAAAAGCTGTTACTAATGGCTCATAGCGAAAAGCTAGCTTTGGCATTTGGATTGCTGAGTACTGATGCTGGTTCCACCATAAAAATTATGAAGAACCTTAGGATATGTAAGGATTGTCATATTGTAATGTGTGGAGCATCAAGACTTACTGGAAGAAAAATTGTTGTGAGGGACAACACGAGATTCCACCACTTTCTTAATGGGGCCTGCTCTTGTAGAAATTTTTGGTGACAGAGGCTAGTGCCATATGCGGGTGAATACTGAAGCATCGGTGTTGGAAGAATAACGTAGTGACCTTTTCTCATTTTTGGTAAAATAGAGGCGTGTATAGAGTTGTTTTGTGCTTGCCTAGACTTAACTATTATAGAAGGATATTGAAAGTTTAGATAAATTGCTCACCTGTTCATTTAACAGGTTGTTCAATTTATCATTGAGGAGTGTTAAAAATGTAGAGGGAATTCAAGATAGTTAGTACACAAATTTTTGCCCTCGGTAATGCAAAAGTTTGTACAGATACATGATCGTTCTGTGGCAACATCAAGTGTTGTTACGTAAAGAGGAGACTTTTATGGCAGATGAATTGTTCTACATTGATCATGCCTGAAATTTGATATTGGCAATGGTTAGTAGTAGAAAGCAAGGAACGAGACACTGAAGAAACAAACTAAGGCCAGTCCTTATAACTTTTGGTCTTTAATTTTATCTCGTCTATTGAAAGATCTATCTCCAATAAGTTTGGAAGAGGTATAGCAGGCTACTACAGAATACCTAGAAAGATGGTTATTTACATCATGAGTTGTCATTATGGATTGCTCTCTAGTGAGAATTGATTTATGTTTCTTACCAATTAATCATTATTTTTTTAAAAGAAAATGCCCTTCTAAGTGTTACACTAATAATTTTTAAGATAGATCTCTTGATGTGCAGAAATATCTAGCTGCTTCAGAATTTATAGCAAACTTGATATTTTTCCTGTGCTCTTGACATCTTAGCTGGCACCAAGTTCAAGGTGTTGCAAATAAATGGACTTCCAATTACACGCTAATTCATCAAAATCATGTTAGAAGAATTAACATGTGTCTGTCTGTGTGTCGTTTTGTTCTTGACTCATGCTTCTTAGCACCCTGTCCTGCTAAACTCAACAAATGGAGCTGGGCCCAAGAGGATTACTACTCGACCATCAGATGGGATGAATACACTCACTCGGCTGATAGATTTTTTAGAATGTGTTCAGGTGCCATTTGGTGAAGGATTTTATCATTCCTTTATGATACTCCTTTCTGTTACAATTGTGTTGTGTGTAAGAACAACACTAGAAAGATACCATTATGCGATGAATGATGACATGATGATTGTTCCCATTCTTCCTTTTACCTAATTTTCTGTGGAAATAAATTCTGAACTTGAATTAAATATTATTTTCAATTTATGGACTGTTTAAAATAATAAAATATAAAATCTAACCTTAATCTTATATTACTTTTAAAATAATAAAATAATCCAATATACTTCGCAATCTTTATCACCCAAAAAGGTACATTACAAAAATGGCTTCAAATTTTAAAAGTATTCTCATAGGAAAAGTCCTTTCAGTGATAGGAGTTTTTTCTTCATTTTTCCATTTTACTAAAAGCTTTTGCATACAGGATTATTTGTGTTGGTTGAAATCCAAGACAAACAAGTCATAAAACTTTCGCAATTGTGGGATTCCTTTCTGCTCTTTCTTTTATAATTTTTTGCTAATTAAAAAGTGTGATCGAATTTTGTGAAAAATATTGGATTTATAACTCAGTTTTTGTTTGTAGTAATAAAATTATTTATTTATTTATTTTTATCTAAGTCAGGTACGAACACTCAAATTTAGTTGGACAAATTATTAAAATTATCCAGTAACTTATGCAGGTACAATTTTTTTTCTTTTATTATAATAACAATGGTAATATTTGATTTCTAGCAAGCACACGAAACTTTGCTTTCTTAATTTCCTTGTTTTTTATTATTTCAAAAGAAATATAATATTTTAAATTCCATGTTTTTAATTGAATTTCAATATATTTTTACATAAACTAAAATAAAAAATTGTATTTAACTTTTTGTTTTAATAAAGCATCTTTCATTAACCTTTCACCACCATTGTAATTGCTTGAATGATTTGAAAACACCCTTTGGTAGTTGGTGGAAGTGAAGAGAAATACACTATACCCACTAACAAGGAATGTCTAACTTTAATTTCACTGTGCAATTTAGATTATTTAGATTGTAGAAAGTTAAACTTTACATGTTTTATGCATGCTAATTAATCTTAAACATAATAGTAGGTGATAATTGAGTTACATATTGTTTTTATTTTAATTTAACTTATACCTCTTAAGAATAAAAAAAATATTTATCTTATGAAGAAGGTACCCCTTGTCCCCTTACCAAAAGGAAAGACACCCTTTCCCCTCCTCCAAAAGGAACTACAACTTTAATTGCTTATCATCTTCGACTACATTACATTTATTAGAGGATGGATAAAGAGAGTTATTTTTTATTTTTAAATAATAGTGACTAGTTTGTTTATAGACTTTATTAATAACTGACTTTTAAATTTAACTTAATTTTATAAAAATATTGTGTACTTATTTATATATTACAGATTTAAATTTATTTAAATATTATAAAATATTTTTATATTGATGTAGGATTTTTAATTCAGTTATATAAAACAAAAATAAGTACAGAACATTGTTGATTTTTTAAGGAATTTTTTTATGCATTGTTTGCTTCAATAAGAAAGTAGAGAAAAAAAAGGGGACACGTAAAATTTATCTTTGTTTACAGCTCTGATCTTGAAATTTGCAATGAAAACAAGATGAAAGACACTTAAAACTTATGAATCTCAAATTATCACACATATACTAAAATATTTTCTTTTCAAAAACACTTAGGTAACTATTTACATCATTCTATGTTTTTATTTTTTATTAATCGAATTATTTACAAAATTTTTTTTTTTTTTTTTTTTTGAAATTCAAACAACTTCCCTCCTTTACTCCATTTCTATTTATTTTCTCTAGGATTAGCTGTGTGCTTCTATAACAACTCGTGTTTTATCAACATTAGTTTTTGAGAAAAAAAAATTATCATTTATCTTTAAAAATATCCTCAAAGTTGATAAAATAAGTAATATTTTGAATGAATTGATTCAATCATATCAAACATTTATTTACTTTTTAATTCATAAACACTTGTCAACATCTTACGGCTCTTTTGAGAAAGTGTGTGTCATTGAACTTGACATCTTGTCTGGGAAGGACGCATGATATAATGGTTAACTTTAATGTAGATTTCTTTAAGATTAAAATTTATGGTTTTTCTTTTGACTACCAAACAAAATCATGATTCAAACTGATTATTGATTATTTAAGTTTTAAAAAAATCGTTTCAATGGAATAATGTTTTAGAGTTATTTTTATAATACATTAAAAATTTATTAAGTAAAAATTAATTTTAATTTTAAAAATAATTAATTAATTATTGTTAAATACTATTTTAAAAATTAAAAAATATATTAATATTTAAATTAATTTTTATTATTAATAAAATTTCTAAATTAATTTATAAATTAGTAATTATCAAAACTTTAGCTATCAACTAATTTATATTTTAATTTTAATAATTAAATTTTAATATTTAATATTTAATTAAATACCAATTAAGTAATTAGATACTAATTTATAAATTATTTTATATAATAATAATTTTTTAGTTTATAAAATAATATTTAATTTAATTATATAGTAATTAATTATTTTTTATCTTTAAAAATGTTTTTATTTAATAATTTTTTTTAGTAGTGAAATATTTTTTTATTTTTGAAAAATATAAACTATTTTTAGTATTTCCTTTTATACATTAACTATGTAAAAATTAAGTTTCAATAAAAAACTATCGGAAGTACTATTAATATAGTGAAGGGATTGTGAAAGTCTTTGCTACTACAAATTTCATAAACATATATCTGAGTTTTAGAAAATTAAAAATATATATATGTGAGTTCATATGACTCATAATTTGTCTGAAATGCTTACACTGTCTTCAACTCATCAACTCTTATTTTAAATTTCTCCATTTGTTTTGTCCAACAATGAAAATCCAAACAAATGAAGCCATGCACAACCAATAATGCGAATATTAAATTTTAATGCACAACTAAACTTTTATATTTTAGAAAATGGTATAATAATGCATGATTGTTAAGACTTTATCTTAGAGTTCTCGTTTCTTTTATGAGTGAATCGATTAGAATTAATTATGACTTTCCCCACCCAAAACCACTAAAGTTTGAAAACAGAAAAGCTTTTTATGTTTCATAATATACATTTTTATAAGTTTACCAGAAAAGAGTAAATGGTTCATGTCCTCATCTTTACACTCTTCTTCAATCTAATTTGACATGTTTAATAAATATGTGTTTATATGGATAAGTTATTAAATGTTTAAAATTAACTCTTATTGTTTTTTTTATAACTGTATATCGGTTGTATATTTGATTTGGTCAATGCTTCATTTGATAAATAAGGGAAGTAGTAAAGAGTTGACTAACAAAATTAAGAAAAATGAAACAGAAATTTGTTTAGATAAAAAAATAAAAACATATGTGTATTATAATATTATTTTATTGTATATTTATTATTTATCTATTCTTAATATTGTTTAATTTTTTTATTATTAAAAATTAAGATTTTAAAAAAATTCACAAATCACGAGTTCTCCTAAATTTGTAAGACTAAGATTATAAAAAACGTGCAATATAAAAATGATTAATTTGACTATCGTTTTTTTCTATTTTTCTTTGCTATCATGTTTTCTTCAAAGGAAAAATATTAGTTTTTTTTTCTTGTTTCGTAGGCATTTTCATCTCGTCCAAATCGAGAGTAAAATTTTGTTTTATTACTTAAGTATAAGTAATTCTATAAATATGCTTGTTTAGTATTTAAGAGAAATTATGAGATGATTTATATATAACATCTTTAATTATTTTTCGTAAATTATAAACTTTGAATATATATTACGTATGTTTTGGTTGAAATGATAGAATATGGGATCTTTATTCTTTCTAGAACCTGTTAAGGTATACGTGATAATCATACTTAATCGGTTATCTAACTTTGTTGTCAATGTTGTATTTAATACCTATTACATGTTTGTTGAAATCACAATGAATAATATTCATATTCTTTTGCTGATCTAGTGTCTCTTCCCTCTCCTCTCTCTCTTCTTTACATAGTATATAGAGCTCATATTTTTTTTTTTAGGTTTTTATTATCAAGGGATTTTTTTTTTCTTTTTATCATATGCACATATCGTCCCAATTAGACACAACTCTGTCATGTCATACTGAAGTCGTGTCAACTTGGCACGACTTCTAACACGTCATAATTTTTTTTTAATTTTATTATTTATATATTGGGTAGTAAGTTATGTAATGTTAAAAATTAATTTGATACATAATTTTCTAAGAGTGTTAGTTTTAAGAAACAAAAAATTGGATAATCGTGTATGGATCATGTTTAAATTGAATGAATAAATACATAGATAAAGAAAATGAATGTTCTAAGAGTGTTATGAATAAATACATAGATAAAGAAAATGAACATTCTCCTTCGGGTACTTTTTCCACTCCACCAAATATATTTGGAACTTTGGCATTCACCCCTCTTTCTGCATATAATCCAACATCATTCGTGCACTATCGACCCACAATGCCCTCACCAGCATCTCATAATGAAGCCAATAACAACGATGATGAACATGTCGTTGATGATCCTCTTCCACGAAGACCTCGACGACAAATATGAAGACCACATTGTGGCACGTCTTCCCATAAATAATTTACTTTTAGTTCAACTTTATATTTTTATTTTATATCGTGTAATGAATCTCACTAATTTGTTTAATTCTAATTAATTATTTCTCATCATTACGTGTTTTGTAAAATCATTACTTCTCAAGCTATTTATTTTGCAAATTCACAACAATAATTCTCTATTTATTTTCCAAATACAATAAATTTTCATTTATCTATTTATTTCCAAATTCAATATCAATTTTCTTCATTTTTAATTAATCAAATAATCAAGTTATTGTATTACATTACCATCAAACATGATCCATACACAATTATCCAATTTTTTGTTCCTTAAAACTAACACTCTTAGATAATTTTGTATCAAATTAATTTTTAACATTACATAACTTACTACCCCAATATATAAACAATAAAATTTAAAAAAAAATTATGATGTGGCAGCAGAAGTCATGCTAAGTTGACACGACTTCAGTATGACATGACAGAGTCGTGTCTAATTGGGACGATTTGTGCATATGAAGTCGTGCTGAATTGGCATGACTTGCCTAAATTTATAATTTTTTTTAAACGGACCCCATTTTGGTAAAAAGCAAAAAAAATAACCCCATCATGATCAAAAACCTTTTTTTTTTCCACAATGTCTTTTTCCTTTTCTCCTTCTTTTGCCTCTGCCTCTACCCAAACCATTTCCTCTTCATAACCTTCCACATATAGACAAGTTATGACTCATCCTCTTTGGCTTCATGCAATGCAAGCTGAGTATGACGTGCTTTTGCATAACAATACCTGGTCTTTAACCTTTCTACCATCTGGAGCAAATCTCGTTGGATGCAAGTGGGTCTTCAAACGGAAGATGACTCTCTTGAGAGATACAAGACATGTTTAGTAGCTAAAGGTTTTCATCAAAGGGAAAGCGAAGATTTTATAGAGATTTTTAGCCCTATTATCAAACCAACTACCATCCCTATTGTGCTTACCATTACGCTATCTTCCCGCTGGCCTATACACCAAATAGATATTAACAATGATTTTCTTCATGGTGATCTGGATTCTCCTATATATATACAACAACCTCTAGATTTTATTAACTCAAATCCCTCTCTTATATGTCGTCTAAACAAATCTATCTATGGTCTTAAGCAGACTCCTTGGTCATGGTTTCAAAAACCTTCCAACAGTCTTTCTTAAATGGGGTTTTCTTTTTCTAAAAGTGATCACTCTTTGTTTACACGTTTCAATGCAACTGAAACTCTTTTTATCTTGATTTATGTTGATGATATTTTAGTCATCGGTAGCTCACAACTTTTAGTGCAGAGTTTTATTAAAGACTTAAGCACTAATTTTGCTCTTAAGGATCTCAAACCCCTACATTATTTTTTAGGAGTTGAGGTCACTTGGCTTAACGATAATCATTCATCTATCTCGGACCAAATATATTCAAGATCTTCTTCGGCGTACCAACATGGTCACCTCCAAGCCACAACCCACTCCCATGATTTCTTCTGTGCGTCTTATTGTTGATGATTCATACTCTATAGATGATCCTACTCTCTATCACTCTATCGTTGGGGCTCTACAATATGTTACCCTCAGGTCTGAACTTTCCTTCTCCGTCAACAAGGTCTGTCAATACATGCACAAACAACAGTTGACACATTGGAAGGTTGTTAAGAGAATTCTTCATTATTTGGCTAGCACTGCAACTCATGGTCTTCGTCTTTACTCTTCTCCAAATTACTCTATTGTTGGTTTCAACGACTCTGATTGGGCTAGTGACTTGGATGATCGAAAGTCAACTACAGGTTATTGCATCTTTGTTGGATGAAATCTTGTTTCATGGGCTTATAAGAAACAAAAAGTTGTTTCTCAAAGGTAGTACGAAAACATAATACGAGTGTTGTCACTGCTCTTGCTGACATTATTTGGATCACTTCTTTGCTACAAGAGCTTCACATTTCCTCTTCCACACCACTGATTCACTCAGACAATATGAAAGCGGTTCAACTTCTTGACAATCCCATAATACATTCACGTTCAAAACACTTCCAACTTGATTTACACTTTGTTCAGAACTATGTACACGATAAACATCTCACTATTCTTCACTTACCAGCTCAATTTCAATTAGCAGACATTTTAACCAAACTCATCTCTTACACTTCTTTTCAAACCTTTAAACATAAACTTAGGGTGCTTGAATCGTCTCCCTTAAATTTAAGAAAGACTGTTAAGGGAATGCGTGATACCCATATTGAGTCGGTTATCTAATTTTATCTTTATATTATATATAATATCTATTATCTATTTATTGAAATTATAATGAATAATATTCACTTTTTTTTTTCTGGTTCCTTTTCTCTCTCTCCTCCTCTTCTTTAAAGAACCAAATTTTTTAATAGTTTCAAGAGAAGGAATATTCCATATATTCCACTTTTCATTTTTCTAGGATGATGAACTATCTAATTATATATGTTCCCCAAATATTTTGTTCAACAATGAAATCATGCACAACCAATAATGCAAGTATTATATTCCTAAGCACAAATTAACTCTTGGATTTTGGGAAATGGTTCAATCATGATATCATATATATTAAACAAAGTGTATCCTTTTCTAAGTTAAAAACATCAACTATCCACCCACTTTAAACTTTTGTTAACCTCATCTCTCTTACATGCTCATCATTTCACAATAATATTATTAAACACAATCTGTCAACATCCAAGTTAATGCGAACCCCTTCATCTTGTTCTTTTAAATTCCTTAATTTGTATGCTCCAAAAAAAAACACTTTCTTAATTATTTTGATAATCTCAAATTTATAAACGAACTTAGCTTCTCATGAAAACGTTATTAGTCAAATGAAGTGCTTATTTTCGAGATAGCTACCAATAAAATGCGGCACCATCTTATCAGGCTATAATAAATAACACACTACAAAAGAAAGGTATATTTTTGTAAGAATTACACTTCAAGAGATATCATAACTAAATACCTTTAACATTCACACTAACCTTTTAATATTTTTTATTAGATTTTTTTTTTAATTTATTTTTAGATTGAAAATTTCTTTCATATTATATATATACAAAAATTTATATTAGTTTAAATTTATTTACATAAATCATAGTTGATGTAAATACATCTTTTAAAATATGTTAACATGTAAATTATTGGATTCTTTTTTATTGCTGTTTAACCCATTAATCAAACAATTTTTTTCATGAACATGACAGAAACATATTATAAAGTTGGGCATTTGATTAATGAGAGGAAATTACTGAAAATCACGTGTACATGGAAATTAAAAGGTCCATTTTTTTAGTTTTTGGAGAAGAAAAAGAAAACCCCGCTTGAATTACAAACAACCTTAAAGAACATAAACTGAGAAAACAATGGAAGATTACAGGAAAAAGAAAAAGAAAAAGAAAGAGGAGAAATTAACATGAGAGACAAGCAAAGACGACAATGTGGTGTTACAATGGATGAACTCCACGAAGGATTCACCTTTGAGAAAATTGAGCAATCAATACATCATCAAGATGTCATTGTCAGCGGAAGCCATGATTGGTTGATTGAGGGGCATTCCATTCCAAGCATCCATGAAGCCACAATCATTGAACATCTGAGTCTCCTGTGCCTCATCCCACACCAAGTAGTTCGTGGAGTTTATGAAACTGATGATTTCGTTCAGAGAGTTCAATCTGTTGCTGAGTTCAGCCATCTGCGCCCTCAGAATCGCGTTCTCTGCTTCCACTTTCAGGTACACCTGCGTCGTCATGCCTATGTTCCTGTTCATCTCGTTGTTCTCCTTTTTCAGCTCATCCAATTGGCCACTCAAACCTTCCAGGTGCTGCTGTTTCCTCATCCTCGATCTGCGTGCCGATTCCCTGTTCGACTGCATTCTCTTCCTCTTCCTCTGATCCACCATGCCTCGGTCTCCCTCGGACCCTGAGTTTTGAAGAGAACTGGATCCGGATGAACAGGCTCCGCCGGGAGAAGCCATGCGTGCTATTTGTGCAATAATTGATTGATAAATCTAATTTTCTAGCTAGGTTTAATGATTGAATGTTATGTATTGATCCAACGGGAAAATAAAAACACGGGTACTATGTTGTTGTGTGGAAAGAAATATGTTATTATTTTTGAACGAGTAAGAGGTTGATTTAGTTCATGAGAAAACGTAGAACCAGTGGAGGAAAACAACTGAGAAAGATTGAACCAAGTGTGTCCTGCGTCTTAGAGAAGAGTTTATGGTGAAGCCAGAGAGGAGAATCTCGCTGATTACTGGAGAAGACATTGGCGTTGTCTCTCAATCATTCATCATAACATCTGTAGGGAGTATGAACAGATTAACAACAATCGAAATCAGTCTGTGCAAGAGAGACGAATTAGGTTTTGGGAGGAACAAGAACAAGATTTGTGGTTGATGATGTGTGTGGTTGAGATAATTATAGAGGGGAGAAAAATCTAGAGGTTGGAAAAGGGTGTGAAAGACTGAAGTTTTCAATTCTAGAGGCAACAAAGAAGATGATGATAAGAAGGAATATGAAGATGAAGAAGAAGGGATTGGATAGATTTTGACCAGTTTTGAGGAGGAGGATAAGAAGAGAAGAAGAGGAAGAGGTTTTGAAGAGATTGAGGGGCTGAATTTATAGAAAATAATTACCCATTGTAATAATGAAAGAGAATAAAAAAAAAAAAGCAGAAATTTTTGACAATGGCTTTTTGTTTTTTGGAGTGTACTGCAGAATTAAAAAGTCAGAAATAAAAGAAGGTAAAAAACAGGGAAAGGGGGAAAGTACTGGGAAAAGGTCACTCAGGGCCACCATGGTCACTGCTTCTGTTCATGTGCACGCGCAGATTTATTTTATGTTTGTTTACACTTTAATTTCTATTCACAGTCTAAAGATATTTTTGTAAAACTTTTTCAAAACAAGTACATCATAATCTACTGAATTTATATTTGTAAGTTGCCATTTTGCAAGTGGTAACTGCAATGTAGATGATGGACCACCTATTTCAAATATTTATTTATCAATGGATGGTGGGGGTGGAATCTTAGGTCATCAATGAATGGTAGTTGCACTTCTTTACTTTAATAAAAAATCTACATTTTTTTTTCTTGGTGCTCCTCCTCTCTGTTACTATTATTATATGTCTATGGTGTTTGAGTGAGCTGCAATTGACCTCTTACTGTAAACTCAAACTATTATACACAAATTTCAGTTTCTGATTATTGTTTATTCCATGACCCAAGCATTTGGAGTTTCTGTAAAATTTATATAAACAGTTCAAGTACATAAAAAGGAATCAAATAATGAGTTAGATGAAACTAGCACATTGTTTTAGAGTATTTGACGGTGCAGTATTATATAGTATAGATATGTGGCTTGCAGATGGTTTGGGCTTAAATCTATCTGTCACTAGTTGTATTATAATTATATCCACCAAAACAAAGATGTCTTGAAAACACAGCATTGGTATTATAAGATTAATTTAATTAAGCAGACCAAAACCAGATTAATTATTGTTTGCGTTTGATTTGAGGTATATACACTAGAAAAATAATTTAAAATCAATTATTGTCACATGATGTAGCAGAGGTAGTGGAGTATTTAATTTACCGAAGGTGATCGATGCTTTTTTCAACATCCAGCTTTTGACCACTGAAAAACATTTATATTTCATTTACTTATTCTACTGTAAGCACATGGTTCCAGTTATGAGTTGTTGGAAAAGAAATAAAAAGGTTTCGACCAAAATCCAGTGGGTGGCCATGCCAACCCAACTATTTCTTACAACTTTTCTTAAGAGGGGGTTTACACTACGTTTTCCAATGAATCAATAATATACATATATACACATTCCAGCTATTACTTGATGCAGCTAAGACAAAGAAAGATCATGCAAGATTCAGGGTCATTTTACGTGTAAAATTTGTACGAAATCACATATGGAATGCATTTTCTCCAAATTGTGAAGTTGGGCGTACTTCGTGCCAATATGACACCGTCAATTTCTTATACATCAAGACATCAAGTATAAAGTCGTGTTAAAATAACACAATATTTTAAGATGAAGTTGTGTTTGATACATTAAGATAAAGTCGTCTTAAAAAATATAATCTTTTACACATCAAATAAAATTGTATTGGCACAAGGTGAAATTGTATAAAAAAGATATGTTCTTATTAGGAGATGAGATCTAAAGAACTATTGAATGACTTCGTCTTCTTTTGGGTAGGTTGCTAGAGCTCCACTGTGATCTTTTTCGTCACGCTACTTCTTCGTGTCTCGGTCTCTCATTCTCAGGTGAATGCCGAATGGAAGTACCTGCAGAAGATACTCCGACGCTCAAGTCAGTAAAAAGAGGATTCGACACTCGGGGGTGTACAGTGATAATGATGTACCTTATTCTTAGAATATGCGTTATTTATATTATTTTAATGGACTTACCTTATTAGGTCGGACTAGTGGAGTGAATCACACTTAGAAGTGTATTACCTAGTTCTTAATGACAGTTTAGTTTTACTGACTTTAATTTGCGCGTTAATGATTTTAGTATGTCGATCGGCCTGCACGTCCGTACAAGACTCGATTAGCTATAATATTTAACCGATTGATACATAACCGTCCACGATATATTTTTTACATATTAAAATTAAATTTGTGTTAAAATGACACCAATTTTTGATACATCAAAATAAAATTGTGTAAAAAATATATCACGTTGAAACAAGTTATTAAGAAAAGTCTCAACTTTGTAATTTCCATAAAATACATCCCATTTTAGTGATTTCCTAAAAAGTTTGCAAGATTGAAATGGAGAGCCATTTGTGAGCTAAATTCTGAGTGTTTGTCTCTCTACGTTGCTAGAACATCCAAATGTCTCTGAGTATGAATGCAGAAAACAACCTTTTTCTTAACCTACTTGAGTAGGGTCACTGATTTTTCATCTTTATGTATTGTTTCTGGGAAGGTTCAAGTTAACATACACATTCATGCATGTAACAACTATAAGCATAAACCTTATCACTTAAGTCAATGACATCACCATACCCAATATTGAATGTGACTCCTTCTGCTTCAGAAAAATGTACAAATGCTTTCCACGTGGGAGAGAATATATATATAAATTTTAGTCTTCTCCAAGGAAAAACTAAAATGGCTGCTATTTCGTTTTTACTTTGACTAACTCATCTTCATTGTTTCAGTTATCTACAAAATGTTATAATTTTATTAACAAAAATTAGATGGCTGCTGCTTTAGTTCCTCTTTTTTGACCAAATGATATTTATTTTATGTTAGTTATTATGATAAGAACTAAGTATAGTTCTTATAAATTACTTCTTAGTAAAAATCGTGATAGTTATTTATTTATCTATTTATTCAAAAATCACGAGTTATTACAACTAAAATAATATTAAATATCTGTTTGATTTAAAGTTGGATGGAATCATACGTAATCAGAATTTACTATATATACCCATTAGTTTTAAATAATCACTCTTCTACATTACAACTACGTATGCATATTGCGAAAATAATTTCTTCATATATGTAAAACAAACATGCCTTTCATCTAACTATTATATAATGTTTGCATAATTAACAACTTAACATGTCACTAGAATCGATGAACTTTATAATGATTTTGTAAATAGGCAATAATAATATTAATTAGTGGTCAATCATTTTTTATTTAACTCCAGGAACTCTCTTGATTAATACTTAATTTTAGCTTTTATCAGTTAAAAATTTGTTGACAAGCGAATATATTTAGTAGTTTGTAGTTTTTCTTGTAATGTTTTCTCAGACGTTGTTTTAAAAGTGTTTTTTTAAACTACCTTCTAATTCTAGATTATGTATTATTTTATTTATCGTTAAAACATTTATTAAAAAATGTATTTCCTTTGTTTTACATAAGCTAGGATTTTATTTTCTCTTATATGATTTATTTTAATAATTAATATTATACTATTTTAAAATAATACTTCAAGATATTTTAATTATTATATTAATCAAAATATACAATATGCTATCTACTTAAGTATTTGTCCTTACAAACAAATTAAATTTTCTAATTTATAGTCATATTGCTATTTTACATTTATAAGTTTAGTAAATATTTTTATCAAATACTTATAATTCAATAAACTAACTTAAAACATTTCCAACTTGTGGTTAAATTTTTAGTTTTCAATTGGTTTTTTAGTTGTTGACTATGTACATATCATGTGGTTCTTTTTGTTTAATATATGTAAATTTATATGTTTACACTAGGAAATCATGAAGTAGAAACCAATTTTTAGATATCAAAATAATTAGTTGCAATAGTAACTAAATTAGAAACCATTTTAGAAACTAAAACAAAAATTGATTTCTAAATTATTTTTTTTATTGTTAAATAGTTTTTAAATTGACACCTAATTAGTAACCAAAGTCTTAGAGACTAAATTTAGAAACTAAAAATTGGTTTATATTTAATGATTTTCTTGTAGTGTTGTAACGTCTTCATTTTGTAACTATTTACTCAATCAAACACCTTTAACATTAGATATTAAAAAAAAAACAAATAATATCTAAAATATGATGATTAATCTTAATTTAATCATAAGAGTTGGATAAAATGAAATCCATGAAAACTTTATTTAAGTGAATGAAGTTTTAGATGGTTCCTTAAAAGAAAGTAGAATCTTAAAAAATGTGAGCAGACCCAGAGGGGCATCCTCATTGTGTTACTTTAAGTAGTCAGCAGTGTGCTGTATCTGAGTATTGGGGTGCAACTCACTTCTCCTTTTTCACTCACTGCTTTTCTGCTCCACTCCTCAAAGCAACTACCAACTGCTTCTGCATATTCATCATATCACACACTCAAAAACTATACACATTCTCTCCCATATTCCATACAAAATACAATAATCTCACTATAACAACAACATTAACTATACAGAACAAAACTAACAGTACCAATATGTCCAAATAAAGTGTTATAATGTGCATATAAATAAATATTCATTAACTCAACTTTATATCATCTTAATATTTGAATGAGTTAGCTTAGTCTACACGTAACCTGCAACAAGAATGTTATTTATTTTGTTTTTTGAACTAGGAAACCTATGTAACCTTTTTTTAATAGAATTAAAAGATGAAGATTTTAAACTTTTGTTAATTTATTATAAATACATACTCTTTAATAGAAAATATATCTTAAAATATGAGTAATATCATCTAGAGTTAAGTTGGGACAAAGTTATGGCCCTAAAATCGCTCGCATAGCTTGTATCTTAAATTATAACTTAAATTATATTGCAAAACTCAGCATGTTATACGTGATTCCCCATACTTGCAAAAATATAATTAATTTTCTTTCAATATACTTCAAATGCACTTTAAGTGTTTGTTAAATTAAACTAAAATCAAATAAAAAACTTAAAATTTAAATACAAAGTGCATTAAGCATTGAATTACAAAATAAAATATAAAATAGTTTCAAAACATGACATAACAACATCACATTTAAGTCAAACAAATTGAAAAATAACAACATTTTGGCCGATAAAAACTCAAAGAAAAGTGAGAAAACCTAAGTTTGTGTGACTTCAGTCAAGGACTAAGACAATTAGAAAAGTGTTTTCGGTGTCAAAATCGAAGTTGTAGAACACATGTTGGAGAGTGAGTTGGATCTTCAAATCCAATATGGACACAAAAAAACCTCTTTCGATAAGTGGAAATTGTGGTGCCAATGGAATGTGAAAGTTATATGCGAATCAAAGTGGAATAAAGACTATTGTTGTTGAATTTTGTTGGTGAAAATAACCCTAACAAAATGAAATTGAAAATCCCATTCTGTTTTCTTAAAATTGTTTTGTCTAGAAAAATATTCACACAAATGCATTCTCGAATTGCAAGGTAAAGCCCCAGAAATATTCCCCCACTTATAAGATATTTGCCAAATATTATAGGCGATAGAACATGGGAAAATAACACGTTATGCAGATTCATGCAACTGTTTGCAGAAAGAGAAAACAAAAATCTCTGGTGTTTGGATAATTTCCCTTTTGCAATGTTTTGTTGTTGGATCTGATTAAGCATAAAGTGTAGATATTATTTTCCCACTCAAACAATTCCCTGCTCCATGTTAAACCCCATGTCCAGTTGTCACCTACTCACCATCTCTAATTTCTAATCTGAGACCAAGAACAACCTATTGTATGTTGTCTTTAAATTATGTCCCCAAGCCAGTATGAGACCAAAACACAGTCTTCTCCTCATTCCCTACCTTTCTATGCACCATGTTTTCAAACCATTTCCCATGGCTTGTTACTTCACCCGTTTTTCTAAGATCCCTCCACCAAATTGAGTTCTTTTTATCTCATTTTACTACCATGAGCTACTATAAAGACTTCCAACGTATATTAGCATTTTTAAGAGGGAAAGGCTGCTAATTTCACTTTTTCTTCTAGATTTATACTAATGTTGAGTATGAATTTATTTTTCTTTGATAAAAGGTTGTGATTTGATATTCATTCACACATCAGAAGAGAATACAAATGGTATTCCCATCTCAGTTCATCAAGACACTCTCTAATGGTTATCAACTCAGTAACCAAATTAATGGTTAATATGATAGCAACACTTCCTAGAAAAGGTAGGTATCCACATCTGAGGTCTTTACTTATTTAACAAACTTTATACTGCTTCTACTTCAAAATATTATTACAGATCAAATAAAATTCATGAAAATATTTGATTCATTTTGTTTTATAACTTTCATTTTGATGTAGAAGTCATATATGACTCTCTTTTTCAATATATTTCAAGAAGGGAATAACTGAGGGTATGAATAAGCTCTCATATTAAAAGATCTCGTTGAATGAGTACTTAATTATTACATCTTATTAACTCACTGAAAATTCTTAATCCCGAGAATGAAAACCATGCAGTGGTCCACATTCAAGTTAGAGAGAATTGCCGTGTTATTTACGGAAAGCATCATCCCATAACCATGGATACATTCGAAAGCACAAATTACTTAACTCTTTTCTGTTAAATTTACGAAAACAACTGATGAACAACATAGTTCAAAAGGGGTTTAGCCGAAACACCAAAACGGTATGCATGGCTATATACAAGTTAAGTCATTACGAGACGCCATTATCCTTGTGGAGACGCCAATTAAAAAAGTAGCAAAGCAATGTCATGCAAAGTACAAAATTTGGCAGTTATAAGTCCTTTAAGATTACAGTTTGTCTGGGTGAAAAAAAAAACAGAACTACTACTAGAGACAGGTAACAAGGCTAGAAAAGAAAGCCTTGGAAGGATTAACAATCTATGCATTGGCAGAAACAGCTTCAGGGTGATAATGTAGCATCTCATTCCACATCATTTCCCTAATCATCTGTTCTCCCCAGTGTTCATCTATGTCAAGACTGATGGGAACCTGAGCAGGAGGGTTGCACCTTGGATCATATAGGCCAGACATATAAGGGTGTTGGAGTGCTTCTAAGACAGTAATTCTCTTGGTTGGATCAAATACAAGCATCTTTTGCAACAAGTCTATGGCTAATGGATCTGCTTGTGGATACAGCTGAGAGAAGTGTCTCCCCCTTGTATAGGGCAGTGATTTGATAAACCTCCTGGCTTTTGCGTTATCAATAAACTCAATATGAGATTCATGCTGGCTTCCAAGAACACTAATAATTAGTTTCAGTTGGTTGAGACACTCAGTGCCAGGGAAGATTGGCTTTCTACCAAGAATCTCAGCAAAGATGCACCCTACTGACCAGACATCAATAGAGGTCCCGTAGTTGTCACAGCATAGCAAGAGCTCCGGTGCGCGATACCAACGAGTGACAACATATTCTGTCATAAACTGACCATCAACTCCATTAGTTCGTGCAAGCCCAAAGTCACATATCTTCAAATCACAATTGGCATTTATGAGCAGATTCCCAGGCTTCAAATCCCGGTGAAGAATATTTGCTGAATGAAGGTATTTAAGACCTCGAAGAAGCTGAAGTAAGAGTTCATGGTCAGTATCAATCACAAGAATAGTTAAAATGTGCAAAGATTATAAATTCACAGAGAATCCGTTAACTGTTTCTAATTGTCAATGCTGCTAAACATTCTACAGCAGAACTCGTGAAAAAAAAATGTGCAGAAGATGGGTTACAAGTATAATCAATAATGGGTTCTTTTCTTAAGAAGCTTAATCATTCAATCAAACAATGTTAAGGTCACATCAATTTCCCAATTCGGGCCAATGACTTTCACGATAGGACACGATCGAACATAGAAGACACAAAAAAAAGGTAGAGAGCCATAACCACGTTCATCAATTACTAAAGAAAAGGACATACCAATAAAATATCGATGATCTAATCATCTAACTTAACAAAATTACTTGGTGGGATTAAAATGCCATGCTAATATCTAGCCAGAAGAAGAAAATTACAGAAACCCCCCTTTCTTACCTGAAAAATTATGGCATTGAAACACTAAATTCTTTGCCTCAGGCAACCTTCATTCAAACTAGGAAATGTAAAGCCACAACTCAAATTGTCCCAACTCCTCTAAAACAACCTCATGATATTGTATAAGAATGCACGAAAGAGGATATTTAATAGTTAATTCACTTATGTTGTATGTTAATAACTGAAAACGGGGAATTCACTTCGATGCATGACAATGTCAATTAAACACTGAAAGAGTGCATTTTGAAATTATACTTCAAACCCCAACCAAATCTCCTTCAAATGAATAATTCACGCATTTCTGCAAATCCAAAAAGAATTGACAACCACAGGTTTAGAAAGTAGAAGGAAGAGCTGAAGGAATGGAAAAAACACCATGAGAAACTGGTTAGTACCTGAAACAAGAAATATTTGCAATGATCATTGGAAAGTGGCTGCGAGGACTTAATAATTTGGTGAAGATCGGTATCCATGAGTTCGTAGACCAAGTACACATCCTTAAAACTTGTCCTCTGGATTGGCATCATAACATCTTTCAAAGCAATGACATTCTCATGCCGAATATGTCTGAGCAGCTTCAGTTCCCTTAAAGTTCTCAGAGCATCAATAGAATTCTCAAATATATTACCAATCTTCTTAATTGCAACTCTCTCATTGGTCTCCCTGTTGATGGAAGAGCACACCACGCCATATGCTCCTCGGCCAATAGGCTTGATTGGAACGTACTTCGTATCAATCTCAAACAATGTTTGCCATATTGTATAATAATGCTTTCCCTTTGGCTTAATTCTGTTCGGAGGTTCAACTAGAGTTGCCATTCCCTGCAAATTAACAACAGTACAATATATTCTCAGCAAGTAAACACACACAGGAGACTAGTAATAAACTCACAATTATAACAGTAAATTCATTATTATAGCCATGAATCACGCATTACTAACTGTGACAAGCAATCAACAGTCTGTTAAAGCTGGTATCAAACAAATATCAGAAAGACAATGCATTTATATATCCACTGGTATTGTTGCAGGATAAAGGTGAATCATTGGATACTTTTTTATGCCATGTTAGAGAAGGTTCGAATCAATTCTTACTTGTTATTTCTACATCTGGGTTTTGATCTTTTGATGTCACCTTGTCTCTTTTTAGAACCTATTCTCTCCTGGCCCATCTTTTTGGACATCTTTTTTGTTAAAAGAAAAATACCAAAGATTCAATTTTATCTTTCCTCTTCCCTGATCTCAACCCACCCACCCCAATAACAAAGAAAACAGATCAATTGATTCCAAAAAGAGTGAGAAAAGCGCTCATACCACAAAATTCAGCTTTCATCCCAGCACCTCCCCTTTCCTTGCAGCTCTGACTCCCTGGCACCAAAAGCGAATCCAAGGATGAAGAATACCTCAATTGATGCAGCTTGAAGAAAACGTTCTGTGCCAAAATCAAATTTTCACAGTTGAGCCACAATTTAATACAGTTGATTGGATTCACGAAGTGGGTTTCATATGATTTCAAATCTTATCATATAAACAATAATACATGTCTCAATTTTATCGGGATCAGGCTAGAGACGAAGAAAAGGAGGCCATAGCCATAGCCATAGTCATCATCATATAATAAATAAATAAAACGTATCCATATCATATAATAATAATATAGTTACCTAAGCATAAAGACACGAAATAAAAATACAATGTAAATATATAAAAGGAGGGTTTGATTGAATTTAGTTACGGTATGAATGAGGGAGAAGAAAATTAACATTTTAGCAGATCCTGTGAGTCACATGAGTGAGGAGGAGGAACCCAAAGCACACGGCACTGGTTTTCTTTGGTGGTGTTATTACTGTTTGGGTTTGCTTTAGCCGCAAGAGAGAATGCAAAATATGAGAACGTGTCTTGCTTTTTCTTTTTCTTTCTCTTTCTCTTTCTCTTTTCCACGCTAACGTTAACATTCACAAATTTGGTTGGGGGCGTTTGGTATTAATTTTGACTCAGGCACAAACAACTTGGCAACTTTCCTTATCCTACGTCTACAACTGCAAGTACTTTAGCAACTGAGGTGATGTAATAATATTCAATGCAATTCTACCTACATTACTCCTCATTCATTTTTTCCCTCTTTTTTTTCTTCCTTCCGATTCTACCTACTTCTTTTTCAAACACTTCTAATAACAATATATCATTTCATAATCACTTTTATACAAAATTCACACTTTCTTGTTTCAAACCGATTTCTTTCCTATTTAAATATTCTTTTTAAAACAAGATAGTATCTTTGACGGGGTCAAATTAAAGGAAATCAAGCAACAACAATTAATTCTTTATGTGAATTTTATACATTTCTTTAAAGAATATCTACAAAATAAATATACCAATAAATTACCAGAATTTATTAAAGTAATTCTTTATAAAAGTACCAAGAACATAAGAATTAGTACTCCAAAGGGGTTTAAAAATAAAATAAAAAATATCTCCAATATCCAAATCAAATATCAGACAATAAACAAAATCTTACAAACTATGAAAAAGCAAGACCTTGAATAAAAGAGCGTGATTTACAAGCCTTCTTACCTAGAATTTTAAAATAGTATATCCAATGAGTTGAGTCAATATATGTAACAGTGAACACTTCCAATTCAAAATCTTTTGACTATGTTTGGATTGGGAATAAGATTTAAGGAAGTGGATTTAGAGCGATTTGAGAGGAAATTGAGGTTGTTTGGATGGGGTATGTTAGAATAGATTTGTGAGGATAATTTAATGAAGTTGGTAAGTGATGTGATGATTGTGAAAGATTTTTTAATTTTTTTAAAATGTAAGTTTACAAATTTGATCAATATAATAATTTTTTAAAAAAATTATAAAAGAATTTAGAAATATATATTAGAATTAAAATAAATTAAAATTAAATATTAATAAAAATATGTATTAATAATTAAAATTAAAATTAAAATTAATATTTTTTTATTATAATATGAAAATTAATATTAATTTGTTATATAATATGAAACTATAAATGTTATATATATATATATATATATATATTAAAATATAATTTGTATATATAATCAGTATATAATTTATTAATTTTTATAAAAAAATAATATATTGTATTTTGAAGACAAAACTTTAAAGATGATAGTTGTATTTACTTTTTTTATTTTTACTTAAATTTTATTTTAGTGTTATATGGGTAAAATCTTCTTTCACTTTAACTTTAGCTCACTTAAGTAGACCTTGAAGTTTTTTCAACTCATTCATTGAACGAATTAATAAAAAAAAATCTTATTTTAAAAATGGGTTAAAATCGATCCACATACAAAGGATCAAATTAATAAGTTTCTTTGTGAGATTACGTTAATTTAAGCTGTATGTCAAAAGTTAGCAACGAAATTGATGAAATTGTTTTTCAATATCATTTTGGCATAATATTTTGATGATACCTTTAATTTTAAGAGTGAATTTGACAAAATATTTAATGCTAAAATTCAAGGACAAATTTATCAATAACTTTCATGGAAACATATTAAATGATTTTTATCTTTTATGATGCTATAATATTGTAATTATTTTATAAGGATTTTATTGTATCTTACCATGAGAATATTATCTTATCTTATCTCATCATTAACAAATTTATCTTTTGTTAGGACTTTCAATATTTCAAAATTAATTACGATTTTTCTCTGTTACTTGATTTTTATTAGTAAGAACCCATGACCCTATGTTTATTTTTTTATAGATATTGGTTTCTCTTACATCCTTTCTTTTTTCTTGTTTTTTAGTGAAAGTTTCATGGATGGGCTACACATTTTAGATCAATCCATTGGTTTAAGGATTTTCTTTAGAGATCTTTGAGTTTTGGTTTTAATCTGTATTTCATTCTATTCATTTACTTTTTTCCCTCTATAAATATTTCTTTCCTTTTTAAATATTTTTAATGAACCTTTCTTGGAATGGGCATCAACACCTAAGTTAGAGTTTACATTCTTAATTAACATGTTAAATGTACGGTTTTAGATACTTTATTTCAAGGAATTGTACCTCAAGATCCACCTTAGATAGAATTTAAAAAAAAAAATCATATTTCACTCACACATTATTATTCTAATCTAACCTTTATTTTATTTTATTTAAAAATAATAATTTACTAAAAAAGTATGTTTTATTTTAATCATCTAAAAAAGTTAATATTAAAAATAAGAGTGGATTTAGTTTTAAGTAAAGTTTTACATTTAAAATTTCTTAATAAAAAATAATACAAAGAAGATATTTCATTAAAATATTTTGTAACAAAACTTTGATAAGATACTCTCATACATTGACATATATATAAAGGGAAAATATATGCAAAATGAAAATTTAATTATTTTTTTATCTTAATTGAATGAATTAAAACACGAACGAAATTTTAATTTTCCAACAGCAGAAGTATGTTTTTTTATAATAATGAAATTTTAATTTTAAAAAATAGTTTTCTTATACAGGCTAGCTCGCGTATCCACATGTTACCTTTTATGCAAGACGAGTCATTGAAATGAGTTTGTAGTCCTCACACAGGACGAGCTAACTCAAACCACATTTTACAGACCACAGGGCGAGTCATCCCACATTGTCACCCATCTCGCCATTCTCTTTTTTTTTTTTCTCTCTTACTCTTCCTCATTCTCTTTCTCTTTTTTTTTTAAATTCTCTTTCTTTTGTTAATAATCATTTTGAACTATTTGTGCAAATAACAGAAGTTCATAATTACTCTTAAGATTTTTTATTTATCAATTTTATTTTATTTCAAATATTTGTTTGAATATTTTATTTTAAATATTTAAATTTTTAGTGGCTTTCTTGTTTGAGTTGAAAACTTTTTTTTAGAGCAATAAATTACGTAAAGAAATTTATTTATGTTTTTTATAAAATCTTAATATATCTTGATTTATATGAAAAACTATATATTTTTTTAAACAAATTGACTAATAGAAAATTGTTTAAAATGTTTTGAATATGATAGTTTTGTAAATATAATAACTAGATTATACATATTAAAGTGTAGAATTTTGAATATGATTTAGATAAGTAATTTTCTATAGTTTGAGTTTGAAGTGAATATATATATATTGAATGATTAAGGATAAATTGAGATTAAATGATGATATTTGGACTGTTTAAACTTGATTTTTTTTATATTTCCACTCAAACTAATAATTTTCACTTAAGTAAAACTAGAAAATAAACTTAGTCTTTACTTTCAGCAATATTTTTACTCAAATTAAGAAATTTTCACTCAAATAAAAAAAATAGAGTTGAAATTTAATCCAAAACGGTAATATTGTTACAGTTTTATCAAATCTAAAAATTAATTTAGTATCAATCTACTAATAAAAACATATATATAATTGTAAATTTTTGGACATTAGAATTAACAACTTGAATCTGAAAAGTTCAGAAATGATTTTGCACATTTGAATAAAAAAAAATTAACATCTAAAACTTAAATTTAATATTTGAATTAAAATATCTGCATTTGATATACAGAAGAATGTACGTATGCAGTGAGTGGTCGTAGTGACGAAGAAGGAGGAGTACACATTGTGCACATGTATAAGAATCTGGGCACGTGGGTGCCAACTACCAAGTGCCAATTAAGAATTATGCCATTTAATATTCTTCTCTCATCACTCATAAATATCTCTCTCTCAACCTTAATAATATGCCTCCCAACATTGCATTTTCATTTTTTATCTTTTCATTCAAAAATTACAAAATTTCTGTTCTCTGTATTATAAATTTTCACATTTTCTCCTTTTTTTTCAAATTAATAAATTCAGTACATTTTATCTATTTAAAACAATAGTCAATTCTTACATATATAAATTTAGTTATTATCTTCGTCATCATTAAACAATATTATAGCTAATATTGTTATAACTTTTTTAACTAATAACGTATTCACTAATCACTAGAAATATTTATTATATTATTATAATTTATTTATAACTATCACCGTTATTATCATTACTAATTAATTATTATTGTTAGCAGTATTATTACATCTATATTTTGACGTCAGTGCTACTAATTAATACTCATTACAAACATCATTACTACTAGTAACTTCATTAACAATTCAACCATTGCCATTATTAACTACTCTAATATTTTCGCAACCTAATTTGGAATAAAAGTTTGTTTTAAAATTTTGAAGCAAAAACCAAAAAAAAAAACATCTCACCATCTTTAATAAAAAAAATTGAAAAATAACTTTATTATTGTTAATTAAGAAAATTCTAAGCAATGCTGAAACAACAACCTCGATTTATGTTAGAAAAAAAATATCTAGTTCATCTTAACTGAAAAATTATTCCAAAAAAAACAAATTTGTATTTGACATCAATCAGAAAACACTCGATGGATGTTAACAAATTTTTTAACTAATATTGATTGAGAAATAATGTAAGATTACTTGTTAATATCATCCCAATATAATATTGAGTTATTTACATTCACATTGACCAATTTTTGACATTTCAATTTAAATAAACTAAAGATATTCCAACCAAAATCAAACCGGTAACACATTTATTAAGTTGATGAGAGAATATGAAAAGAAAAACTGTAGAGGTGAAAGAAGAGGAAGTATAAAAAAATTTAAATTCTGACTTTTTATTTGGAATTTGAAATTGTTTATGTAAATGTTCAAATTACTCTTATAAATTTATATATTTTCATTTTCTTTTAAAGTTTTCAACCAAAACAATATATTTTATTATAGAACATTTTATATTTTCTATAAAAATAAATTACTCTCTAATTTGTTTCTATATAAACACACTATTGGAAAATATGATAATAATTCGAATATGTTAAAAATGTATACTTATTTTATTTAATTAAATCGAGACATTTATCCAAAATTCATTATCCATGTGAAAGAAGGTAATTCGTGCCTCTATATATTTTAACTCTCTCTATATATATATTAAATTTCACTTTTAATTTTTTCATCAAACCTTATTTTTAAGATTATGATAAAATTACGTTATTGATTTTGCTTTATACTTGTTGAAGATTATGGTCTCTTAAATTATACATCTTCAACTTCACTTTAATAAAGTAGTGCACCACCTCCAAGTTTTTATTACATTACTTCAAACTATTGATCAAATACTCCAATATATCCTTGGTTCCATATAGAAAGTATTGTGTGACAACTTAATTAACATAACAACTTTATCAAATTTAATAATTTTTATTAGAATTTATGTCATTATGTTTTGTTTTATCCATTGTTTTATAAATACTAATGTATATTCTATATTTTCTAGTGATATGATTATATAAGTTAGATAAAATTCTTACATTGTAAATTAATTTTGTGAGATTGAATTAAATTTAAAATTTATTTATTAACATGGTGTAAGAGTTTATTAATGTACAACTCAGTGAAGTTTGTTGAGTTTATTATATCACTCACTATCGGACCCCCTCTATTCCAATGTTCGATATGGTGAACACGAGTGAGCGTGTTTAAGATTTCATATCAATTAAAAATATGATCAAATAATAATATAAAAGTGAGTGTAAATATTTTCTTATTAAGTTAGTGTTGTGGTAAAGTTAAGTTATGTTTGAAATTCACTTATCAATGACATTTCTTACCGAGATTAATTAAGCTATTATACTCCCTCTATTATCACACTTTATATCCTCAACATAAAAAAAAAGTGTATTAAAATTTTATTTTCCTTTTTGTAAAGTAATTATATAAAGAAAAAAAAAGGTGATTTGATGAGTTTGAATACGTGATTTTGATAATAAAAATAGGCGTAAATCATAACTTTTCAATAAAGAACAAAGACGTTTAAGAAGAGTTAGACATAATGAATTCTTAATAATGTTCTTAAATAATTGTTGTTAATTACTAATGATAATTTTTTATAAAATTACTGGTCAATTATGAAACTTAAAACATCATAAACTTTTTTGAGACATTAACCTACATAATACATAATTGATTATATAAGATGCAAATCATGTTAATAATATTAATGTATAAAGCAAGCAAAGAAAAGAGGATAATGTTTTAATTAATAAATCAATTGTCTAATCTTAGTCAAATATAAGCTGAAGCAACAAATTATTAATACTAAAAAGAAACCATAAATCTTAAACTCTTAAACTCTAAAAATCCTAAAGTCCTAAAACCTTAAATGTTTAAATAATGACATAAATAACATTTTTTGACAATATATACAAAATTATCATATATTTTCACTTCATTCAATTACAAACTTACAATATTTTCAGTCACTCCTTCTCTCTTTTTATCTTGTTTCTTTCTTTTTCATTTAATTCAAATAACTTAATATTTTTAATTATAATTCTTTAACTTTACATTATGATTCTCTTTTTTTTTCTCACTTTTCATCATCCATCCAAACAAAGGTAAACTAACGTGTATTATGCAGTTTAATTTACATCAAAATAAATGTCTAATATAATGCATGTGTAAGATAGACTTAATTTTTTTTAAAATACTTTGAAAAATATTTTCAAATAATAACTAATAAAATATTATTTAATTATAAAATAAAACAATTTCTTATACAATCATTTATAAATTAAAAGAATATTAAAATTATTTTATCTTTTATATCAAATTAATTGTTCGTTTTGTTATAAAGATACAATAATTTGAGTCAATCAAGTGAGTCATGCAAGCTACTTAATGTCTCAAAATAATAATATGTGGGATGAATTGGATATTTCAACTCCCCAACTCTCATTAGTCTATACTGGATAATATTACAATTATATGTTAAAATAAATATTTTAATCCAACATTTCATCGATTCCAATATTTACAGATAAAACTTTATGTTCTCCTTTTATATTTTTCATTGTATATTTTTTTTATCTTTAAATATTTATATTTTAGCAAAATATTTACAGTAAAGTTTCATTTTTTTTAATATTCAAATTTACGAAAGACTATATCAATTTTCTTTATTTTTTGTTTCACTTGTACTTGTATAAGTATAAGGTAACATATAACTACATCAAACTACTCCAACTTTTTTTTACAAACCAAATACCAATATAACAAGCTAAAATGAGATTTATGGATATGCACCTAACTCAAAATATTAAGTACTAAGACCTTCTTCAACCTCTCTTTCTCTATCTATTGCTTAAGCTTTTGAGTAAAAGTTTAACACATACTTTCATAAATAATTAATAAGAAAAAATGGATACTAAAAATAAATATTTCCGTGTTTGTAACACTCATACATAAACCCTCCAATGTTAAAACAAAACTTGTTCTCCCTCAAAATGTATTTCAACAATTTTATCATGCAAGGTTTTTATTTATTTCAACATGGATTAAGGTTTTGTGGAACTATCATTACAGTACTCATTCGTGCAGCATATGGCCCCAAACATTACAAAAACAATTTGACCTCTTTTGAAGCAAGATTCAACTACCAATTCATGCATGCAACAAAACATCATATCTTAGGAAAATTTCCCATCAACAACATCACCAACCCAGCAAGAAATATACATTTTTTTAATTATTGTAAATGCAACATAAGAACAGAGTGAGATAAAACAAAAAAATTAAGGAACAAAATTTAAAAACATCATCAAATAATTTAAGCCCTTGGGATAGGGATCCCCAAATTTTTTAAATGAAATACCTAATTAATACTGTTCATTGATAATATAACTACCCAAACCTTCTTAATTGTGTGTCATTACTTGTGAGTTAATTAATATTGAATAATATTTATTTGAAGATATAGGATACTTTAAAATCATTTTAGTGGATGTGACCATTTTAAATATTAATATTTATTTAGGAGTGGAATGGAAAAATAAATACGTACACCATGAGAATATATAATGTTATAAATAATTCTCCTGAAATTGTTTTATTTAACAAATAAAGCTATAGATGTAACTAAAATAAACTTATAAGGGATTTTAGAATATTACTTCAATCATATAAATTCTCAAATCCATGATCAACCCCTTTAACCTATTATTATTCATGCCTCGCACAAGTTTTCTAAGACTAACTTTAATTTTATTTCATGGTGAAAATATATGCGTAAGATGTATATGTCTATATTTTTTTACGATTTTAAAAATAATAAATATAATTAAGCAATCGATATAACTACTATTACAATAAAAACTATTTACATATACAAAATAACATTAAAATAAAATAGTTATAAAATTAATTTATTCTTTGTTAATTATTATAATGATTTAATAACAACTTATTATTTTTATCAAGAAAACTAAAAAGTTCATTGTTATCGTACAAAAGAGACTGAGAGAACTTTCATCTGTTGAACAATTCACTCATTTGCTTTGGTTGTCGGTATACGTTTCTATTTCTACTTCACGAACTTGTTCGGCTTAGTCTCTCTTCCTCGGTTCTTGTTCCTCTGCTTCAGTCAAATTTTTCCTTCTTTGTAGGTTATAGGTCGGGAGAAAACTTTCAAAAAGGTGCTCTAACGCTCAAATAAGTACTCAATTTTTTATGCTCGATGCAATAAATGTGTAATAATGACGTACATTTTTTTCGAAAGTTGTTACTATTTATATGTTTATAATGAATCCGTAACTGTTGGGTTAGATTAACGTTTAAATCATGTTTAAGGGTCTATTATCTAAATTTCTCGTAGGATTTGGACTCGTTAATCTTTTATTAATCTTAATACATTTTAAACATATCGATTAACCTGAACCGGATACCGAGACTTTTAGGTTTCATTTGATTCCAACTAGTAAATTCATCATCAAATATAAAAAATAAAAATGTACACAAAATCAATTAAAAAAATCAATAATTTTTGCCCATCACAAATAGATTTTTAAATTTGTTATATTTTACAAAACTGGGTAATGATACACAGGGTCAGGTAAAAAAGTCTACACGACCACAAAACATCATATAAAAAAAAGTCTTAGAATCAAAATGCCATAAAAATCTCATGGATTAGGATGTTAACCCATATATTTTTAAGTAAAAAGTATTCTTTAACAATTGATAGTTTAAAAAATATATATATTAACTTAAAGAAAAACAGCTATTTAATGAAGAGTTTTAATTTTATTCAATTTTTATAAATGCGGGTTCGAGAGTCCCGTTCTTACCCATCTTGTATTTCACATGTATAAAAATATATTGATAATAGCGATCTTGTATAACACTTGTGAGTTAATATATCTAATCCATCACACATAGCTATAGGCTTGAATTTGTGGGTCAAGCTGTATAATTTGTTTTTAAGAAAATTAACAATTTCTTTTGTAATTTCTATTTTTTTTAGTATCTTATAAAAACAATATTTTACTGCAGGTAGAATAATTAAAAAAATAAAATTAATTTATCATTTATTACAAGTAAAAATAAAAGCTTATTATGAAACAAATATTAAAATAAACCATAAAATAAAATATAAAATTGGTAATGTAAGAATGTTAAAAAAAAGAAAGAATAAAGGTGCAAAGTCGCCCCCACCACGTTTCTTTTTCTTCTTTCTTTTCTCCCTCTCCATATTCTCTTATCTCCTTATCTTTTACTATACTCTTTCAATTTTTATCTATTTTAGAATCTGATCGGACCACGTTCTAACCGTTGACGAATTAATGAACATTTTTATCAATCAGATTTTCAAATAGAGTAAGTTCAATTTTACTCTAAAGATCATTTGTTCTTTATTTTTCCTTAGGATTTAGTCATCAATCTTGGCGTGGCCAGTTGAGAAGTTTAATCCTCTCAACTTATTCTACTATATACTGAATTTTTGTTTAGTTTGAATAATTTGCATTAGGTTCGTAAATCTTGAAGCTTATATAGACGGTGAGGAATAAAATTATAGAAGTTGTTTGGAAAACAAACAATTAAGGTAAGAGAAACTAAATTTAATTTTTAATAGCATCATAGGATATAATATTTGAATGCAAAGGGGATGTGGTTCCAATATTCAATTTCTCTTGCAGACATGTTCTATATATATATATATATATATATTGTGTTGTTTGTTTGTATATTATTTAAACTCGTGAAAAATATTAGATTTTAATGGTTTAGTATTTAAGTGTTGTTGTTTAATGTTAAATAGGATTCTAAATATATTGGATTGCGTTTTGAATGATATTCTATGATGAAAATAGTATGGGATAGAATTCATACATTTTGGATAATGTATCGACTGATGTTTGTTTGTGTATTAAGTATTGATACCTATGTGGTAACAGAAATCTTTGAGTTTCACTGATGATCTAAATCACATAGACTAAGATATCAAGGGGTAAGAACATGATGGGAGAGTTCATGCACACCGTGACATATGAGATGCATGACTTGAGTTGTATTGAACTTACCTTTATCATTTTTGTTGGATTCGCTAGTAATCTTTAGATTAGGTGTTAGTATATGGTAAGACTTACTTAATACGGGTCTTCCAGAAGACGTTGTTTGTTGAATATTTTTTGGATGTGTAGATTCATGTGATGTTTTATGTTGTGTTTGAACAGCGATGATTGTACTATGTACACGAGCAGATGGGCATACAGGTGCAGGAGACTTAAAAGTTTTAGAGTTTTATTTTGAACTATGAATATGTAAATATTTGTATTTCTATAAATCATAATCTTATAATAGAAATATTTTGAAAAAAGTTTGTATAGAAATATGTAAAACGTGTATCTAGATAATTAGATATATTTCCGGGGTGTTATAGGTAATTATAAACATTTAATATTAATCATAATGAATAAAGATATTTAATTACATTTAACAACAAATAATTATAGGCGACAATAAAAAATTAATATAGATAACGGGATGAGGTGGAGTTTTGCAAGCTAATGGGACACAAATAATTTACTTTGCAATCTTATTCCTAATTCAACATAACTAATTCAAAATAACTAGGTTATAACTCAAAAATAAAATAAAATAAAAACTACATATAGAAAAAGGAGAAAAATGTAATTATAATGGTTGTTTAGAGAAAAAAATCCACTTTAACTCTAAAAAAACTTTGGAGATGAAGTTTTTTCCACTAATTCATTGAGTGAATAAAAACAATTATTCTAAAAGTGAGTTAAGATTAATTAGAGAATTGTAATTATAAATTATATATAATAAACATTTATATTGGTTTAAAATTAATTCTAATAATTAAAACCACAAAGTGTATATTTTTGACCACTCAATCCATGGTATGTTTTGTAAAAAAGAAAAAAAAATTTATCAAAAATTCATTATACTTTTAACTTTGTATGAGTGAACTACAATACTGCTAATGCACTGACTGATGAAAAAAAATTCGTAAAAAACATGTAGTGTAAAAAAACACAACTTTTTAAAAATCTTTATATTTTCTTTTAGCCATTGAATTGTTTCTTATCTATAAATGAAAGAAAAAATCTAATGATTTGTTTTAAAACATCAAATCATGTTTAGTTTTTTAAAGTATTAAAATAACAAAAAAAAAACTTATGAAAAGCATAATATCCCTGATTAAAAATTTGAAATTATTTTTATTGAATTATTGAATATTTATTTTTAAAATAACCGAGCATAATTGCCGGTCCCTTTCTTATTATGGATTAGATTTAAGTGATTTGATGTAAATATTGAATCACAAAAATAAGTTGAAAAAAAAAGAGCATTGTACTGTATTGAGTTAATTTTGATTATTTATAAAAATGAATTAGTGAAATAATGAATTGATAATAAGAGAAAATATAAGATATTAGTAGAAGAGAAGTGAAGAATGTGGTGTGTTGTTGTTTTGTTTGGTTGTCTGGTAATAATTGTGGGTAGTGGGTGACAGCACATGGCCGTCCTGCTCCACCACTCCAACCTCCTTTCTTAAATCATCTCACCATCCAAATCCATCCATCTAATATAAGGACAAATTTCTCATATTTTATTCCCTTTTTTTTTTTTTTTTATCAACAAACTTAATTACCACATTCTTCCTATTTTTACTTCTTTAAGCACATTATTTTTTTTATCTATCTATGCTATAAACTTTCTTAATTATCATTATTTCCCTTTTCAAACTTTACATAATACTACTTATCATAACTTAACTACGTTTTCAATTTCTGTAAATGCAACTTAGTTTTCATCCTTCATATTTTATTACTTTTTTTTCTATTCTTATCATCAATTATAATTAGGTTAACTCTAAATATAATAATTAAGACGATAAAAACATTTTATATCAAAATAATTGCATTATTTATAATTAAAATTTTGACTAAGCAATGTATTTGTTATTTTTATAAATACTATAATTATATATAGTTTATTTCTAGATTTTATTCTATTGTCATTAGTGATTTTTATTGTTTTTAATAATTAATTTCATTTTTCAAGAAAATGACTATTTAATGTATATCAAAGAATAATTCTGTCTTTAAAACTTAATTACCTTTTTTACTTTATTGAATTTGATCTATATAGGTGTTTGTTATTTTATACCTAAAAAGTAATTATTAACGAAGTATATTTAATACACTTTAAAAAGATGTTTTGACTATTTTTAAATTAATTAAATATTATAATAATTATTTTTAAATTACTGTTTGTTATAATAAAAAAGTTATATTACAGTCAATATAGCTTGTAATTGTAGTATCAAAAGTAATATATAAAAATAAATTATAGTATTTTTTTAAAATATAGTGTTTAAAGCATGTTATTGAATAAAAAGAGTATTATTAAAAATAACAAAAACCTCTATTGATAATATATTTAAAATTAAGAATGATATATATGCAATTATATTTTTCAAAAGAAAACAATAAATACATGAATTAATTTTATGACTAAAAAATAGTTTTCTTAAACTAAAATAGTTTTCTTGTCTTATTTAACATTTATTTATTTATTTCAGTATTGAATTTATTATAGCCAGTGACAAAGAATAAAAACAACACTACAAAATTGTTAGATATTTGAAATAACAATTTTTTTATACATGTTTGATTCTCTTCACAGAAAATTGTATTCAAATCACCTTTAATCAATTTTCTTACATTTTTATGTTTACTTACTCAAATAAATATTTATTTAGTTTTACTTTTTTGTCTTTATTCACTCCAACAATCTTTGATCTAAATTTACTTTCTTTTCACTTCATAATATATATGAAGTGAATTTCATTATATCATTAATTATTTGCTTTTACTTTGTATAATTTAATTAACTTCTCTCTCTAAATGACATAAAGAATTTGCTAAAGGAGTACAACAAGTGACTAATAGCTTTTGTGACAAACAATATATTTAAATAACAAATAGCTTAATTAATGACTAATTTGATTAATGATCAATTTAAGTATAATTATTCGGTTACATAGTTCCGTGTACTTTTGTCTAATTAACTTATATTTTGTCTAAGTTTTTGGATCTTCTCAAAATATCACTGAAGATGATTTTCAATTCAAACTTCTGTTTTATTAGTCTTTGAGCCATTTCAATCTTGCTATAAGAGTAATTTTTGACTTTTGTGCGTTTTTTATTACAGTCAATCAACATTAATAGAAAATAATGTTTTATTTCTCTTTTGTTTTTTACGTTTTTTTTTTTTCAAAAACATAGTAAGTAAATATCGTTGAAATTATAACGTAATTGGATGTGAAAGATTAGAAGAGAGAAGGTATTTTACACATTTTGGTTATTTTACCCCTTTTATAAGCGAATAATTTGATTATTTCGGATTTTCTTTCAACCATTTTCATTTACAGTTCAACTTATGTAATTTAATTATATTTTTGGAATAAATCTTATACAAGTGTCTTATTATGTCATTTTTGGTGTTATTGTTATCAATAACATATTAAAATGATCATGTTGCAACTCTCTTAACTCCTCAGTAAAAGAGAAATTTCTTTGTAATTAAACCCTACAATTCTTTTTAGTTACAAGTATTATGGTAACGTTTCTCATAATTTCAATTTTTTTCCTGGGTTGATTTATTTTTCATTGAATGCAATATTATCTGTCTAGATGGTTATGTAGTCAATTCTCTTAACGTCTGAATATTATTGAAGATAAAAAAAAAATCTTCTTGAAGGAAAAATACTATTGAAGGCTGTCTTATGAAAACTATTCATAAACAAAGTTTTGGTTTATAGTATCTAACAATGACATTTATACACAATATATTGTTCAATTTGCTTTTTATACGAAAATTATGCTAATTGAAACTGAAATATAAATTTAATATGAAATGAAACGTATAACTATGATTCAATTTTCAAGTCAAATAAAGATAAAAACATCTTATAATATATGTAGACTTAAAATTAATTTAATAATTTAATTTATGTTATTTTCAAAATATAGATTAACATAAAGTTAAAAATTTTGCATAAAATTTAAGAAGACAATTGTATTCAATTATTTTTAATCCATTGAATAGAAAGAGACAAATATTAGAGAATGTGAGTAAACAAAGTAGATTGGAAGGGAATTTTGCGAGGCTACAAGTGTGAAGAAGAAGAAAATATGTAGTATCATGTTAATTTATACGGCCTGCAAAATTATGTTAAAAAAATGGCAACATTGTTTTTTATCATGTAAACTATTTTTAAACACTCTTAATCAACATGCTTAAATAAGTACACCATAATAAATAAATGTATCTTTAGAATAAAATTTGCCTAACAACAATCATTCTTGATAAGTCATCTCTTAAGAATGACAAATAAACCTATAATAGAATATCAATATTAAAATAAATAATATTTAACTTTTTTTAAATAAGTATGATTTAATATTTTATTTTAACATTTTAGCTATTATAATTTTTATTATTCTTTAACATTGAAAAAAAATTATTTTTATACTGAATTCATGATAAATATTTAGAAACCTAAATTTTATGCCTATCAAATATCGAAAATCGAGAATGAACATGTATATGAATTTAAATTTTAGAAACAAATAAATATATAATCAAATTAGCACACCTATCTTGATTTCACCCTACTTTTTTAATAACTACAATAAAATGACATAACATAACTTATCAACAAGTTAATATAAATTTAAATGGCCAAATAGTTATATATATATATAATTTAAAATTACTTCACAAGTTAACTATAATAAAAATAATAATTTAATTTATGTTATTTGCAGCCGGCTTAATACGTAGTAAAAAGTTTAAACGAACATAAGTTAAATAACGAAGATATTTTTTTTCGTGATTAATAAACTCTTTTTTTTACATGTCTTTATCGGACACAGAAGTTAGATGATAGAAAAAAATGTATATCCATGAAGAATTTTAATTTTATTTTGTTTTGGTTATTTTATTATGAATAAGGTTTTTAGTTTAATGTTACGAGTAATAAAAGCGGAATGAAACGAAAATAATTTAGAAAAGTATTTAGTTTAATAGTTGAATAAAAAAAGATAAATTTAAAAATTAGATGTGTGTATGAGATGCGGAAAGGATGGGATGTGAGGGGAGTGGGGTCTGATAGGCTGGCGCCAAACGGAGAGTGAAGAGGCACGGATTCTAAACGTTTATCAAATCCCATTTTGAAGGGTTATATTTGTAAACAGAGACACTCTCACTCTCAAAGCCTTCTCAAATCCCTAACCCTCTTTCTCCTCTTTCTTCCCTTCCCCCTTCTTCTTCTCTGCAACCCAAAACCCCCTCTTCCATTTCCATCCCAAACATGAGAGAAATCATCAGCATTCACATCGGTCAGGCCGGGATCCAGGTCGGAAACTCCTGCTGGGAACTCTACTGTCTCGAACATGGCATTCAGCCCGACGGCATGATGCCAAGGTTTTTCTTCTCTCTCTTTATCTCTCTTTCTCTCTCCATTTCACGCATTCTAACAACTTTTCCCTTCTTTCCATCGCAGTGACTCCTCCTTCGGAGTCGCGCACGACGCCTTCAACACTTTCTTCAGCGAAACCGGATCTGGCAAGCATGTACCCCGCGCCGTCTTTGTCGATCTTGAACCCACTGTCATCGACGAAGTCCGATGCGGTGCATACCGCCAACTTTTCCACCCTGAGCAACTCATATCCGGCAAGGAAGACGCCGCCAACAACTTCGCCAGAGGCCACTACACCGGTATCCATCGTTCTCTCTCCCTCACTGTTTGTCACACTCTCACTCACTTAATTTAACCTAATTTTTGATTTCCCCCTTTCAGTTGGCAAAGAGATCGTAGATCTGTGCCTCGACCGTGTCCGCAAGCTCGCTGACAACTGCACTGGCCTCCAGGGCTTCCTCGTCTTCAATGCCGTCGGTGGAGGCACCGGGTCTGGCCTTGGATCGCTCTTGTTGGAGCGTCTCTCCGTGGATTACGGCAAAAAGTCCAAACTAGGGTTCACCATTTACCCTTCCCCTCAGGTTTCAACCGCCGTTGTTGAACCCTACAACAGCGTTCTCTCCACCCACTCCCTCCTGGAGCACACCGACGTGGCTGTCCTGTTGGACAATGAAGCCATCTACGACATATGCAGGAGATCCCTTGACATCGAGAGACCCACCTACACCAACTTGAACCGCCTCATCTCCCAGATCATTTCTTCCCTGACAACCTCCCTCAGGTTCGATGGCGCCATCAATGTCGATATCACTGAGTTCCAGACCAACCTTGTTCCTTACCCTCGCATCCATTTCATGCTCTCGTCCTATGCTCCGGTTATCTCTGCTGCCAAGGCCTACCATGAGCAATTGTCCGTGCCCGAGATCACCAATGCCGTGTTTGAGCCTGCCAGCATGATGGCTAAGTGTGATCCCAGACACGGGAAGTACATGGCTTGCTGCTTGATGTACCGTGGTGATGTTGTCCCCAAGGATGTCAATGCTGCTGTTGCCACCATCAAGACTAAGAGGACTGTTCAGTTTGTTGATTGGTATAATTTCTTTCAATCTAGTCATTTATTTACTCAACAATGTTGTTCACTGGATGCGTTTTCGAAAAACTGCCTGGATTTTGATATAAATCACGTTTTTATACCTGATCTGAGGAAATCCACATTAGCGATGTGAAACCAGACACTTTAAATTTATGTTTGCTTTCGCATCGAGTGATCTGAAATCATATTGAGATCCCAATTAACGTAAATGCAGGTAAAATGTTCACATGTTTTGTCCGGTTAAGTTTTACAGTAATGTACTGATTCTGGATACAAAATTGGTTTTAAATTTAAGCAACCTCAGGCGACTTTTACTTTGGATCAGTGGTTTTTAAAATGATGTTTGGATTATTCAGCTACTTGCATTTAGAATAAATATACTGAAACATATATCATTTTACTTCAAACCATGTTTGCCTGATCAATTTTCCAAATGTCCATCTAAGTATACATTAAATTGGTATATGAAGTTTAATGTATGTTGTTGTGATAGGTGTCCTACTGGATTCAAGTGTGGTATCAACTACCAACCTCCTTCTGTTGTGCCTGGCGGTGACCTTGCTAAGGTGCAGCGTGCTGTATGCATGATTAGCAACAACACTGCAGTTGCTGAGGTGTTTTCTCGCATTGATCACAAGTTTGATCTGATGTACGCCAAGAGGGCCTTTGTTCACTGGTACGTCGGTGAGGGTATGGAGGAAGGAGAGTTCTCCGAGGCTCGTGAGGATCTAGCTGCTCTTGAGAAGGACTATGAAGAGGTTGGTGCTGAAGGAGCAGAAGATGAGGAGGAACCTGAGGATTATTGATAATTTAAAGGTGTTATGACTGTAATTGTTTCGAGTAAAAGGGTATATGCTTCGTTACATTGCCCTGCACCCGTACTGTTCGTTCTTTTTGTTTTTATTCCTGTGTGATATAGTCCATTCAAACTGTGAAGTGATCGATCGTCTTTACGCTTCTATTTGGTGATTTAGGATTCTGTTGTTTGAGACATCAATCATGTATTCAGAATTGGCCATGTCAAAATTTGATTTCTTATGTTTATGCTCGCTATTTTTACCTTATTCCCGTAGTGATTACCTTAATAATCATGTACGGGAAATCATGACTAAATTGCATTTTTCTGTTCGCTTGTTTAAGTTTTTAATATTCAGTGTTTTGTTTGGATTAATTTTGGTGTAAGTGCCAAAACTTCTCGGGACGCGCGAATCAAATAGCTGCGAGCATGTCATGGAAAAATGATATTCCTAAAACCTGTATGAATACGGATACTTGAGAATTGAGATCAGGAGTTCCTATTGTGGCATTTAGGAAACCAGTGTTCTGAATGAACTTTATTCGCCTGAATTGGGATGTACGAAATGGCTTTTGGTCTGACCTAAAGAGGGATCAATGCTTGAGAATGAACCTGGCTTTATAATGGTACTTATATCTCAACAGATTTAGAGTTATTATTTTATTTTTTAATCAGATTTAGAGCCTTCTTCCCATGATTTGTTTACTTAAATTTTGTATTTAAATATTTTTAAGTTTAACTGTTTTTTAATTTCTGTAAAATAATTGACTTTTACCTTTTTTAAGTAGTAATTTAGCTGATAAAAAAAAAGTAGTAATTTAGTTTAAATTAATGAGTTGCGATAAAATACATTTTGTTGATTTCATTCATTAAGCTAAAATTATTATTTTTATCCTTATTATTACGTAGTAGTTGTTAATTATATGTTTACGAAATGTAAATAGTATCGAGACATGTTAATATTATTATAGTAATAGAAATGATTTATTTTGAAAAGTGAAAGTTAAAAGAGAGAAAAGAAGTTGTGAAAGAAAGAAATGGGTTTGAATGGGCAGCAATTATTGAAATATTTTTGAATGAGTGGAGCATTGTGAATGGTGGTTAAAGTGGTGGGTCCTTGGCGCCCGAGGGAGGTGGGGATATGTTTAAGTCCACCCAACTCTCAATTTCAAACTTCTTTTTCATTCACTCACCTCATCATAATCCCTCCTCAATCCCACGCATTCATAATCTTAACGGTAAGAAATTTAAAAGCATGATACAAATTCTTAAATTCAAATTGTAGAAAAAGGAACTTCCATTATACATTATTCGCTCGTGATATGTGTAACCTCGTATATTGTATTTTTCACTGTTCCAAAAATATATGATATTGTCTACTCTAATCTTTTTTTAAAGGGTTCATATATCCACTTATTTTTTAAGACTGAAATTATTTTATTAATAGTTTTTTATTTACAAAAAAAAAGACTTTTTATCCATATGTGCAAGTGTTTTAAAAAAAATGAGACTTATTAGTATAATTATGAAAAACTATAATTGACCATAAACTAAAATATATTAAATGGTTAAGTGAAGACATTTTATATTTAGTTTATTCAAGAATAAATGCAGTATTATTCTTCTATTTACTATACTGTGGTGAAAATATATCTTAGTATATTTGAGAATTAGTATAATATAATACTACATTAACTAAGGATGCAAAAGCATTCTACCTAGATAAATTTATCATGTTCATAAAACGGAAAATAGATCATTAAAGAAATTATAATTTGTATTTATTTAGAATTTTGAATAATTTAGAAATTTATGTATTTTAATTTTTTTTTAAATATGACATTAAATAATTTAGATTTTTATTTATTTAGGATTTTAAATAATTTAATAATTTTAATTATTTCAGATTTTTGTTTAAATAGAACATTAAATAATTTAGGATTTTTATTTAAGATTTTGAATAATTTATGATTTTTATTTATAGATTTTTATTTAAATAAAACATTAAATAATATAGATTTGTAGCTAGGATTTTGAATAATGTAGAAATTTTATTTATTTCATATTTTTATTTAAGAAAAATATTAAATTATTTAGGATTTGTATTTATTTAAGATTTTTAGTAATTTAGAAATTTTATTTATGTGAAATATATGTGTCAAAAGTTGTAATTTTTTTTTACATAAAATTAATTTGTTTATACATAAAACAATTTAATTATATTTCATTTTAATTTAATTTTAACTACAAAGATATATTTGTAATCTTACATCTTTATTTATTTTAAAAAACTATTTTATCAATTACACCTATCACAAATTTAGAGACTTTTATATACTCTTTCTTCATTCTCGTCATATAATTAAAACATTAATTTATTTGTTTGTCATATGTGTATTTATTTTTGTTCATGATGTTAACATATCACCACCCTTTCCTTAATCAAAACAATCCAACTTTTCCCTCATTTTCACCTTAAATTCATTTCTTCAAATCCAAATAAATTTAAAGGTAGGTCTAGGTCTCACTTCTCACTTGTATTTAGTTTTTATCAACTTATATTGAAATATGTAAATGTAAATGACATTATTGAATATCGAGTCTAACCTAAGTAATTTAAGAGACTTGTGTTTGATTTCTTTTTAACATAAGTCTAAAGGTGTTCAATTTTTAAAAGATTGTTATTAATAATTAAGATTGATTTACATAAGATACTAAAGTATTTTCGTCTTTGAACTTTAAATCTAGGGTTTGTCTACTCTCTCCAATCATTTAAACAATGGGATTCATCAACAAATGACAAAATTTAATTATTCATTTATCTGTTTTCATATATTTAGCAAAAAGTTAAATAAAGATTTTTCCGTTCTTAAAGAAAAGTGGACGTGAGATAGAATGAATGATAAGATATGTGATAAGAGTTACACATGATAACGGGTCATAATTATGACCCGTTAAATTAACCAATGAATCATCATTAATAAGAGTGGAAAGAGGGAAAGAGAGAGAGGAAAAGAAAGTAAACAAATCAAATTATTTAAATACACAGAAATTGAATGGAAATAAGTGAAAAATGTATAGATGATATGATATGATTGATTCAAGCGAAGAAAATAATTAGATGTTTAATTTAATTATTTATAAATATCTTTAGATTTGTTTTATTAAGATTAAATTTTAAATAATTAAATTAAATATGTATGTTTATATATATATATATAATGAATTAGAGAAAAAAATTGTAAATTTGAATGAAAGTAATATTATAACTTAATTTTCAAAATTCGTATGAAAGGAATATTACAACTTAATTTTAGAAATATGTTTTGCTAAAAAGAATTGAATATATGTTTATGAAAAATTATAAAATTTGATATGTTAGCAATAAAATTTTATTAATGACAAAAAATATTAAGGTTCACTACAATAATTTCAACATAATTTTTGTTTAAGATCGACATAATTGATTATGATTAAAGATATAATCGGACTTCCCTTGTAAAAATATAATTCCTGACCATTTTTCTTATGGCAGACCATCTTTACTAGCTTCTAAATCGATTATGTCCAAAGGTCCATTCTTTATGGGCTGATTCATAAGATGGGCTTCTCCTAGGTCCATTATTCTCTTTCTTTCGCACCCTTTATATTGAAAGACTCTTTCTTCCTGCACCTGCATACCTTCTTCTCTCACCTCCATAAATTTCTAAATTTCCAAAAATGCCCCTCTATAATATTCCGGATTATGTAATCTGGAAGTCATTTTTCAAATTTGTAATTAGCTTCCGGATTACATAATTCGGAAGCCTTTTTTCCAATGCATGATTACTTTTCGGATTACATAATCCGAAAGTCTTATTTAGCTTCTGGATTATGTAGTCCGGAAGTCTTTTTTAAATGAGTTTCTGGATTACATAATCCGGAAGCTATTCTATGGGGTGACACAAGAAGGATAAAAATATATTTTCATGTTGTGTATGGAGGTGGCAGAAGAAGATATGGAGGTGCAGGAAGAAACAGTCATATTGAAATCTACAAATTCAATTGTAAACAGTAACTCACCTCACCACTCTCCGCTCTATTTTCTCATTCCACAGTAAATTAGTAAATCCACCGTGTAACATAGTGGAAGGGTTGGATAACATAAAAAGTAAGTACTCGGTTAAATTTTTAGAAAAACGGTGAAAAGAGAAAAAAGAAGAAGAGGAAAACAATTTAGTAAAAAAAGTTGTTTGAATTGACGAAAAGTAAGTGAAAATCAGTATAAATTTTTTACATGATTTAATTGATACAATATAATAATTTTTATTTTGTAAAAAATTAATGTGTAAACTAAAATTTAAAAGGTAATTTAATGAAAAAATTAGTTTTCAAAAATATAAATTAAATTTTAAATAAAAATAAAAATTATAGTATTAAATTATTATTAATAAAAATATATTTAAAATTAATATTAAAATAAATTAAAAAAATAAGTATAAACTAGAATTAAAATAAATCAAATTATATAATTAAAATAAAATAAATATTAAAGTATTAAAATTTAAATTAATTAATTTATTATATTTAAAATATGATTGTTAATAAAATATTACTAATACTTTACTATGTTGAAAAGAATTATTATTTATATATTAATGATGAGATATCAAAATTTGATGATCCTAATTTGCAGGACTCCTTATCCAAACTACGTGTATAAGTTTATGTATCTCCTTGTTTCTATTCATTCTCTCGATAACCTGATGATTTGCTCATCATAAGGTTAGATGTCTCTCTCTCGAGGATTTGTAGTTTTTTTTAAGGTTTTACAATATAGAATGTTTATTAAGCTCCCTTAGTCTAAGATCTTTATTACCGCGAAATTGTCAACCTCCACTGTTATGACCATCAGGTTGATAACCTTGAAGTTGACATTCATGAATGTGATTGGAGACAATCTTCTTTAGGGAGGAGAGGTCAGAACATTGACTGATTGTACTATTGTCACTTCCTAGCTTAAGTGGAGACCCTTCCTTCGGAAAATCCATCAATGATGGTGTTAATCACCACTCAAAGTGGTGCTTCTTGATTTTATTCTCTTTTAGATTTAGATCTTTGTGTCGGCCTTTGCCGGTCATTCTCATCTCAGCATGGCTAATCCCAATAGTCCTGTCTGTCATAGTAAACTCTTCTTTCTAGAGAACAAGATAATGTATGATATCCTTACTCATTGACAAACAGGTGGACTTCCTGAATTAGATTTTCAAATCTTGTCTTTCAAGGCCAGACATTCATCGATAGCATGGCCGAAGTCATGATGGTATCTGCACTGCTCGAGAGTGTTAGCTTTTGGTAGTGTTGATATTTTCCAACGTCAAAATGAGTTTGACATTTAGAGCTTCCTCGAGAATATGACCTCGATTTGTATTGAGAAATGTATACTATGAGAACCTTGGCACTCAGTGTTTTATAAGTTTCAAGGTTGGGTGGGGTCTATTGGGTTTATATACCTCTCTTATTTTTTCACGTGTCATTTATGCCATGACCTTACTTTTGAAATCTCGTAGTTCTTCAAATTGCATAATTTTGCAGCTCTTTTGATGTGGCTCGTCTAGATTTACTGTTGGTTTTCTACATAAGCTCTATGTGAAAGTCTTGGTCTTAAAGTTGTGACCATATGATGCAAAGCTACCTTGAGATTGAGGTTTCCGATGTTTAAGGATACCTTTCCATGAACAAGGACAACGATTCTTTTTTTCTTGTCAGATACTCACAAGTGTGATGGATGTTAGGAGGTGTGGATGACTTGTCATGATTTGTGTTCCGAATTTGGCTACCAATATGTCATAGCAATCGATCAACAACGGGGGAATCCGGGTGAGCCAACTAAAGGCTCCCCCTTTTAGGGATGTGGGAGTTACACGGCATATGAGGAAATCATCTATGGTGTACAAACTTATCTTAGTTAAATCAACATTTATGTTTTCGTTTGGGTAAGTGATTTTGTCATTTCAATCTATTGTTAGACCCTTCCAGTTGGATGGGAGCTTAACATCTATTATGCCATCAGCAAAGGGGTGTCGTCAGGTTCCCTTACCGTGACTAAGGTATGGATTGAGGTATTAGTCTATTACTCAACTGGCCTAGTTAAAACTGTCGCTCCCCCCATCACATAGGTCTCTTTGTTATACTTGTCTTTAGGACTATGGAATGCATGAGTCCCCTCTCTTATTTTATCTTCATAGACTTGTTCTCTTGTCTTAACATGATTGTCGCTCTTGCATTATTATTTTTAATTTGGTCAGTTCTCTCTGTAGTTCAATTAGTTAAGCCATCTGGCATGCTTCGATCATTCCGTTGTCGACTGATTTCTGCCTATCGTTTGACATGTTCCTTGTTGCTATCATAAGATCTTTTCGACGTCCTTGTTGGTTACACGGTGGACGCCAATTGTTCTTACAAGTACTGAGTATGTCTCCTCCTTCTGCACAATTGAGTAGTCTCCGAAATTTCTTTGTCCAGGGTATGATGAATAACATCTTGCGTCCGAGAAAGATATACCTACAAAAGATACTCTAATGCTCAAGTTAGTTTAGAATAGTTAAGAAAAAAAAAGTTATTCAATATAACCTTACATATCCCAACTTCAACCTATTTATAGAATTGGATGGAATGGACCATTTTTTGGATAAATCTATATTAATACGGACATAGTCCTTAATCTTGGATTAATCAAGATGTATAGTCGATTTATCACGATTAATTTGGTTTAAGGTTATTACTCAATGTTAACTTCATATACTTGCTTTAAATTTCCAATAGATCCTCGGTTATATTAATGTTGTGAATAAGTCTGAGGCGACATCAATCATACACAGTACAATCATACACAGTACAGGTTAACTTGGAAGAGCTGAAAAGCATTGTTACATCGAAGTTACATTCTGGACAGAGTAAAACTTGCTTGTACCATGATACCATAAATCCTCTCACTGATTCCTATAAACACTTGGTGAAGCAGAGGTGAAACTTGAAATTTTGTGCTCTTGATTTATCCTCTAGGGAAAATGACATGTATACAGGGTAATATTATGAGTATGCAGCTACAAAGCATGCCATTTCAGAACTCTCTTCCTCATCAAGTGAAGCAGAAAAAGTGAGAGAGAGGATAATTGACATCATACTCATACTTATATTCATATGTATCTTCCAAATGGTGGTACTCATTGGTGGCATACACCGAGTCTGATAACTGCCCTTCTAAATTGAAACCATCTTTTGATAATGGTAATTCGTTAATCCTTTGTTGGGCTAAAGGCCAAGAGAAATGAAGCTGCGATGCATTTTGTGTGATACCCATGGCACAATCGATCATATTCATATCTAGTCCATACAAGTTATTAGAGACTTGGTTCTGAACCACAAACAAAGACTGAGCTTGACCACTAGAAGCAGAGGTTTGTTCCATGACCATGATGTTATTGGGAGCAGTTGCACCTTGAAAAGTTGGAGTTATAGCAGAGGGATGGTTTTGAAGTTGAGTTTGATTTGACATGGCTTTACGATGAAGGAGATTTGTAAGTTTTAGAGATATAGGAGAATTTGTAGAAATGGTAGTAGAGCTTTGAGTAGAGAAATTGGTGCGAGTGTTTGAACCTCTAAGGAGACAAGCAGCTTCATCATAAGCTCGAGCAGCTTCCTCAGCAGTTTGATAAGTACCAAGCCACATCCTAATCTTCTTTGAAGTGTCTTTGATCTCTGCTGCCCATTTCCCTGAAGCCCTTTGTCTCACCCCAACAAACTTCCTCTTGTTCTTCATCTTCACTTTCTCACACAATCTCTCATCCTTCGCCCTTTGCTTTTGATCTTCCACACCCATTAATGCAAGTGCAATCATGTTAGACATAACATAAAGATATATATAGGTTCAAAAGTTTTCATTGAGTTGCTTTGGAGTAGTGGAAAGCTCGTATTTTGTTTCTTGTTGGGCTTGTATTTGGCTTGTAGCTGTAGTAGTGCTTCTCCTCACTCGTGCCTCAATTCCATCACCCTGCTTCGATTGGTCAACGAAATTCAGACAAAGCCTAATTCGTGATGTCCACTTACATAAAATGTGGTAAATTTTAATGTTCATTCTATGCATTTTTCTACAAGGCACGGGGTATGTATGTGGCTTATTTTATACAAAAAATAATTGTATGTGGTTTCTCACCAAACTTCTTAAAACGCATTCTCTTTACCTTAACTGTGTTTAATTTGTTGAAGCACAGTATATTTCGTGATAAAAACATTTCCACTAATGAACTTTGATGGACATTTGAAGTGGAAAATCCATGAAGCCATGTCTCAGTCTTCAATATATATGATGTTGCCCTTTGCCAGCCAATTGGCCATCACATAAATGCGACATACACTCTCGGTTGACTTATCTCTTTGGAGCATCAAAAACTATCGTAGGCATTAGGAAGTCGTTGAAAGTTGCTTTGATCACAATTTGATTCTCCTTATTAAATTATTAAGAAGTTTATTAATTATTAAAAAATATATTTTAAATTTAATTTTTAAATGATTTGATAAGTCCAACAAATTTTCATTAAAATAGATTCAAAATAATTCTGATACTATATTAAGAGATGAACTTATATATTATAAAATCTTATAATTTTTAATAAATATGAAATTTCGATATATTGTAATCATAATTAATAATATTAATCTTAAAATTACCACATTAATGTGTCACACATCATATTTTAAGTTTTAAGTGCGCAGTCAATTAATTTCTAAATATTGAATAAATTTTATGTCTAAATTAATTTTTTTTCTTCTTATTATCATCATAGCAATATATTAATTAGTTTGTACTAATCAAACTCACAAAACAAACAACTACACCAATCATTGTTAAATATTAATTAAACAATAACTTTTCAAACAAAGATGCAAAAGCCATGGTTTTTAGCGTCATCTTTTGGTTGATATTCTATTAGTCACAACTCTTTGTTATTACTGGTTAAACAAGTTGTAACAAACATTGTTTATTACTTTTTGGATTGTTTTAGTTTTACCGACTTTTTTTACTAAATTGATTGTAAACCTTATGTACTGTCTAGGCCGAAAGGTCAACCGAAAGGTTGTCTAGGCCGAAAGGTCAACCGAAAGGTTGTACCGAAAGTCTCGACCGAAAGGTTGTACCGAAAGTCTCAACCGAAAGGTTAAATATAAAAAGTAAATAAGTAAAATTAAATTAGTGATTATAGCAAAGCCCATAAGATGGACCCAAATATACAGGTGTGTGTTTTCAAAATGTTAGGTGCAAAAAGAAAATACCCAAGTAACTCTTAAGCCCAATAAGAGAGCCTTATAAATAGAGGTTCAACTCAAGAGGTAAGTAAGATTCAATTGATCTGATGAACATAAAACTATATCTGACTTTGGCATCGGAGCGCCTTGCAGGTACACACACCCACCTGTGAGGAGAAGTCGCGAGAGCCCAACCCGAGAAGAAGCCGAGAGCCAAACTCGAGTAGAAGTCGCGAGAGCCCAACCCGAGAAGAAGTCGAGAGCCCAACTCGAGTAGAAGCCGCGAGAGCCCAACTCGAGTAGAAGCCGCGAGAGCCCAACCCGAGAAGAAGCCGAGAGCCCAACTCGAGTAGAAGCCGCGAGAGCCCAACCCGAGAAGAAGCCGAGAGCCCAACTCGAGTAGAAGCCGCGAGAGCCCAACCCGAGAAGAAGCCGAAAGCCCGACCCGAGAAGAAGCCGCGAGAGCCCAACTCGAGTAGAAGCCGCGAGAGCCCAACCCGAGAAGAAGCCGAGAGCCCAACTCGAGTAGAAGCCGCGAGAGCCCAACCCGAGAAGAAGCCGAAAGCCCGACTCGAGAAGAAGTCGCGAGAGCCCAACCTGAGAAGAAGCCGAGAGCCCAACTCGAGGAGAAGCCGAGAGAGTCCAGCCCAAGTTCGGAAGATTTGTAAAGGAGTTGATCTTATCAATCTTATTCTAGTGTTCTTGGTCCTTGTTGTAAGAACAAAACCTATGTAGAAGTCATAAAAAAATTCTCCTTAACCCATTGATCTCTATGATTATCAGCAAGCAATATAATTTGTGTAATCACATTTCAAGTTTATCTATAAAAAAAATTACATTTTTCTTTTCTTTTAATTTCATTGTTCTAATTCTCTTTTCGTACTTACATTTTCTTTTCTTTTCTTTTACTAATTTTTATTTTATTTTTTTATAAATACACCATCATGTGATATTGCTTTGTATAATGGGAAGTATATTTTTTTTGGAAAAACTTCTAATGATAAGTATATGACAAGTTATCTCAAAATATATTTTGATCGTTTATAAAATGTGGAAGCTAAATAGCCAACTTTGCATTATTGATTTTGTCACTAGTGTTTTCGCTTTTAGTGACTAAAAGTATAGAGCTTGATCTAATTTATTGGACTCTACCCATCATAGAATTTTGACTGTTTTGAAAACAGTGTCAAAATCATGTATCAAAAGGATTCTCACAGATTAAAGACATTGAGTTTTTTTATAGCAAAGGTCTAACATAGAGGGACTTAAAGACTCTGTTAACACAAGGTTAGTTCAACAAGGTAATAACATGGAAAAGGATCTCATTTTGTTATGATAGGTGGTAAGGAGGAGAACCATTTGTAAATAGATATAAAAGATGGTTTCTTAATTCTAAATATGAAGATGACTGCTGGATTTGGATATCGGAATAGAGAAAAACATGTTTTCAGTGGGAGCAACCATGTTTTAATAATCTTACGTTAGAAATTAACCAGATTATTTTATCACAATAAGGAGAGGACACTTGGGGAAAGTGTAGTGTAAGCTCAGTTAACCAATCATGCAGGATAACTTGAAAGGGGAAAGCTGTGACTTTAACATGTCTTTGTGGGAGAGTCAAGGCTGTTCCAAATTTAAGTTATAAATCACAAAGTAAAACATCCTTTTCAACAACACATTTCAACTTCTGCTAAAAGTTCACTCTGTAAAGGGAAGAATGAAATTATAATATACACAGCCGTATTTACACTCTTTTTTTTCATAATACAGTAAACAGGTAATTTTTTAACATATACATGTAACACATTGGTACTAAATGAATCACATTGGTACTTAAGAAATTGAAGGAACAATTCTTCCTATAATTCACCAAAGAAACCAAGCGAGTGGACTTTCATCTGAAATTGTGATATTTATGTCTACTTTTATCAAGGCATTAACTTTTTCCCTCAATGATTGCATATATCAATTCCCACCAATCACGGCTTTTACTGCTTTAAGACTGTACCGACAAAGACGTTACAATAAAATTTAATAACAGTCAACAATTCTAAACATTATATCTTTTAACTATTTTTTTAACACAATTTATTAGGATTTTACTTTTTAACTAACTATCTCTTTAATTTTAAATAACTATCCACAATAAAAAATTTATTTTAAATAAAATCATCACAACAACTATTTAATTGTATAATTACTTTTTATAAAATCCTTTTATAATTTAATAACATATTTTTATTTTAATAATTATTTGTATCGAAAGAAAAAGGTAGATAATAAGGAAATTGATATTAAAATAATACATATATATATATATAACTTTTTAACATAAAAACTAAATAAAAAAATTATTCTATAAGTTCTTAACATCCAAAATATTTTTAAAAAGTTCAAAACAAAAATATCATCAAACTTTAATTTAAATGAAATATAATTATTTCCATTAACAATATCAAATTAAAAGTAAAAAATTGAAAAGAAAATAACATTAATGTAATATCAAATTAAAAAAAAGTACACTAAACTAGTTTGTAAATTAATATAAGCAAACAGATTACATGTTTATTTATAAGATAAATTAATAATCATTACCTACTCATATTTTCTATAAAGTGTACTTTTAATCTTTAAAATTATAAACTACATCTAGAAACACAAAAACGGATTTTACGCATTGATATTTTTACCAGTTTGACCAATCTTCACTAGTTAATAAAATTTATTTTAAAGGGATAATGATCAATCATCAGATCGGTTCCCAAATAAACAAATAAAAAGCGGCCAGTCAAATTTTGAAAAGTATGCTTTCGAGTGAAAATAACCTATCAATCCTTAATGTAATCAAAACAACTAATAATTTGCTTGAAACCAATCATGATATACCCACACTTTTCACTTGAACACAAAAAATTTATAAGAAATACAGCTAACAAAAAAATTTGAAAGACCCAGCTTAATTGCATTAGCCGTACAAATCATATTCTTCAGCCTCCCCTTAATTGTGAACAAATCATGGATTTGAAAACAACTTCTGCAACCTTAATGAATAAATAGCATTAAAATTTCATATGGTACACTAAATACTGTCTGATATAGAAATAAAACCAATACAATAGGCCAAAACTGCAAGAATTGCCCCAAAGACAACCCTATATTCTCACGCGATATGGTAAGAAAAAACAATAAGAGGAATAGAACGAGAAGCTCCCACACCAGAACAGCCTTACATGCTCTTTTGGACTCGATCGGACTATTAACACTCATAATATACACATTCTACAGGAAGTTCCCTTTCCAATCACAATTGACTCTGCATTCTCAAAACTGAAGCCATGTTGCTATAAAACACCATGCAAGAATGAATGATGGAAACCATCTTATGGCAAAAAGAATGGGTAACAAATAGAGACCACCAAACAGGAAAAAGCTTGTTCCCAAGAAGAGCAATACACCAAATGCCAAGCCAGGATGCTATGAAGAAATGATGGATTGTAAAGCAGCAAAGCAGTGAAAACTATGAAGAAAGGATGGATTGCAGTGCAATTTGCTGCTGTGGCTGCAAAGATGACCACGTAGAAGCAAAAGTAGAGGGTGGTAAAGTTTGCTGGAGCTGTCTGAGTAAATTAATCATACGCCCAGCTGTTTGTTCTGTCGCTAGGTCTTTACCAGCACATAAAACCTGTCATAAAGGTTTCCATTAAATAGAAAGTAATATAAAAAAAAATCCAATATAAGCATACACATTACCCAAAAACACATTCGCTACATGTGCCTTGATTACTGGAACAGAAGAGTGAACATTTCATAAACTCTACGGCATTCATGGGATTGTAAGTATGAAAAGGACACTGGCTCCTCAAATTAAAGTACACTACGGAAATGATTGCATGACATCAACTAAAATAATGGATGTCTAATAAAATATGACACGTTCTAAGTTGACAAGCTAGAGAAGTAATCACATTCTCCTTATGGCTTGATTTCCATATATATCCTTTCATCAACAACAAAAGGTCTACTCATATGTTTCGGTTTTCATCCTATTCCTACCAATAAATAAAAAGTTAAAAACCCTCAAGTTCAGGAAAAGCAAATGCAAATTGGAGTGGCAACAAAAAATTTACCTCTGCAAACACTGAAACTATTTTTGGAAGGTATTGATTGTTTGGGCCCAGCAGCTCACTGTCCGACCTGCAAATTAATAGGGCAATTAGAACACCAGAAAGAGATACATAGCATAGCAGATCAGACAATTGAAAAGAGGAGTTGGGCCCAACCTCTCAGCCATTAAACAAAGTTGATCGTGAACAACTTTGGCCTCAATCAAATCACCTTTTATTGGCAAACAGTTAAGCCATGCGGGGACTACCTGCAAACATAACATAAAATTAGCAAAAGTGTAAATTATCATCTCAACAAAAAAACTAAAGTCAGGCTCAGAATTGGTTGTAATAATGATAGACATAATCAGGAACCAAAATCCTAAAAGCAGGTTATAAACCACAAGAACAATTAATGACCTGGGCTGAATCAATACTGTCCCGATGAAATTGGCAAATTTTTCCCAGAGCAGAAACAGCATTGTCATATGCCATTACATTATCTGAATGAAGAGCGTTAGGATGCTGGATCACAGCATTTAACCTCGAAAGAGCCTCTGCAATAAAACAATTACTTGTTACTCAATAAAATACAGCTTTTTTTGCAAGTTTATTAATGTATCCAGCAGTACCTCCAACCAGTGGTTTGAACACAGATCCACCAAACTCTGCACAAACACCAAGGCCATACACAGCAGCCTGCAAAAATGTGAGGAAATACCAACATAAACAATCAAACAGATTAAACAATAAAAATGGTATTCAAAATGGAAACCAACAGAGAGTGCCTAATCCTGACCTGTCTGACATCAGGAGTCTCATCATTACAAGCTTCCAACAGGAATGGGAGATATGTATCATAATACCTGCTCAATTGGCATATAAAAATGAAGTTGATAATACATGTCTTCATAATTATCACTGCACGCTAAAACAGAAACCTAGTAGAATAAAGGGAGTTTACTTGATAGCAGCTTCACGACACTGCTCTGCAACATCATCAAAAATACAAATTGCAATCCTTCTCTCTTCAGGAGTCTTGTCCCTTCCCTGTATCCAAAACATTAAATAAAAAATCAAAAACTATGACATACATGTTTTATTTCTTGAAAATCAGGCTTAACATTAATAAGAAGGCACAATGCCTATAAGAAATCTCCTTAGAATAGACCATTCAAATAGCAGAATGTGGCTAAATCTTAGAGCTTAATGATGGTAGACTGATCATTACATGAAAGAAAAAAAAAATGTACTGCTCGTGCAAGCTAACTTGCACAGGAGAACGAAAAGAAATGAGCTCCAAGATGATAAGTGTAATAAAAGAGAATAAAGACCGGAGAGCTCAGTGATTATAAATGTATAGAACTGAATTAGAAGTTGAACATAAAGACGTGCAGTTATGTGCTTCACAAGTTTATCTCTATCTCTATACCTAGAGTTGAACGCAATCACCAGTCACTTCGCAATCTAGTTAACAAAACTAGGGTAATCTACTCTTTTTTATAAATTAAAGACTTATTCATATTATAAATGTTTGAATACAGCATAAGGAATGCTCTTTACAAGATTATCAAGTACAGTAGCATATTGACAAACAAATGCCAAGCTCTTAAAACGGCCAAGTTAAAAAATTAGCAGCATGTACATCTTCGAAATCATATCCATAATTTACTGGTTAAATTAAAACTGAGAAAATAGTAAAACATACACATAATTACACCAAAACAAAATACCGAAGATAGGATCTGAAGGCCAGCTGGATGAATTCAATGGGAAATAGAAATGTATAAAATAGAATTGCAAGCTTCCTCAAAGAACATACCCACATAGGTGTCAAATATGATGACAGTTCATCAAAGAAAGGTAAGAAGGAGGCTTTGAAGGTTTTGATCAAAGTTCCCAATATTTCACCCACCTGCAACAATGTATGCATACATAAATTAGAAGACCACGAAACTCATCCGTAAAAATTGAAAAACACAGATGGCAATCTAGTACTTGTGATATTTTAAATTATTTTAGATTATGTTAAAAAACTAACTTGGTCAAAAACTTCTTCCTCTTGTTCATTTTCCTCTTTAATTAGTTCCCCCTCTTCAGCATCAAAATCTTCAGCTTGGGTCCTCTCAGCTCTCTCCCGTTTTCTACTTGAACTAGCCGTGATCACCTGCTTAATCTCGTCAACAACAGATCTGACCTGGCTTTCGTCCAAAAGCACCCCAGAGATCTAAAAGAGGAAACAAAAACATCGGAAAACACCCAAAACATATTTATAATGCACAAAAGGCAAGGAAGGGAAAGATAAACAAAAAAGACACAACAAATGGATCAATCATTACTCGTGCATCTGACAAAACAACTACTTAACACTCATGCACAATTAACAAAAGCAGTGCAATGCACATGGAATGGAACAAAATAAACAACAATCCACCCCTCTTTCCCAAGGCATGGTTTACTTGAATCTAATGACACCAAAGTATTGTATTGTTAATCATGTTTAGAGAAAAGCCATTGACCACTATATGGCTTAATAGTTTCCCCAGTCAATTTTCACAGGCTCACTCTACCTCCAGTCAGAGTGCTAAACTAGCTCAGTTCTCCATTATAGGGCCTCCTAGTGAGATTGAAGAAAAGCCGAAAATATAGTGGATGAAAAAGATTTTATTAGAAAGTAGACTTTAAGCCTAATTCAACTTCACAAAATTGGCTTAAAAGGTCATGTTTACACCCCCTTATATATTATAATTTGGTGTTATATGTAGTCAATGTAGGATCTCCAATAGATTCAAACAACATAATAAGTATTATCTTACCAGATAAAAAAAAAACTACTAAGATAGTTATAATGGGATATTCGAAAAAGCTGAGCAGAATAAACACAGGCAACCTTCACAGAGAACCCAAATTTCACATGGCATATCCCTCCTTACAAAACAAATATTACATATCTAAATCCATATTGAGTAAAATGTGAAGGGTATCATGAAACATTTATGAGGCAGGCAGTTGTTAAGTGTAAAAGAAAAATATTGTAACCAAGTCAACTCAGTGCCAATTTAAACACCCCCTATAAACCAAACATGAAAGAGGAAGTAACCAAACTGTAAAATTTAGTTTTTTATTTGCAAATTGACAACAAAACCTAGAAGGGATAGCATTGGTTAAAAGAATAAACAATAGCAGTTCCATTGAGACACCTTCATCGACTTTTATTTTTAAATAAAAAAATAATGATAAACATCAAAATTTTAATTATAGGTAATAACATCAACTTTGCCAAGGTATATTCAATAGTCATGGCTCTGTATAATACATAATAGAAATTCATCCATAACACAAGGCATAGACTCTCTCTCACTCTATATATGTGTGTGTGTGTGACCATGTTATCTCGTAAACCGAACCTGTAAGCATTCATTTAATGAATCCAACATGCTTGCACAAATCTCTGTGTCAGGTTCCTGCAAAACAAAATGGGAAAATCTAAGCAAGGAAATGCCAAGGGATAGATAAGTCAGGCAACGTTCACCGCAAATATAATCTACACAAACCTTGGTCCTCAAACTCAAGCCAGGACTGGATCTCCTAAACTATAAAAAAAATTGCATGCCCTCTAACAAACGTTTTCTTCAATGCAGTATTTAAAACAATGAACATTTCTTCAAGAAAATTTCAAATCAAAACAAAGAAAAAAAATCACTTCAAAAAGCAAACATAAATTCCATTATAGCATAACAAAGAACTTGGATAACAATTTACCTTGTGCAATGCTTCCACCAGAGAAGGAATTATACTATCAGTCAGAAATTTCAAATAGGATAAATCCCGTCCTTGAGATTGCCCCTTCTCTATGGCTACCTTTGCAGATCGCAATAGCTCCGGCATTGCTAAAGTGGTGTTGGAAATTATAACAATTAAACAGTTATGGTAATGATTATAAATTACTTTTACTGTGTAAGGAAAAAATTCCTGAAAATGCACAGAATATAGTTTTTTTATACCTGAAACAGCTGCCTTTCTAACCTCCTCATGGAAATAAAATTTAAGGAGTGGAACTAAAATTCCAGCGACCTGCATATCATTCAAATTATTACACGGGAAAATATGTAAAGATACACAGTAAGAAATCTCAAAGCGTAAAGGGATTCAAAGTAACATTCTAACCTGATCAATCCAAGGAAAGAATCCTTCCTTCAGCTCATCAGCATAGCAACAAAGCATGTTACACGCTGTAGCTTTTTCCTCTAAAACACTAGTCTTGATTCCAATTCGCTTGTCCCCAAGAGTAATAGTTTCCATACTACAAAGGATAAACAAAACTTAGTCTGAATCATTCAGCTTATACAAAAATGTATTGATGTGGGGTTCTGATTCTCCAGTAGAATAAAATTGTTATTAGAAAATGAGAATGTGCATTAGGATTTGTAGATGTTAGTTTGTTTTTGTTGTCGTGCTGATGAGGTGATTATAATCAAAAAGACCAGTAAAGCAATAAATGGGCCTTAACTTTTAAGGCTTAAACTATTGGTGAACATAACCAAAAATCACAAGAGAAGTTCAATAGAGAAGGAGTAAGAATGAGACCTTTCATCGTCGGAGTCCTCAATGTCATTGTCCGAATCAGCTGATGTAATGGTTACATCAGGCTTAAGTGAAGCGGATTGAAGCAATGGAGGCATAACAAACTCCATGTAAGGAAGAAAATCTTGTCCTAGACATTTGCATAGTCTAGCCCATGCCTTTAAAAAAATTAAAGTCATTACAACAAACATAGTCCAATAGGCACTTTATGCACATGCTATATAAATAATATAAAAAACATACCTGTAGCATGTAACTTGTTGTTGGATCATCGGTCTCCAGTTGAGATACTTGAAGGGACATTAGAACTTCCATAACCTTTAGCATATATAGAATATTAAAATCATGAGATCCAACTGACCAGGTAGAGAAGGAAGTGTTTAAAGCAGTTTCAGGGGCAGCTAACTTCCTATCTTCCCATTCTATTCTAGACCAACTATTTTTTAAAATAATGATGTATAAAAAGTGAATATACAACACCAACCATACATTCTTGCAAATCAAAATGTTAAAATAAGTTTGACCAAGTATAAAAACAAAGTGAAGTAGAAAGAAACACCTACCTGCTTAGCATCTGCCCTAAACTTCTCCTTCCCAACAGCCATTCCAACTAAACTTATGCACTCCATAGACTTAGCCCGAAGCATCCGGTTAGATTTGTCGGTTGCATTAACCAATATAGCCTTCAGATATGGCATTACAGCATCGTAATATTTTTGGAAGTGTTCCTATGAAAGACCATAGTATTAAATGAGTAATCCAAAGAAAAGTAATCATAAATGTCAAATGAAGAAAGAAGTTCCCAAAAATACCTGAGAAGAATCAGCAACTGATGCCAAAGCAGTCAAGGCACCTTCTTGCACCATCTGCTTACCATTCTGAAACTTGTATAGAATATCCAAATTAAGAAGGAAAAATTCAATTCTATAATAATTCAGTAAAATGACAATAATAAATAACATTAATATACCTGAAGAAGCACAAGCAGTTTGCTAACAATTCCATCTAAGTATGGCGTTAAGATATCAGGTGTGCAGTTCTCGCTGAAGTTGAGAACTGCAGAAGCAGCATGTGCCTGTGTAAACAATATTTTTTAGAATAATTACACTAGAAAGCTTATTTAATGAACTCCACTTACAAATCATAATGACTAAAGAATAAAATAAACAAATCATACACATTTCATACAATTGCAGTATATATCAATGATTCATATTTGTATAAATTTAACTCGTATAAAGTACAATTGCAATTATTATTTACATTTCATATTGTAAACAATCAATGTTTAATGATATCCACAGCCCATTGTATCACAAATTTTTCATTTCTAACACATTGAGCACAAAAAGTATACTCAATAATAAAGAAAATAAATTAAATTAAAGGCCAGCTGACCTGTACACGAGGATTCTGAAAATCATCCATTGCACCAGCTAATGCTGGCAACACCCCTTGATGATATTTAACTTGCAAATCCGGACCCAAATCAGTAGATAGTTGCCCAATTGCGTTAATGGCTGCCCACCTTACACGGGGGTGTTGGTCAGGAAAGGAGTTTAATACCATGGCAACCACTTGCTCCAAATTTTTTATCATGACCTGTAGCAATTAAAAGAAGAAAATTAAAACCACAAGTGGCACACACTCACACCGAACATAAAAGCTATTGCACAATAATAAATAATTCATCACAAACAACTACAACTAACACAAATGTAATAATTGCAACAGAGCAGACATCTCCGATCAATACCTTCGAGCAGCCTTCAGCTATCTGAGCAAGTGCTATAAGTGCAGCATGGCGTTTTTGCCATTCCGGGGCAGCCAAGTAAGCAGGCAACTGTTCAGATGCAACCGGAACAATGGTGTTTCCACCCAAAGATATAGAGAGTCTATCCAAGCACTCTTGTCCCACACTGTAATTACTGGTTTCACCAGCATCCTCATCCTCTGTCTCAGCACTGTGCCATGCAGGAACATCCTCGATATCAAGAAGCATCTTCATGAGTATTGCAAACAACCTACTAATAAACTGCGGCAACTTCCTCATCATCCCAGGGGCACGCTCCCTTGCCTCGGCAAGAGTAATCACAAACTCAATCGCCAAATGCCGAGTTCCCTCCTCTAAGGACTCAGCCTCTGCTATCTGCAACATGGCGCCAACGACATCCACAAGCTGCCGCCGCAAAAACCTCGGCTCAGTGCCGGCGAGCTCGATGAGAAGCTCGAGCGCCTCTTGAGCGGTGGCCTCCTGGCCGGAATTAAGTGCCTCGGTCAAAGTCCGCATCATCGCGGGTAGCAGGTCTTGGAACCGGTCACGATCGGCGGAACCGGAGAGGCACTGGATGAAATTGATAACGGCGTTAAGCGCAGCAATTCGTACGTCAGGGTTAACGGAGGGATTGGTGAGGCACTGTAGGAAGATGTCGTGGAGGTGCTTGATGTGAGGAGTGAGGGAATCGCCGATGTACTGCGACAACTGCGCGAAGATTAAGAACGCAGATTCCTGGAGCTTAGGGGAATCGGAAGACACGCACTGGAACATAAAAGGGAGAAGTTCCGGCCAATCGTTATCCGGTAGAATTCCAGAGGCGAGTTCGGAGATGGTATCGCAGAGTTTCTTGGAGATGGATTTGGAGTTCTCGGTTTGAATCGAGGAGAGGAGGAGCGATTTGAGGGAGGACTGCGTCTGTGGAGAGAGGCGAGGCCAGAGGTAGGAGTCGTCGCGAGTGAGCTGCTTCCGGAGGAGGATGGCGGACATGGCACGCCCCTCGTGGTGCGGCGATGAGTGGAGGAGGTGCGCGAGCTTCAAGGAGAGGTTATCGGGATCGGTTTGTTTGCAGAGGTTGAAGAGCGCCTCCGCGTGGGAGCGCTGCTCGTTGGAGGAGGACATCAAGTGCGAGATCAGCGTCTGGAAAGCCGCTGGATCGGCACCAAGGATGGCGGCCACCTGCGATTGTTGCACCTCGGGATCCATGGCGGCGAGGAGAAAAGAATGAAGATGATGAGCGGCGACGAGCACGCGCGGTTAGGGTTTTTGATTGATTACGAGAGACTCGCGTCGCCACTCTATTCTCCCTCGGGGTGTGTGAGTTTGTGTGTCTTTTATATATACTGTTTGCGGGTGTGGTGAGTTTTATGTGTTGTTACTTGAGGTTTGTTGTCGATAATATAAGTGGGAAAAGGGTTAGGTTACCCTGCACAGGAGTGGGGCTAATTAGGGCAACCACATGATTTTTATTAGCTGTGTTTTGTTTTCAAGGTCATGAATCATCATTAGCCTATGCTTTCTTCTCTTCTTCTTTTTTCCTCCATGCTTCAATTTAATCTATTGTTATACATATATAAATCTATGTTTAAAATACCTCTATGATTGGTCCATTACTTAATTAATGTATTCGTTCAGAGGATTAGTGCAGTTTTAAACTTTTTTATTTATTTTATTGGAGATTAGATTTTGTAAATGGTTTTTGGTGTTGACAATTTTTTACACCTTTTATTCTTATATTTTTTTAGTTTCCATTCTTTTAAAAAAGTTACTTATAAACATAAAAAGTATTTTTATTGCATGATTTTAATAATTAATAAAAAATCAAAATATTTATAACAATTTTATTTTATAATTTTAGCTTATTTTGATGAAAAATTACAAATATTACTATTACATAGTTACATGGTTATAAAAAATAATAAAGGAAAAATTGTTTAATTATATTTTATGTATACAAAAATTACAACTTCAATATAATTTTAATAATATGTTTTAATTAATTTATTATAATATTTATATTTTAATTAAATTTTAATTTTATTATCATACAAAATAGACACACGTACTCATAGGTCCATGTGTATCCAACGGTATTTTTTTAATAAATATTAATATATCATAAATAAGATACAATTAAATCATGAAACAATTTTCAAATGACATATTTGTATATGTGAGAAAGTGGTTAATTATAGACATGTAATATTATATTTAAATATAATAAGCGATTTTGTTTGATTTTATTTGGGAGTTGAAGTTTTAAAATTATGAATTCTTTGTAACGATTCAAACTTAAAATATTTTCTTCCTTTATGAGAATTTAGATAAGAAAATTATATCTCTTCTTATTCGATTGTTCTTTATACAAAGAAATTCCCTCTATTAGTGTTGTACGAGGAGATTTATCACATATCTAAAGAGAAACCTCCTTTGATACATTATTTTTTATTGATAATGCTTTGTTATTTTGCAGATGTATGTCTTTTATATTTGAATAATCTTTGCAAATTTACAATAAAAAAATTTGGTAGGTGTTCATGCTATTAATCACTAACCGGAAGGTCATCAAAGTAATATTTAACCACACGAATGAGGAAGTCCACTCCCACTTAGCATGTTTGTAGATTAAGTATTAAAAACTCTTACCAAAAAATATTTGTTTCCTTATGAGATTAATTTGGGATCTCTTTCAATCTCCTCAAAAGTCATGGCTTTATGTCTAACTATACAAGTATTTGTCTTGATTTTAAATAAATTTGTATTGGTAGTTGGTGTGATCTCATATAAGAGATAACTTATTTAAAATTAGTATTATTATCAAGATAAATTTAATAAAATTATCCAAAATTTTAGTCAATAATAAAGAGATATCTACTAGCAATACTTTAAATTAGTTGAGAAAAAATTTAAAGATTAGTTGAAATTTAGAAGATAATTAATAATTAATTAATATTTATAAATACATCGATCACAATGAACAAGAAGATACTCAAATTGTAGGTTTTGGTTCGAGATCATTAAAACTTTGAACCATGACATTGGTGTCCACCATGGGGTAATACAAAACTTATTATGCCTCACAAAACAACATTGTCATGATTTGTGTCCCTTTGAGTCATGAATAACAAAATTCTCAATCGACAAATTTGAAAAAATCTTTTCCTTTAACATTTTGCTGGAAAAAAAATTCACTTGGAAAAAGGTTAGAAAAATATGTAAACCCTAAAACCTACTTTAAATCCTCCTTCGATGATTCCACTTTGAAGAATCTCGACATACTGGACATCGTCACCACTACAAATAGTACAAATAAACATAAGTAAAAATAAAGATTAAGGGTCTTCGTAATTCAACAAATACCACTTGAAAGATTCGCTTTTGTTTTGGAAGAGTAAGAAGGTAAAGTAAAAGAAAAAGGCAAGAACGAAAGTATTTTACTTCTTCTAATACTCAATTTTGACATTCACATTTTTTGTCGAGGGCATTGATATTGCAACATACGAAAATATACAACTCAGTATGAGTGGGCAAAATGTACTACTAGTCAGAGAAAATCTACAATAGAAAGTTTATAACTCATCACAAATTGGTGAAATCTACTACGATTGGGAGAAAATATACAACAAAACATCTTCAACCAAATAACTAGGCGAAATCTAATACAACTGAAAGAAAATCTACAACCCAACATGTTGGGCGAAAACTACATCAATTGATTGATCTAACTTGGCTAGATTTTAGCCTCAGAGATAAACTAAGGTTGACCAACGATTTAGAAGATAAAAGATAAGTAAAAAAATAGTTGAGGAGAACTTTAAATATTAAATCATGCTAGTTAAAATTTATAAGATAATTGATAACTAATGAGAACTTATAAATACATCGATCGCGACAAATAAAAATAGACTCAACATATTTACTCTAATTTGAGGTCATTTAAACTTTAAAGCAAAACATTATTATATTTTGAATATATTAATAAGAAGATAGCTTTTTTTATATATATACCAATTGCACCTAGATTTCCGTCAAATAAAAATGATAAAATAGAAGGTTTTGTGCTTCTATTTATGATATGATAATTTTATTGTAAAATGACTTTAGAAAAAATGAAAGTTATTTTTTCCTTTTACCAAATATTCAGTTGTCTTGTGTATCCTTAACAAAAAGATATATTAAGGTTCTTAGATAAAAACAAATTAATTGAGTACTTTGTTGGATACTTAGTTGAAATAATTCAATTTTTTAAGAACTTAAAACTTATTTACATATCAAGTCAATCCTTTTTTTCTCCAGAGGTGTTCTTGATTCTCAAACAGAAAAGAGTTAACGGAAAAGACATTATCTCAACTATTTTTTTTTCCACCATCTCGTATCTTATATAATATAAGGTAATTTCGTCACTTTATATTACTTTTTAACTTTATTTTATTTTATTTATTCATTTAATCTCGATAATTTATTTTGTTCCATCTCACTGGGAATATACAATATTAATTTAAAGTTTTAAATTGTATTAACGGTATATGCATATGAAAGCTAACATCTTATAAAAGTCTTATTTTGAGAATTTTTTTAATTTGAGATTGTGAATTTATACACTTGTTGATAATGATTAAATTGTTTGTAAATATTTAATATCAATTAATTATATTAACTTGCTCTTTTTATAAGTTGATAATGATTAAATTTCATGTTTTAAAGTATCATTTTTAAATTTCTTTTAAGAGAGTATAAGTATTAAATATTGTTTGTGTGTGGATAACTATTAAAATATAAGTATTCAAAGTGGAGTTGGTATTCGTAACCAAAGTAAAGGTTAGAATCATTATTACACTTTTCTAACGTATTTTCTGATGTTATTTTATGATGTTACCGTATGGTTGATGTTTCAAAGGCTAGAACCAAAGTAAAGGGTAAAATATAACATATATTACATGTACCTTTTTTGTGATTTAATTCATTCAATCATAATCTTTTTTACGCATGGATAACATGTGGATAATAGCATGGATAACTCTTTTGCCCATTGGCTCTTTCTCTGCTCTATCAGAGATTCTTATTCTACTCCTTATTATTTATAAAATACTTATTATTTATAAAATACTCCTACTCATTGGCTATAATGAAGACATTGTATGAAAATAAAAAATATTAGTTGAGTTTTGTTAATGTTTTTAAAACAGATTTCAAGTAGTTAACTTTGTTTACAAATTTAAAGATATTAGTACATTAGAACTAAATTATTTTACATGTAATTTTCCCTCATATATAAAGAACTAAATTTTAGTCAAAACCAATATATGATTTTCTTCTGGAATGAACAAGGGTTCATGAGTAATGCCACCATGTAATACAAAAATACATACAGATCCATCCACAAAAAATACAAAAAAAAATTATGAGAGCTAAAATATACTAGTAATCTTTGTTAGCATGTGCTTGCTACCACAATTAATTAAATAATTAAAATATTAGAGAGAACTTACCTTTGTGATTGAATGTCACCCTTAAGCACTCTGGAACAATGGCAAAGCTGGAGAGTGTTTTGCATAGGACACAAACTCTATTAAATAGAGTTGCTTGTGTGAGTTTCAAAAAATGAAAGTTTGAATTCAAACTTCATTTTCAAAAAGAATCCCTGCCATGAAAAAAGAATATCTGCCATGAAAACTATAGTCATGACATAAAGTTGGACACAAAATAAAGTATTGATATAAGTTGATGGGTTTGAAATGACATCTCATATCAACTAAAGATAATTTTATTTTTTTATAGTATATAATAAAGTGCAAACTTTCCTTATAACCCATTTTTTTAATGTTGAGTAAGACTTAAAAAATCATTTTTTAATATGTTATCAAAGTCTTTTAGAATTTGTCATAACGAAAGTTTTTTGGATTTGTCAGTGGACTGTTATCGGACCATCCATAATATATAGTCACATGTACGAGTTCATAGTTTTGACGTGAGAGAGAGTGTTGAAGATCTCACATCGATTATAAATAAATAAAAAAATTATAGTATACAAGTAAGTACAAACCTTACATTATTAATTATTTGTATAAGAATGAATTAGACTCAAAGTTTCATTAAAAATATATGAATGATAATTATTATATGAAGTGAAAAGTTGAGAAGGAAAGTTAATAAAAAATAGACTCCATTTTAAAGTTTACAAATGATCTCTTTGATATAAAGAAATAGAGGGTGGTTCCAAATTAGACTTTTGATTATAAATTTAATAGCCAAAGTGGTCGTGATTCTCACATGTTGTATATTTAGTTGTAATAACCAATTGAAAATTATCTATATATTAAGTTACGAGAAGGGTGTTGACATGATCCATATTCTGGAGCACTATTATCATTCTAATGGAATACTGTAACTATAAAGATTATAGTTGAGAATGAATTTTTTATACACAAATACTCGTTAGGATAGACTCGAAATGACTCTGATACCATATTACGAGGTGAACTTTAAGTCTAACTCAACTCCATAAAACCGGCTCATAGGGTTGAGGTTTGCACCCACTTATATACAATGAAAGGCTCTAATCTCTAGTCGATGTGGGATCTCCAACACATTTAAAGTAAACAAAGTTAGATGCATAATAAATTTAAATGAATTAACATGGAACTTTTAGTGAAGCTAGATCAAGATTTCATTATTGTTCATTAACAAGTAATATATTTTTTTTTCAAAAACTTGTTAAAATAATTGGAAATAATAAATGCTAAATTTAAGTGTCACAAACAATACACTTTTATTTCAGTATGTGGACTAATATGTAATGTTATAGATATTTAAAAAAGTATTACATCACGTGCTCTATGTAACGGAGTGATAGATGAATACCGTGTGAGGGGAAAAACATAAGCTAATAAAATATTTAGTTGAAGTGTTTTGGATACAAATGTTGTAATGACATTACAATGAATACATAGATTAAAATTTCATCAACTAAGTAAAACGGAACTCTTCAAAACCTTGGAGCGCTTATTAAGTAATTGTGCTTTTCTTTTTATTTACCTTCGTTTCGAGATCTCATTTTTAATTTATTATATTTATCTTTTATATGTGTTTTTGGCTTTAAAGTCGGATAAATTTTCTATCTAGCACCATTTACACTTTTATTTCTCTAACTAGCACCCTTTTGTTTTTATTTCCCTATCTAGCACTCTTTTGTTTTTATTTCCCTATCTAACACCTTTTTATTTTTTATTTCCCTATCTAGCACTATTTTAAAAATAAATTAAAAAATAATAAATTATTATTTTTTTATAATTTTAATTTTGAATGCATTAAAAAATAAATATTTTTAATGTTTAAAATAGTTAGAAATATAATTAATGAATAAAGAAATGTGTTTTTACAAAATAAAAATAAAAAAGTAATAAATTTAAAATATTTAGTTTAAAAATTATTTTTTTAAGAATGAATAAAATACAAAATTAATCTCTACAACAACATAAAAGTTGAATATATAAACATAAATTAGTATTTATTTTTATTATTATTGATGATATAATTATATTAATTTCAAGTAAAAAATACAGGACATAATTATAAAAAAAAACAGTTAAATCAGGATTGATATGGACATAAAAGAACAACATGATCGAAAAAAAAATGTTCATATTGTCAAACACCAAGGCACACATAAAGAATATGTTCCAACATTACTCGATTGTGCACTTCTCTCATTAATTATGTTTCATTTCGCACGAACTATTTAATGTACTATTGAATAAAATATTAAATGAATTATCATCTTTCATTTATTTTCATTTTTATCATCAACATATACTTATTTAGTATCGCATTATATCTTTTATATTTATCTTACTTAGATTTATTTTTATATCTTTTATCTTTATCTTAATTTGTTTTGTCTTTATTTTATATCTTTTATGTTTTTAGTTATTTATTTTTTCTACCATTCTTTTTTTTTATTGTTGTTGTTCTCATTTTCTATACTTTTTTTTTGTTCATTTTTTGCTTCTCATTTTTAAGCATTAAGTGTAACATTTGCATTAGTTTTTTTTTAGGATTTTGCATTTAGGATAAACACTTAAATATTACTTGTGTATCCACTATTAATTAATACTAATTGACTTTGGTTTTTTTGTAATTATGTCATATATTTTTTACTTGAAATTAACATGATTACATCATCAATAATAATAAAAATAAATATTAATTTATGTTTATAGATTCAACTTTTATGTTGCTGTAGGGTTTAATCTTTTATTTTCTTCATTCTTAAAAAAAATAATTTTAAACTAGACATTTTAATTTTTTAATATTTTAATTTTTTTTATAAAAACTCATTTCTTTATTCATTAATTATATTTCTAACTATTTTAAACATTAAAAATATTTATTTTTTAATGCATTCAAAATTAAAATTATCAAAAAATAAATAAATTATTATTTATTTATTTATTTATTTATTTTTGAAATGGTGCTAGATAGGGAAATAAAAAATAAAAGGGTGCTAGATAGGAAAATAAAAACAAAAGGGTGCTAGATAGGGAAATAAAAACAAAAGGGTGCTAGTTAGGGAAATAAAAGTCTAAATGGTGCTAGATAGGGAATTTACCCTTTAAAGTCTCTTATTATTAATAAGGTACAAAAGAATGTTAGGAGGGTTTGTTCTCTTGGATTTATGGATTTGTTTAGCGTTTTAATAAAAAACTTGTCACACTTTTTTTTTTCCTCAACATCGCTTCGTTAAGCAGAATATTCATAATTGATTATCATAAAGTTTAGTTTACATTTAGGATTTTCGATGAGAAAATAAGTTAGTGCGAGTAATGGGAGTTGAGAGAGATTGTCCTATGATCTTCTCGGTAGTATGACAACATTCGTGCGAATATCAACCATCATCGAATATCCTATGAAAAATATTTGAATACTAATACATCATCTAGAATTGAGTAAGTTAAGACGGTACACAACCCCTCAACATCAACTCGAATAAACGAAGAGGCTTCTAACTATTCTCCCACACCCCATAAAAAATATTTAAGTACTAACACCTCCCATAGAATCTGAACAAACTAAGATGATACAATATTAAAAAATAATTATTAATATTTTAAAAATTCTCAAAAAGTTGAATATAAGACAATTGTGAAATTTGAGTATTACTTCATATTCTTGAAATAAACAAATTTTAGTTCAAATTTATTTTTTTTAGACAATTTTAGAATCTTTGGAGACTATATCCATAAAAAAATTAACTATACATTATAAATCTAAATATAATTCATAAGTTTTAAAAGTTTAAATTTGGTAAACCACCCATGAATCACATATGAAGTTATAAATAACTAAAAATAACATTATAATAGTTAACAAAATAAACATTTATATATATACACACACTGTTTACTCCAATTTATGTATTTTTTTTATCATTTCTAAGCACTATGATATGATTTTTTGAGATAACATAATTTGTTTCAAATTAATATTACAGGTATATTTAGTTCTTGAACAATTTGAATGATTATGATGTAAATGTTTGAAGAGAAAATACTGTTAAAATATAAATAAAAACAGGAAGATGAATATGTGGAGAAGCATGATAATTGGAGTCCAATATTGCAAGTTGCAACCTTTTTATAGGCATAATCTGTTGGAATAGATGGTGAATCACAATTATTGCTTTGTGTAATAATTGAGGTTTTGGATCACTAGGTTTTTTCCCTTTATTTCAGGTCGCATCTTTCTTTTTCTTTTTCAAAATAAATTTAAGAATACATTATTATGTTTTTTATTTCTTTCCAATATTACATTGCATTTTATTATGCTTTAAAGTGTATGGCATTTTATTCCATTTTTAATTTTCTATTAAAGTTCCATTCACTTTTTTGTAAAGTACTTATTATTGAAAAGCCTTTTACATTATGGATACAACTGTTACATTATCATTTTCTTTTACTTTAAAATACACACTCCTGTTTCTAGAAACAAAATTATATTCCATTTTACTCTACAGTGTTTATATATACATGTATTATACTAATATAAGTTATATTAAGTTAATATTTAATTAATAATATTGGTGTGGTATTTATATGAATATATAACAAAAATTGTGTTCTGGTGTACAGTGTTACTTATTCTGTTCATTAAATATAATTCAAGATTTTTATAATTTTATATATACCTATATATATATAAAGGGGATTCCCTCTTAATTGCTCTTAATTTTTTTTTCTATTTTAAATATTAATATTTAATTTTATTATTGTATTATGGTTATTGTGTCATTTCTTATTCCCTTCTTAACTGCTCTTAACTTGTTTCCATTTTATCCTTATATTAATATTTAATTTTATTATTGTATCATGGTCATTGTGCCATTTCTTATTGTTTCTACAATATTTAGTATACGTAGTGGGACAGTTTTGAATTGAAAGAGAGGTGAAAAAACGAGTTTGAATCGAAAGAGATGTGGAGGAACAATTATGAATTGAGAGAGGGGTGGAGCAGTGGTTATGAATTGAAAAAAATAATTTATTTTGACAATTAATTGCATAATGAGAGAGTGTCTATTGTATGAGAGAGAAATAAATTTAATGAAATATTTGAAATAAATGGAACAACCGTTTGAATTGAAAGAGATAATTTATTTTGAAAATTAATTGCATAAGAGGGAGTGTCTGTTGCACGAGAGAAAAATAAATATTAGGAAATGTGAGTAGTGGCCTAATTTGAACAATTTGATTATTACTGAGCGCTTACCACTTTCTTCAGTAGTTTTCACCGTCACCATTTACATTCACTCTCTTACGAAGGAGTAGTTGAGCGGTTACCACTTTCTTCACTTCCTTATGTACCTGAGTGGAGAGATGGGGCCCAGGCACGGTCGGTTGACGTGGTGTAATTGCTGACGTGTTGATCTTCTTCTCCTCTGGTCGATTGTCCTTTCTTGCTGTCTCCTTTGGTCGGTCGCCCTTCGTGCTATCCACTTCGGTCGGGCGGGGGAGGGTACCTGCGAAGGCACTCCGACGCTCAAGTAAGTATGAGATTCTAAGCGCAGTTTCGTAAGTGAATGAAAACGTACCTTTCTCTGGCTTGAGCACAGTATTTATAGGATTGCCTAATAGGCTTTTTATCCCTTGGGCTCAGGGTGGTTATGGATATGTCTTGTCAGTCGTGCTCCGGAATACTCGGGGAACATATCTTCTCTAAACGCATATTCCTTATTCTTCGGAGGTGTATCTTAACCACCTTAGCTTGTCACATAAATGCCCTTACATTTATTGTGTATACGGCCGGTCGGAACGTGCGTTCGTTTCCATTTATTGTGTATACGGCCGGTCGGCCACGTGCGTTCGTTTCCATTTATTGTGTATAAGGCCGGTCGGCCACGTGCGTTCGTTTCCATTTATTGTGTATAAGGCCGGTCGGCCACGTGCGTTCGTCCGGTGCCTACCAGTACACCTTATAAGTAGTTTTCACCAATTGCATCCAAAGAAAAAAAAATGCTATAAATTTTGACACATTTTGAACCCTATTTCTTCCATGTTCTTCTCCTACTCTCACCCATCTTAGTCCCTCTTCAATCACCAGTGTACAACAGCAACCACCATTGCTTCCTCCTTCTCGCACTTCCCAAAGCATTCGAAGCAGAGAGTGTCTCATTGTTATAGGATTTGAACATTTTAATTTCTATTGTTTTCTTAAATTTTTTTTAATATTTTTGTATGAATCCTAAGCCCAACTTTGCGGGACTGATGCTTTGATTTATTAGATATTACATAAGTTGGAAGTTTGGTAATTTGTATTTAGTTTATTATTTTATTTTTTTCAACTTCTTTGCTATGGAAGATGTGGATTCAATTGATATGGTGATAGATTCTACAACTTTCAACCTACAATCATTTGCATTATGTTTGGACATTGTTTGTTGGTCCATTTTTTTTAAACCTTAATTTTAATCTTGATAACCTTACGAAGTTCAAGATTACACCTAAGTTAAATCAAAATTTAATATTCAAAAATAATAAAATGAAAATATAAAAAAATTAACATAAAATCTTAATAAAACTATTATCAATGGTGCATTTAGATAATTTACCTATCTTTTCATATAATTTAATATTTATTAAAATTATATGAATATATAAATAGTAAAAATGAAAAATGTGGATACAGTGCTCCCGCTAGTCAAATATAAAGTAATTATTCGATTTAATGACCTCGAAGGTGGCTTTTTAAATTATTCCATATACATAATTTTTTAACATTAAATGAAAATTTATATATTTTAATTAAATCAATATGAAAGTACTTTAAAGAATCTTTTAATAATTTCAAACGGCTTGGCAATAAATTGAAATAATAATAGTGTTGATATTTTACTATTATTATTGTTATTATAATATTAGAAAAAGAAAATATAGTGGACAATGTGACTGCCTTTATTCCAGTTGTTAACTAACATGCAAAATTGGATGGCACAAGTTTGTGGGAATTTCTTTTTACACTCCATAGTTTTCTTCCCCACCTTCATAATTATGAAGATTTTCATATTGTTTTGAAAAAAATACTGAAATTATGTAATTTAAAAGTTATTTTTTCATAAAATATTTTTTAGATTACACATTTTAAAAATTATTTTCTACTTTTGATTTTCTTTTTTACTTTTGAACTTTACAATTTAAAAGTCAATTTTTTATAAAAAAAATCCAAATTATAGAATCTAATAGTGTCCGAGTCATCAAATTGAATTTTTTTTATAAAAAAGGGTTTTAGATTATACAATCTAAAATATTTTTTTCTTAAATTTATCTATGACAAAACATATCAACAAGGATAATAATAATAATGATAAATGATAAGAGCAAATAGACATTTTAATCTTTTACCCACCCGTATATGTGTGTACATGAAAATTATGGAGATGTAAAAAAAAAAGACCATATTTTAGTTTTGAGAGTAAAATAATGAAAACCCACCACAATGAGGCTGGACGTTTGATTTTTTTTTAAATATTTACGTTTAAATAAATAAACAAAATATTATATAGTTATAAATAAATCAATTTTTTTAGAAATAATAATTTATAATTGAGTAGAAAATACAATTTGAATGCACGAAACACTAGCAATATAAAAAATTTGCATAATTATTTAATTATAGAAGGCAATGTATTATAAGCTTGTTGGCTTTTATAAAAATCATTTTAAGACTCATATATAACGTACTTTTTTACTATTGATAGTATAATTTTGAAGGGTTTTTGTGTGTGTGAAAACATTGTCATGAATAAATGAGAAAAACATTATAAAATGTGAGATAAAATAATTTTTACACTATCATATGGTCACATAATATTATGCAACCATCTTGATTTTTACAATAATTTAAAAAAAAATCGTACTAAAAATAAGTTATGGTTAAATAAAAATGTAAAATTAATTTATATTATTATTAATGTAAAACTATTATATCATTAAAACATGAGTAAATCTAAATTATAACCACAACAAGTTTTATTTAAGTTAGCACATTTAATTCAATAATTGTCTTCTGTATATTTTGACATAAAATCTTATATTTTTTTCCTATATATTGTTGTAGCAATCAAGATTATGACAAAGTGTAAAAAAAAACTTAGAAAATACAACGAGTTATCGCCATAATTTATCAAAAAAAATTACGAGAAAATATTTCAAAAAAATATTTTGCAAAATTAAATTTAGTGTTAAGAATATAGGAAATGTGTTAACATCCTACTATACTCATCATTTAAAATAACAAAAAAATACATGGGATTTTTTTTATTTGGGTACAACAATGATCTTATTCCTACATATTTTATTCAAAATGGGAAATTAGTGACTGCTGATATATATTCAAAATGGGAAATATATATATATATATATATATATATATTAAGGTTTTATTTTTTTTATAATTCATAGAGGTTGGAGTATAAGACCATGTGAGTAACTATGTTTAATAGTGTATAAAAATCATACAATAAATGTTGAATTTTATTTGGGGAAACTTGCTCTAACTCGAGAGTTTACATAGACTCGTAAGAGTTTACTTACCATGATTTTGTTAATAATAAATAATTGTATTTAGTTATTATATAATTTTTACCTCAAATAAAGAAGTTCATATAAATACTACAAAAAGTTAAATTGTTAGTCAAAGAAATTAAATAATTAGAAATGAACAAATGTTAAATTTTTATGTATAGTCCTCTAATGATATCCTCTCTCCCATAATCTCTGTCTCCATCTTCATCTTATTCTTCTATCATCTGCTTCTAGAGTTGGAACTCTTATTACTCCTTCTAAAAGAAATTTTGACCGGCACAAGATTCTAAGTCCTCCATAATTTTAACAAAATGATGTTTGAATCTAAATATTTTTCCACTCACACTCTTTGAACAATAATTATATTTCACCTTTTAATCATTTCCATTAATATTAATTTATCCTTTCATCTAATATCCGATCTATTTCTTGAAGATTTTTATTTTTAATAATAGAAGATGCATTTGGATTGACCTTAAGTTGAATTTATCACTCCCATCATCTTTAAGAAATTTACTTCTCCAGATTCGTTTTCTTAATTAAAAAATAATAATTTGTATTCTGTAGTCCAATATAAATAAATAAAAATCCATTTTGGAGCGCATTTTGTATTCTGCAGCCCAATGTAAAATCAGAACCTAACTCCTAAATCAAAGCACGTAACAATGGAAGCCTAATTCCACATCACCCATCTCTGACCTTATATGGTGAACGGCACCTCCGACACCACCGTCGACGTGCAACCCGCGATCACCGCAATCGCCACCGGAACGCCCGAACGTACAAACCGCCACCACCGCGCGACCGCTCCGCTTGATCGCCACCACCGTCGCATTCGTTCAGAGAAGACGCACCACCTCCGCGCACTCCACAGAAGACGCAAAGTGAAACCAAAACGAAACGCGAAACCCTAAAGGTCAGTTTATTTCATTTAAAAGAAGCATAACTGGTTGTGAAAGAAGAAAAAAAGGGGGTCCTAAAGCAAAAGTGGCGGAAATAAAATATTATCTTGGCACTCAAAATTGGCACGAAACAAGGAGAGAAAAAGAGAGGTTATAGGATTTATGGTTTAAAGTTCAGTATTTTTAATTTAAGATTTAAGGTCTAGTGTTTATGATTTTGGTATTGATTTTTATACGAGTGCGGTCTGTCACAAAGAGCGAGTGCATGTGTAGAGTGGTGTGGGGAGGGGAAAAAACTGTGTGAACACGAGAGGAGAGGTTAGGAGAGACAGCGAGAAAAACCGTTATTTTTCCAAGTTTTAATTTAATTGGCTTTCTTCCGTTTTTGCTTTTATTTTATGTTCAGAAGAAAAAAAACGTGTACCCAAATCATAAATGAGTTAGCTCCGAATACTTTTTTTTTAAGATAAACAAGAATAATAAATAAGATAAAATTTAGTTATGGAATAAACAAGTCAACGCTCGTGGAAATTTAGTTAACTTCTTATTCCAGAACGCTTTATATAACTTTTGGAAATCGCTTTTCGGAACATACTTCATAGTTTTTAAGAATTTTTTTTCTTAAATACAATATCAAACACCTCACACTATTTCAAACTGTGTTATATAAAATGACCTCCCACAATTTCAGAAACTCTATTCTAAAAGGCATTATGTGTTCCACAATCAAATTATGGAATAACTTTCCTCCAAGGCTTTTAGACTATGGAATTTGGAAATGTTATTTTCACCATTTCAGCCAAATTAATAAAAAAAAACAAGGATTCCATACCTGAAACTAGCAAGGGCAAAATTGATATTTCAAGAAATACGGAATGCTATTAAAAATAGAGGGCAATTGCTTCCTGCACTCAATCAGAGAGGAAAAACCGAAAATACCCTTAAAAAAATGGGGTGCATATAAAATTACATTCTGGATATCCTTTTCCGGAACACAATAATCTCAAATTTTTTCAGAATGTATTATTTTCAGTTTCGAATTATTTTATCTGGAATGGAATTTGGATTTTTTTTCCGGATTTTTATATCCGAAACACAAAAATATCTTCCGAATTTATTTTCTGGAATGCATTATTTTCAATTCTGGATTTTCATTTCCGGAATTAAGGGTATTTTTGGAATTTTTGAAATTATGTTGGGTGCAGATTCAAAAGTGTTGGGTGCAGGGAGCATTTGCCAAAATAGAGGAGGTGCAGGAAGTAAAAGCCCCAACCTAACACACGGCCAATTAACTTGTGGCAGGCCCGGCTAGATTTTTTTTCCTGTTTTTTAAGTTGGGCCGGATCAAATGGGTGGCACTGACCCGTTTTGAGCGTCTCAACTTCTAGTTATAGTTTCTACCTTTCTATTCGTAATTACGGGGAAAGCCCCACACCCGTTACACGATTGCACAGCTTCGAGTCCTGGGCACATAGAATAGTGAGTTGCTGCAGTGATTAGTGATTGAGATGATGGAGAGAGACAACGGTGATAGTTAAGGCAGGTAATTAATTACTATTGCATATTCAACTTCGTCGTTTCGTTGATTTTATCCTTCACGACAACATCATTGGGTAGATGAAAGTGAAACTCTGTTGATTTTTTCTGCAGTGGAAATGTTTAATAGGTTAAGCAGGCGTTGTTTCTGCACCCTTGCGCCACGACCATGGCTTTTCGTGGGGTTGGGCAATCCTGGTGACAAGTACAAAGGAACTCGCCACAATGTACCTTTTTTCCTTTTTTTTTTCTGCTTCTGCTTCTACAGCTTTGTTAGGAGTTTGCTTCGGCGGTTATAAGTTTTACTTCTCAATCGTAAACTGCATAGGAAGTGTTCTGCAGTGTTACGGGGGCATAATCAGCATCTGATTTAGCATTTCTTGATGAATTTCTAAAATATGTTTTTGTCTAAATCAGGTGGGTTTTGAGATGATTGATGCATTTGCTGAGTCGCAGGGGATTCCTATGAGCACTGCCCATTCCAAGGCCATTTTTGGTAAAGGTTTGCCCGCTGCCTTGCTTAGATATTTTGTATTTTCTGTTTTTCTCTCGATGTTTGTTACAATTCATGAATTTTTACACAAGTTGGTTTGTTGCAGGTTTTGTTGGTGAAGTTCCTGTTTTCCTTGCAAAGCCTCAGACTTACATGAATCTGAGTGGTGAATCAGTAAGGAAATAGGATGTGCTGATGTTTCTTTTTTCTCTTAACCAAGTGGTTATTTACTTTAGAACTGTACAAGTTGTGCTGTCTGTAGCTTTTGCCACTCCCAAAAATTTATTAAGCCCGAGTTCCTTTGATTGCTTAAGCTAATAATCTACTTTGAAGGGTAGCTTTTCTGATCTGGAAATTGAAATTTATTCTTATTGGTTGTCATTGTTGTGAAGTTAAATGTACTATCGATAATTGTAAACGGTTAAAAGATTGAAAGTATGTAAGTTTAATGTACATCAATCCCTGTATTTAACTTATTAACTCCCGAACTAGTCAATATCCTTACCTGTATCAACTAACCATCCCTTTCTCATAATCCTAACAGGTTGATGTTTAGGTTTCATAGAAACCTTGTTCTTATTATCACTTTATGTCATTCATGACTCTTCATTTTACTGCAGACAGGACCACTGGCTGCTTATTATAAGCTACCTCTTAATCAGGTGCTTGTGGTTAGTTATTCCATATCCCACACCTTTTCTTTTAAGTATCTAATCAGTGACAGGTATGCTATTCTGTATTTAATCATCTATTTTTGGTTGTAGTTCCATGATGACATGACCTTGCCATGTGGGGTGCTTCGTCTTCACGACAAAGGTGGTCATGGATGCCACAAAGGGTACAATACTAAATGATAATTGTGAAGCAAAATTAATATTATCTCCATCCTTAAGTTTTTTTGAAATTGACCTCAAGAAACTTGTTACTAATTCAAGTACCTACTGCTCTAGAGATATTATGGTGTTTATTATGCATCATTAATTATGTAATTCACTGATTTCAGAATCCAATATTTATCTATGTTGAAATTAACATGTATATGTTATTGGAATCATAATCAAATTGCCATCACTTTGGAAGTCAATTCTGCATTTTGTTCTAACAAAAAAATAGATGGTGTAAAGCCAAATTAGATAACTTTGTAGTGCAGACAGCCTATACTTTACTGTGAATGGCTATGCAATTTCATAAAACAATTTGAATATCTCAAGAGTCCTGATTAGGTTGCATCTGTGGTATGAGGGGCAAAATACCCATTACCTATAAATAAACATTTCCCCCTCGATAGGAACTCGATATAGATTGAAAAAGAGAAAAGAACTGACACCTATATATTGAAGGTTTCTCTTACAACCCCAGAGGAGGAATCCTCTGTTATAGAAAACAAATGACATTAATGGAGTGAGATCCTTAGAAGATGGCAAATAGGAATTAGAACAAAATAAAAATGTCAACACCCAGTGACTGAGAAATGACAAGTTCCTCTTCTCAGACTAACAACATAACACGACCCTTCATAAATTATCTCCTTCCCTCATCCCCTTATTAGTATGCACATCAAGGTAAACAATCATTCTGTCTCCATGCTTGATTTTTGGCTTCCCGCATTCTGTCCTGCATGCGACCTTTCCATTTTGTTATTCCTCTTTCTTCTCCTCCCACTCCCTTTCTTGTCATGTTTTTCCTTTTCCTCTCATATACCCCAAGGCCTTGATTTCTCAGGTCCATGTTCCTTTCATTCACTTCCTTACCCCTCCTACATACTTGCGTAATGTGCCTATATCTTACATATTACAGTCCTAATGGTTCATCTTTTTCATTTATTCTTTCATGCAACTTTGTTTAGTTTTTCACAATCAAAGACATCTTGTGCTTGTACAACTGAGCATTTTGATAATAATACATTTTGGATGTTGCCTAATCAAGCATTTTGCAGTCCTTGTTCTCTTCTAAATCTGTTTGTTTCTCAGCAATGTTAACTTGTTATCCAAGTTTCCATTATTTTCTTATTGAGGTTGTTTCCTTAAGTATTACTATTTAGCTTGTGCCTTTTTTCATTCTCATCCTTCGTACGAAATTAGTGTAAAACCTTTTTAACTAGGCTATCTTATTTACAGTTCGGTGTAGTCAAGAAAGAAGAAAAATCAGTTACTAATGAGTCAATCGTGAAAATGACTTATTCACGGCATTAGTTTGGATGTTGAGATAGCAGTTGACACTGTTTTTTTTTTGTTTATGACAGCTAGGGTTGTTTTGTTAGTGTTACTTACAGCTTGGTATTTTGTTCCCTGACCTTTCTTCTTCACACCAGCCTGCTGTAAGTTTTGTGCCCGTACCTAAATTCTCAAAGGTGCGTTCCAGTTCATCTGGAATTAAAAGACAATTTGTCATGTCATTTGTTGTTGCTATCCAATTGCTTATTGAAACTATGGAAAATGTCTTCTTTGTCCATTTAATGTATTGAAACTAATGACTGCAATGCAAGGTTAGATTGTTTCAATTCTATTCCTGTTTTGTGTTTTAATATGCAAGCTTCAATGCACCCATTAGGTGTTATCCTCGACACTAATTGTGGTTATTTTGGAAGCTAAATGGTAGGAAAATGCATATCAGTGAGAAAATATTTTATATCAAGAACTCTGTTACTCGAAGAAACTTCTACCTGCTCTAAAGTAGTGTCTGAATAACTTTTCAGCAAATGAACAGTCTATTAGTACTTTGTATGAAAGCCTAATCATATAGTTTTCTTTATCCTTCGTAGTGGATATAGCTTCACCATTGTTCATTGCATTTTCACTTGTCAAGTCAAGGGGCCATATGTTGTCGTATCTGTAATGGTTCATGGTTTTTTTGTAAAAAGGAAAATAGTTTTTATGACGTAGCTTAATTAAAGAAGCAGGTGTTATAATTCAATAGTATTGTTTGAAGGATGAGTGGTGTTGGAAATTGAGTTCTTGAAATCTTTTCAGCTCTGATTTTTTCTTGTTGAGTGCTTCTTGACTCAAGTAATAGTGTACTCATCGTGTACTTCCTCCTCACTTCTTACCGACAGGCTGAAGAGTGTGATCTATCACTTCAGAGGAAATAGAGAATTTCCTAGGCTGAGAATTGGTTGGTGCTTCTGTTGTAAATCCTTTATTCTTTACCTAGTTCAGTTTATTACTGTCTTTTTTATTTTCAATTTGCTTTGTCGATAGGGATTGGAAGTCCTCCTGGGCAAATGGATCCTAAAGCATTTTTGCTTCAGAAGTTTAATTTAACAGCTAGACAACGAGTAAGTTCTTAGTGAACTGCTAAATGCACTTTTGGTTTCTCATGTAATGAACATTTCAGTTTGGTTCCCATGGTTCAAATTGCAATGGTGCTCCTCATGTTTTCTACTAAGTACACAACTTGAATCAAATTATCAATTTCAGTGGCGGTTGAAATAGAACGGGAAAATAATGATTTGACATTGTAATGTGGTGCCAAGAGGGGATGGCCTGGTTGCAGTACGGGGTGTGACCGTTAATGCAATGTCATAAAAACATGTTAATAGTTCCCATTGCGTGGCTTTATAAAAATGAATGTACTGATCCTGAAAATTTGAAGGCAAAATTTTTACCACGGAGCCCTAGTTGTTAGAAACATGTGATGTGTGTACAGGTAGTAGCACTACCCTGAGTCACACTACCCCATTTCTATACTATAGCAGATTTGTTGTGGTAATCATGTGGAAATTGCTTTTGCATACTTTTCACATCGTGGTATATGCACCGTATTAAAACGAGCCAAGTTACAAAAATCTTCATCTCAATGTTACTGGATTTTCCCGTTGAACAGATTGACGAGGCTTTGCAAGAGGGAGTTGATGCTTTGAAGCTCCTTTTATTTAAAGGTTTAGCAGAGAGTGCAAAAAGATTCAACAAAGAACAAAAGTATAAGCACTTGAGAGTGCAAAACTTACCAGTATGATAGGATTCTATTTTTCTCGTTAGACTGCAATACATGTGTACAACTTAATGATTGAAAATTGCCTGAATTTTGTAAACATTCCATATATATATTATAACTTTTTCCATCTTGATTTGCTTTATTTTGGATATTGTCTCTGTAATATGCAAACTCAAAAGTATGGTAAACTGTGTATACTGGTTGGACTTTGATGAAAGGGGCTTCTCTCAGAGTGGCATGATGGAAAATGTTTTTGTTAATTGTAATCGGAGACGCGCTATGAATAATCATATGGAGTAGGTAGGGAAATTTGACATAAACAGGTCAAAAATGAGTTTTTTTGTTTGAATTTTTTTCAATACATCTTTCATAAATTAGTTATATATACGTTAAACTTGGAAAAAATGATTTTGTTATTAATGTCGAAAAGGTTTATCTAAAAGCGTAAAAAAAATAAATTTTGAAAATCCAACCTACAGATATTCGACTTGGTTGTACCTAGAAAAATGAAGATTATGAACCTAACTTCTACTTCCTGTCCACTAGCTACCTATGTGGCTTGATATATATATATATATATATATAAGTTGGTTAGGAGGTACAAATACTTGGATAAGGATATTGTGTTTTAAAGCCTTGGGCCGGTGTTAAATAATTTGGTTGGTAAACCATCACTCCTCATGTTACTCTTACTTCATTTATGAATAATTATCGTTAACTAATTTCTTCTCATTCTTTTATCTGGACTTTTCTGGAGTCATTTCAGGCCCTGAACGTTTTCTCTTCAACACCCTTTGATTTTAAGTTCTATTTCTATATTTGATTTGATGTTTGCCGTAGCTAATTCAATTTTTAAAAGCAATCAATTATATGGCTGAATATTAATCGAATTTATTATCATGTGAAATAAAAGAAAATGAACATCCATAAGCTCAGGCTTGATTCTATTAATGTTGAACCTTGCATCGATCTAACTGGTTTCATTTCATACGCTCCATGTTTTGATTATCAAACAGCACAACGTTATGGGCCGAATAAGACAGTGAAGGATTTACAGTAGCCAGCTGTTCTGAGATCTAACCATCTTCATGCTGAAAATTTCAGAAACAGGTTTTCAACAATGTGTCGAGTGGAAAATTTCCATGTGCTCCACGTCCCAAAGGGTCCTTATAAAGAAAATAATTGACAGATTTGATTTTCCGTAGTACCATATGCTTGCCTTGTACTTTTTTGCAGGTTGCTTTGCTAGTATTCACACCATATTTAATGCATTTATGTTTAGGATTCCTCTGCAGTAATGCTTCATTTATGATGAAACACGATAAACACAATCAAAATAAATAAGTACCCACTATTCTTTCTTTATTTACTTTCAAAACAAATACATGCCATTACATGTTGTATTGCATGCAGATTCTTACCCTTTTTGTACTTTCTTGGGTTCTTTTAAAATTTTACCTTCTTTGATTTATTCAACACGTTCATTTTCAACAGGTACAACACCACTTTATTTCTTTTATTTTGGAATCCATGAAGTCTTATGTTCCTCATTTTATCATAAAAATAAAGTGACATTTTTCATCTCTTATATACCAACTGAAAATGAAAGCAACAGGCAAAATTAGAAGCTGTTTCTTTCAAAAAACTATTTTTTGTATTCAGTATATAGACAGTGTAGGCAACAAAAGGAGCACAAGCAAAGACCTTGGGATCCATAATGGGGCTATGGGTGTAGGAAAAATATTAATTTTTGATTGAAACAACTAACTCTATGGCGTCATTGTATTATGAAGGTGTATATGTTGGTCCAGTCCATGCAATGATGGAAGCTTAATTAATGAAATGGGTAGTGTTATCTGATACCAAATTGTGGATGGTACAATTGGTAGGTGAATTGTGCATGAATCATACATGTATGCCAGCTTGTTCATTTGGTGTCCTTTTATTTATAGTTGACCCTATCTTCTCTTCTCACTTCTAACACTTTTAGCCTTTGCCCATATACCCAAGGTGGAAATCACTTCCTAGGCTACCATCTTCTCATTTTCCAACAACCTTTTCCAGATCTAGGATTAAACTAATGCTGTAGTTTGGTCAAATCTCACTGTTCTTTGCTTTCATATACCTCATTACTACAAGCAAAAGCCATGGAACACATGCTGCCTGCAATATTAATCCGCAAACTAGATTTTTTAACAATTTGGTAAAATTTTACCTTTTAAAATGGATATTCGTATCAACATGACACAACTTCAATGTAAAAACACTACTTCATTGTGAAGAAGTCATGCCAAAGTAACACGATTTTAGTATATTTGAACAAAAGTCGTGCTAATGTAACATGATTTTAGTGTATTTGAATAGAAGTCATGTCATCTTAGTACGACTTTCAGTATAATCAAATTTATCAAAGTAATACGGCTTACCTATTTTAATAGTTTTTAAAAAATTTATCCATTTTAATAATTAAGTGATAAAATTGGACCAGTAAAAAAATCAACAAACTATTTACACCTACATAGGTTGATCACCTAACTATGTATTAATATATTGTTACAAAAACTATTATGATTAGTTTTTTTCTTCCATTTTAATTTGGTGAACATATATATAGCAAGCAGTTTACACATTTATGTAGCTGGGGATTTGCTTGGGCCAGTGGTTAATTATGGTCACAAATATACATCAGTGGAGAATTATTGAGGAACATATAATTGGTTCAACATTTATTTAATCCAACCACTGACATAGTGACATGTTTCTGCTTGTTTTAGCTGTAGGTGTTTGCAAAATCATATAACCTGCTCCTTAATTTGATATTTCGCCTACACCACGCATGCATGGTGTGCTACATAATTAAATCCATGTTACATTTTTCCCTTCATCGTGTCCCTTCCTTTCTGACGTTAACTCTAATTAATTAAAATTTTGAGTATGCATTACGTGGATACATAATCTGCTTAACCAATCATTAATTATCTTTCTCTTAATCCCCTTTTGTGTCACATGCATGTGTTCTGTTCCTCTCCCACACACAAAACCAAGTACAGTCACATAGACTTTGTAATAGTACTGCTGCAATTTACAATTAGCTTAATTAATACCAATAAATAGCAAGTAGCTAGCATCACATGTTGACTTCCACACGGCACTGAGAATGTGAAAAATTCAAAATACTTGCTCAGTAAGTTCTCACAATAAGGGTTGACCATGAAGTTCTGCAGTGAACACTTGTCAACTCCACTCTCAAACAAATGGGGCAAAAGTAGAAGAAGTTATGTGTGGTATCTAAGTATGATGATGGTGAGTGATCTAGATCCTTATTTCTAGCTGTGACACACAGATCAGACCAAACAAGTCAAACATGTGTGTATGCACATCCATCTCAGGCACCTTCGTGGTTGGTTCCTCCTTCATTGAAAATTTTATTCAGTTTTTTATTTTCATTTTTGTAGTGAAGGTACCAAAACACATAAGAAAGAAAAGACCAAGTCACCGACTTGTCTCACAAGGATCATGGACCGACTATTCTTCCCAGATATGCTTTGCTGACTGCTACAATATGAAGGACCTTCAAAAAAAACCAAGACAACAAGTAATGTTTTCCTTCATTTTAAATTTACACCCTCTTTTGGTTTCGACAATTCTAAGGTGACACCTCACGATTATTTATCTTATTAATGGATTAATTACCATAATTATCCTATTATATTATTGGTAATTACTTGATGGACATAATTACTCTTACCATAAATAATTAGGGTTTCTCCTTGGGTGTATTATAAATAGAGAGTACCAGACAACTAAAGAGACATCCTCATATTCTAACATCACACGGCCGAAACTCATTCTCTAAAGGGATTTTCGAGTCTCTCATCTCTTTGTCTCTCTACTCACATAATTTCATTCTAAGTGATACACCCTAAAGGGAAACCCGATCAAGATCATGTCTTCGTCCCTCAACCATACGATTACGAGTCTACCAGGTATTATTTAATTATTATTCTCGTTTCATTATATGATTGAGGAATCCTAATCCAACATAATGTAATTTAAAGACATGACATACTTGTCACAGTTTTTATACATTTAAAAAGTATGTTTTAAACCTCAACTGTCACTTATATTTACACCAGATTATGCAAAATTATAATATATAAGTATTTATCACCTCATAGTTTTTAAATTGTTAATTATTATATTTTAGGTTTTGTTTTGGTAAGATAGTGTAGTGAATATTTGAGGGGTTGAAATGGTAGGTTGGTTAATGAATGGTGGAAAGTGTTAAAAGAAGTAGAGATTAGAAGGAATTGTTTGGTGAAAAGAATAAAGAAGGTGGACCAAGAAAAGAGAAGAGAAGAGAGATTATATATTATATAAGTTGTTAATTTATGTACTTTTTGTTGGACTGTGTTGAAAATTGACCCAAAGTTCTTGCTTCACAAGTACACACTTTAGGAGAAACAACGATGCATGAGTTTTGAAAAAATGGCTTCACTCATCACAAGTGTCGCCAAAATCATTAGTCAAAAATGGTGCTGCCAACAACTTCACAACAACACCATCTGGTTCCTCATTTACTTATTTCTGTACTCGCTATTCTCTATTGTAATTAAAAAAAAACTAAAAATAAGTATAACAATATATAACAAGGATTCATCTTTTTTATGTATAGAAATTATATTTTTGTTTTATTTTTATTTAGAATGGTTTTTAGTTGACAAATATCATTTTGTTATAGCAAAGGCCGGACACTATTAATAGTAACGTACAACAAAATAAGTTTATGCATTTACACTATAAGATAATTTGACATTATTATTTAATAATGTAATAAACTTATTGAATTACAATAATTAAATTAATTTACAACAATAATCTGTAATTAGATTATAATATGTAATTGTATCGTTCTAGTTTGTTTGAGTTCTAGGTATTTGATATTTTTTTGTAGGTATATCTAAAGATAGTTCACATCCGCATAAATATTATGATACCATTGAATTAATTAAGGACGGTTTTTCTTAACTCCTACTCATAATTAACTTATTTTTTTTAGCGGAATTATCAGAATGTGAATTGAACTTTACGAGAGAATTAGATATAAATGTTCTACCTATCTAACGAGACAATGTTAAATACAAATAGAAAAAAGAAAGAAAAGAGTGAGATAATTTTTTTGGCAAAATAAATAAAACCTTAAATCTTAAAGAACAAATATTATAATATTCATTTGTATACAAGTATTATTTAAAAAAATAAATAAATAACTTCTTAAAATTAGAACAAAAATACAATTAATAATTGCAATTTTTTCCATATTATCTCTTTTGAAATTGTATTGTGTTTCTGAAGTAAACATCAAAATATATTTAGTTTGAATTTTGTTTGGTAATATCCATTTACTAATGATATAAAAAAAATTCCATACTCTTATTTAATTATATATATATATATATGAATGATAAGTTTGTTTTTATAATTTTTATGATATTTTTTACTGAGTAATGTATTATTTTAATTAAAATATTAATTAATTACCACATTAAATAATTTAACAAGAATAATACCATTTTTTCCCGTAGATCTTTTATTTTATTATTTATTTACTTTAAGAGGTTATATTTTCAATTCTTTCATACAAATCATTATGGAAACTTTATAAAAAATCATTTCCTTTTTTTTAAAAAAAAATTAGCCTAAACATAAAAATAAAAAAATCATATCCTCCCACATTCAGAATTTTAAAAACTAAAAATTTTCCTAACATCAAAGTTCACCAGTCACCGACGCTACTAAACTCACCAATCACTCTGAGCCGTTTGTTATATTAAGGCAGTGAAAAGACTTTTGAACCCCTCCATAATTAATTGTGTTGAATTCAGAAGAAAACCAAATATGAAATTAAAAAATATATATCATCTAGATGAATAAAAAACACAGAAAAGGGAGAATTTTTCTCTTACTTTTAAGTGAATAAAAAAAATTAAATAACAAAATTTTCATCATAACAATTAATGAAATTTATTCATTTTTGTTATTTTTGTATTCACACATTTTTTTATCATTCTAGTCTTAATTTCTTTATGTTTTTTCTTAGTGTACCAAAATATTAATATTCTGACTAGAAAGTAATTGTATGTGAAGGTATATGCCTTACAGCTAAAGAACAATTATTTTCTTTGTTTATTAAGTTATTTTAACATAACTCAATAAAATGTAATTACTTAATAAAATTTAAGGTCAAAATTTATAAAATAATAGAAATTAAAATAAAATATTTCTATTGTTATAAAAAAATGTTGATAGACAACACCATAACTAATAATTAAAATAATTTGATTTAACTAAAAAATAAAACTTAAAAAAATAATTTCTTCATATTTAACCACTCTCTTTCCTATTGGGCTATAATTAATAAGATGAACAGAAATAATACTATATATATATATATAATATTTAATAAATATTTTTCTTGTAAATGTATAAGTTAAGTAAGTTATTTAAACATGTGAAATATAATGAGTTTGAAAATAATTTATTTTATACAATATTTTATAATTCTTTGAATATCAATCTATTTGTATGACTTATAATTTAGCAAGTAAAATGGTTTAAGCTTACAAAGTTTATAAAAATCCAAATATTATCACCTTGATTATTATTTTTTAATTATCTAAAATATAATTTAATAATATATATATTGTTCTTGCTTTAAATAGTAAAATATTATTCTCACAATAATTATGGTCAAAGTTAACTTTTCTCTTTTTAGATAATTCCAAAAATGTTATATATATACATATATATTTAATTACTTATAATCTTAATATTTATTTTTTATATTGAATAAATATCAAAATTGATGTATGAAATATAAGTGTACTGACTGATGAATCATTGATTAAAATTTTCATATAAGTTATTAAAAAATGTATCACATATAAGTGGTTCGATACTAACATAAACAAAAAAAGTCTCTATCTATTTATCAAATGTTAAATATTCATACACCATTTATATGTCAGCAAATAATTTTTTCAAAAATTATTTATATACAAATTTTAATTAAAGATCTGCAAGTGATCACACTCCTTTTTTTTTCTTAACCAATTTAAATATTTACATGTTAAATCACTTCTAATATGATGTACTTTTTCTATATGTACATACCTCTGGAAGATTGAGTTGTTTCAAGAATAATACTTGACAAGGAAAATTGCTCTCTTCCTCAATTATTTTTGATTATATTAATTTTAATAATTTTAATATTTTGAAATTACCCTATATCAAATTTTTTGATAAATTGAACATTTGACTTAGATAGTTACATATGACATCTATTCATACTTTAAAAACATACTATGTATTAAATTTAGTTTATTTAATAAAAAAATTAAGTCTTTTTTTCAATCATGAAATTATAGAAATTTAATTATGTACAGAGTTATATAATTTGAATTGAAAAAAATATATTTTTTAAATAAAGTTATCAATAACGTAATATTTAGTAAAATTTGATGTGTGTATATATATATATATTAGTTTTCTTATTTTTAAAATTATAAATGCACTCTTTAATTTATATATTCATATAAACAAAATAATAAATTTAGAATTAACAAAATTTAAATTAAGTTTATTGTTATTTTTTTATTTGTAAAAAAAATATATAACGATATACTGCGTGTTCAAAAGACTCTATATTCACTTGTACTCTAACTCATTTGATTAATATTTTTAAAAAAATTGTAATTTGTTTTCAATACAAAGATATTAAGATCTTATTAATATTTTATTTAATTATTGAAGTAATTTTTTTTTTTTATGATCTTAATAAAACCCCAAACCTTGTGTTTTGATATAATGTGGAGGTTTTATAAGATTGTGATATTAAATATGATGTATATATGTAGTCTTAGATAAACATTTTTTTTGTAATAGTTGATGTGAGATTGTTTGTGCATGGTGTGGTTGTTGAGAATTGAGAGTGGGACCAATTAAAAGTGTGTTTTGTGAGATCTTGGAGAGGACACGTTTTCAAATTTTGATGATTTGTTAACAAAAAACAATTCATCCTTCTAAACCACTAGGTTGCCTCCATCTGCATCAACTACATACATAGATTAACCTATATTATACGTATATCATGCTTATACAACAAAGAAAACCCTCCACTTTCCCCTTATTTTTAGAGAATTTATTAAACATGCATAAATTCTATGTGATAAAGATAAAAGATTTATTATAAACCCAAAAATTTAGTGTTGATAGAATTTATACAATCCTATAAATATATTACATTTAAAATATTTTATTTAAATAGTTTCTATACACATTTTATATTTCTTCTAGTGTATGTAATTTATTTCGATGTGAAAAACATGATCATAAAAGTTAAATAGATAACACAAATAATATCCAGATTAGCACAATAAATGTATAATAATAAATGATAATTCTAAAAATCTCATCAACAATATCTAACATGAATAAAATATTATTCATATTTAACTAGATAACTTTTAAAATATTGCATTAAGTATTAATATCAACATCAACAAATAACATTTGTTCTATCTATACTTGTATATTTGATTATAAAGCGATATTTCATTTCAATCATTACCAAAAATCTAGATTTCTATAGGGTAGTTTCTGAAACTTATACAAAACTTGAAGTTAAAACTCATATTTTTATTAGATATTCACTATCTGATGTCTTCATATAAGTAATAAGGGTTGTCAATAGAGTCATAAATCTCATTATGCTTAAGTCAAGTAGTACTTGCAAAATATTAGCAATCATGTTTTTACTTCCTTAATGATAGTCAATTCATATGAATCATCCATTTGATTTAACATCAATAATTTACCTATGATATTAATATTAAATTAATACCATTGCTATTTTTCATCATTCTCATTCGCAATAAATTATTGCACATAAATTTTCATAAAACATCCTATCAAAATTTCATACAACTCATTTAATTTTAAGCATAACAAACATAAAGGATATGTTTTATGAATAAGTACCCCTGTGTGAAGTGTTCTTAGTTATCCTTCTAGATAAAAAATAATTATGTCAATATTTTTCTCACTCAAATGTCCAAAATGATGATTGAATGTCTACATCTGATTGCTTGAATATATTGTCATTGAAGCATTAATTATCTCAAATTCTTAGTGGTCAAACTCTTATAAAAGATAGCATCACTTAAATTTAACATCCTACATGTAACTAGATCAATATTCAAGCATAAAACTATAACAATCTTTAAATATATTTACAAATGTGAAATTTAATCTAATAAAAAAATTAAAATAAATTATTTACTTGGATTCTTAGTGGTCAAACTCTTATAAAAAAGAGCATCACTTAAAACATCCTACATGTAACTAGTCAATATTCAAGCATAAAGCTATAACAATCTTTAAATATATTTACAAATTTGGAATTCAACCTAATAAAAAACTTAAAAAAATTCTATTAAATTATTTACTTGAAATATTATTTTTTTTCAAATTGAATAGGTTTCACAACTCTCATAATTAAGAAATAAAGGTCCTTAATACATCTCAAACCAAACATTAATAATAATCAATACAATTCAATAATTCATTCAACAATCAAACTTAGATATTTTCCACATAATGTCATTTTAGATCAATATCAATAATACACTTGTATCAATTTAAATATGGCCAATATGTAAACATAAACTTTTTAAATTCTTCAACTTCACCAAATAACATCTCAAATATTCTAAATCAAAACTCAATTGTCATACCTTAATAACAGCACAAAACTTAAAGGGTTTATTTATACCCATTTTATTCATCAAAACATCATTAAAAAAAACATCCAATATTACACCAAGTTATTCCTAGGCATCCAATATATGAGATTTTCAATTTCAGTCATTAGCTTCAATTAACTTTCTTTAATTTGAGCTATTGCATCTTTCAAAACCACTGCTAAAAAAAAACTAGAGAGAAGTTATACATGTGAGGGAATCTAATTCACAAATCAACTACGTCACTACATACATAGATTAACCTAAATCCATATTTACTTATTAAATCCTACATCTAACCACAATCTAATCCATGCAAGAAAAAAAAAACTAAATATATATGAAAGAAGGGGAAATACGTAGTTAAATGAAAATTTTGACCAGATAGTCTTAACCTAGGTTTAATAGTATTCAAATAACAAAATCAAATATATACAAGAATGAACGATCTTCTAAATTTTTTAAAGATAATTTTAAAAAAACTAAGAAAAAATGAATTATAAAAATGCTATTTTTTATAAAATAAATAGTTAAATTTCTAATTTACATAATAAAAGAAGACATGCGTTTTTGTTAATATATAATATATAACAGTATATATATATATATATTCTTATTTTATTATTAAGTATATTTAAAATAACATTTTTGAATCAGCTAACTTTTTAACTCATGCAAGACAATATAAAGAAAAAGAGAGAAAGAAATCTACTAAAAAATAATTAAATACATTTTCAACTATTTGACATTTCACTAATAATAATAATGATATTTAAATTTTCATAAGGATGTAGCTGCCGCCAATATTAATGTTATTTATTAATGTTTTTGTTTTATTTATGTTCGACGTTACCATTCTGTCGTAGCTTACATCAAATCTTGAACCATTTCTAAAAAGGTTGTGACGGTTTTCTTCTCTCACCACATCATCTCATAAACCAAAATCGAAAAGGTGTCACACATTTCAAGACAAACAGCGTGCTTTTTGCAGAAGTACTTGTATCATATTAATATCATATTTTTTTTATAGTACTTGTATTAATTCAAACTAATAAATACGTTTTCGTTCTTTTATTATGGGTTGTTGAATTGGTGAATTAATTGAAAGAGTAAATAATAGAGTAAGGTAGTTACGAAGATAAAGAACGTAGAAAGGAAAATAAATCCAACAAACGTCAGAGAGAGTGAAACAAGAAAGGGTGTGGAGTTTGACTTTTGCGTGAGTTTTGGTGTTTGAAATTTTGGGAAGTTTGTTTGTTTCCACAGACACACGTACAAAAAACTCAGCCACATTTCAATCGCATTAGTTTCAGTCGGTGTTACTATGCTGACCCTTTCTTTTAGTTTCCGCGTTCCATCTTTTTTTATTCTTCTTTTCGCTTTCATTTCAGAGTTCACACCAGTGGCCACTCACCACTCAATCACCACAAAAAGGGACCAAAACATAACAAAAATGGACGACACTTTTCGGGCCAGCTCACATTATTTAATTCACAAACCATGCACTACAGCTGCATCTTCTACTTTCCTGCTCGAATCTTTATTTATCTATCTTTCTCAATTAATTTCTTCACTTCAAAACCACTGCTACTCATTCCATCTTATATCTACTTTCAAATTTTAAAATACGTGATAAGATACGTTTATGTGGGTTTTATAGTGTACATATTTAAGTTGTTTAATGTACTTCTGTAGACCAAATTTCATAACAAATATGTTTATAATGTGAGGTAAGAAGTAAAAATATACCAGTTGGTATATGGTAAAAAAATTAAAAAAAGCGATTATTTTCATTTTAAAATAGTGATTTTTTAGTTGTATTTGATGTATACTTAGTCAAATAGAAAAGACATCGACTATTTACCTATATTTTTAAATGTAGATTTATAAGGATAATTATGATAAATATCCGTATTTTTATTTTTTTTTTTTAAAAAAAATTTAAATCCTAAACTTAAACATTAATAAAAAATTAAAAATTTAAAGCACCAACGACAACAACGACAAAGCGAATACAACACAACAAAAACTCAAACAACAGACAATGAAACTATGGTGACCTTCACCAATGCAAGAAGAAAGAGAACTCGAAACGAACTTACAATAATACGAAGAAGACAATAAAGACTTGCAGAAAACGAAAGGAAGCACGAGAACATAAACATAAAAGAAAACAAAACATCAAAGAAGAAAATATGTATGAAAGCGTAAGTGATGGGTTTCACTATTAGAGTAAAAGATGTTTTAAGAATACAACTATTAAGTAAAGCCGCATTTTTAAACAAAATATTTTGACTTAAGAATAAAACTATTAAATAAAATCATATTCTTAAATAAAACGATTTATTTAAAAATGGGATTATTTTTAAATAAAAAACTATTACAAATAATCACATTTTAAGATAATGTTATTTTTAAAAATATATTCGTATTTTAAATGTTGATCGTAAAAACACATTAAATAAAATGTTTGGAAATGCAGAGACCCTATAACATAGAATACAGTGTACGTAGTAGTATAGCAAAGATGATTTCCGCATCTAAGCAAAAACATAGAACACAGTGTAAAAGGAACAGCAGGAACCGGAGAAGAGATTTTGTGGTCTGGGAAACGGTACGGTGTTACAAGTTACGGTGGCAGCGCAGCGTGGCCCACTCTCATTCTGACACGTGCACATCCCTATACTCCTTCATTGTTCCATGCATGCAGATCTCAAATATTATGACAGTTGGAAGTGACAATGTTTTGTCCATCTATTATCACTCATAATTTCTTTCTCTCTCTCTTTTAAATTCCTATCTATTAATTAATATTTCTCACACTTTTCAATCAATTATGACTTAATCTATTTCAATAAAAGTGCTTTTTTTTTTCTATAAAGTTTGTTCTTAAAATATTCAGCGTTACTTTTTTAGAACAGACAATAGTACTGAAATGACTTACTGGAATAGCGTAGCTTTCCTTGGTTTGGGTTTGACCAACAGGTGTATTCAGGTTACAAAATTGTCCACTTTTAAAAATATAATAATTATTACTTATATATTTATTTTAGCAGCATTTATTTCTTAAATTAAGTTCTAAAAAAGGTTAAAGTGAGAATGGAAGGAATAGGAAGGTTCCTGATTTTGTTGAATGAAAAAATAGAACACGTGGTTGGTATAATTGTGATTCATAGTCTTTGTTGAATGTGAAATTGAAAGATCTTGTGGCTTGGCATAGATATAGTTGTAATTATTTAAAATAAGAAAAGAATGAGAAGAATAAATAAAATGACCGAAAGATGAAACAGAAACACGTAGATTCGTGTTTATGTTTCCTTAATTACCACCTAAAGCAGTCGTTTTCAATTTTCACAATAAAAAAATGATAAGAAAGAAGAGTTAGTTTAATTATATAATTATATATTATCTTCTCACCAACTTAATGTATATCTGTACATCACTTTCCGACACCGTACGTTTGCATACCCTATTATTATAATATCTCTTTTATTTTTTATATCTCGTTTAGACTTTTAACACTGAGAAACTAAACAATTTGTTTCCAATTTTTTTTAAGAACTTTAAATTATTATTATCTGTAAATGAAAAAAAAACTCCAAAACATTATTTCTTATAAATCATCCAAAAAAAATAATGGTCATGGTTTTTATCATGACGGGTTATTTTTTTTTACCAAAATGAATTCCGTTTTAAAAAAATACAAATTTAGGCAAGTCGTGGCAATTTCATATGCACAAATCGTTCCAATTTGACACGATTCTGCCATATCATACTGAAGTCCTGTTAACTTGGCACGAATCTGCCACATCTTTTTTTTTTTTTTTAAATTTTATTGTTTATATATTGAGTAGTAAGTTATGTAATGTTAAAAATTAATTTGATACATAATTTTTTAAGAACGTTAGTTTTAAGGAAAAAAAAATTAGATATATAATTAATTTTAAATTATTTAATTATTTCAAAATAATAACAAATTATTTATATTATTTGACTTATTTAAAATTTATATAATTATTTTTAAACTATTTAATTATTTCAAAATAATTACATTACTTATACCTTTTTATATTTTAATATAAATGACATTAAAAAAAACAAACAGGTTTAAAAAATGTATTATTTGAATTGTGATAAAAAAAATTATTACTTAAGAAAAAAAAAAATCATAATTGTGATACACAATTATCCAATTTTTTGTTCCTTAAAACTAACACTCTTAGAAAATTATGTATCAAATTAATCTTTTACATTATATAACTTACAACCCAATATATAAATAATAGAATTTTTTTTTAAAAAAGTATGACATGACAGAAGTCGTGGCAAGTTGGCACGACTTCATTATGACATGGCAGAGTCGTGTCAAATTGGGGCAATTTATGCATATGAAGTCGTGTCAAATTAGCACGACTTGCCAAAATTTGTAATTTTTTTTAAAATGACACTATTTTGGTAAAAAAAAAAAAAAACCAATCATGATTAAAAACTCCTCAAATGACCGTACATTTCACGCACACTGAAATCTTTATAAATAAAATGAAATCATTGAGATTTCCTTTTTCTTCTTTGATGTACTTTTAAAATTTTATCCCGTGTAATATTAAATATAATAAATTTAACAATTATTTATTTTAAATCAAAAATTTGAATTTGAAAATATAAAGAATATAATTTATTACAATTTTACCTTTTAAATAATTATTTTTAAAGTTTAAATAAATTTTCACAATAAAAAAATGTACACAACAAAAAATTTACAAAAACCAAAATTAAAAAAAAAAATAATAAGTTTTAATAATTTTTTTATAATTTAATAATATATTTTTATTTCAATAATTATTATAATAATAGTATTCAAAAGGAAAAACTGTAACTATTCATCTTTTTTAAAAATAATTTATTTATTTATTTATTTTTAAAATTAGTTTTAATTTAATTATTTTCTTGAGAGTATATAAATTTATTAAGATCAGAACTTTATTTAAAAATATTTGTTTTAAATAAATAAAGGTATAAGATATAAATCGATGATATATGTCCATTTTTTTTATTTCATTTAGAAATATCATTTCACTAAAACTCATATTTCATAAACCCCATATTTTATAAATTCCTTCTAGGCATCTAATTAATACAAATTTAATATAAAAAAAACATTTATTTTTAAAAAAAAAACAAAATTATCTCGAAACCATCACATCACTTTTAAATTTCAATAAACATTTATTACACCTCCAATGTAACACACTTTAATTCAATCACACTTTAATTCAATCACACTCATTTACTTCACACTTTATTCTCAAATTCTCCCACATCCCATCCCTATCCTAAGATATTCACTCTCCAATCCAAACACAACCTAAGTTTAATTTTATATATTTAATTTTTTAAAGAAATAATATTTTAATAAAACAGTTAATTATGAGGATATTTTATATGCAATAATTAATTAATATTTTAATTACAAAATAAAATGATTGGAACTTTTACAATAAGTTTACTCAATTTCAATCAATAATTAAAATTTAATATGTAGGTATTCCTAATATAAATTCCAATGTCATTATATATTTACATTATTCGAACAACACAATAGAAGAAAGTAATTATTTAAAAATATATTATATAAAATATAAAATAAATAAATAAATAAAATGTGAACTAGCAGACCACTGAAGTCATTTATTAGGGACTCATTTACTATACCACACTTAACATGTGTTGTGCATTCAAAGAGGCAACATAGGTCATTGGTGTGATCACTTCACATTATTTGGACTCTAAGCGCAAACACTTTTTGTTGCTATTAATTACCCAATGATACAATCTCAAGCCACACCCCAAGAACATACAAGGAAATTTCTCTCTATTCAGATTCATTACTTTGTTTACACACAAATTGACATTTTTGAAGTAATATTGAATGAGCATAAAAAAATTGAAAGTGTTGTCGTCAGCAATGAGCTACACAAATGAATTTTGAAGTGGGTATATGAATATTCAACTTAATTATCTTAGTTTTGGAATAATTGTCAAGGTTTATGATAAACAAACACTTTAACTACTTTACCCTTTTGATGGATCACATGACCTAATCAATGGTTGATTTTGATAAAGTCAATCTGCTTCTCACTTGGAATTAATGGATTCTTTTTTACTTCCAGACTTTGTCAAGAAAATGACCCCTCCATTTCAAAGAGGCTTATTTCTTAGAAAATTATCCACAATTTGTTTGGAGCTTATATGTGAGAAAAAAACAAAAATATCTCAGCAAGTCAAATCAAAATTCAAAATAAATGTTTTCTTTCTAATTTGCATAAACTCTTAAAGACTGCCAAGGAAATAAATAGATACACTGTTTGTTATAATCATTGTAATACTAAAAAACATATCATTAAGACTGTTTTATTCATAAATGAATTGTGATAACTAAAATAACTTCATGTGTACTTTAAACATGGTATTTATTGACATCAATTTTTTTAAGCATTAATTAACAAATTATAATATTTAACAAGTTCACTAAAAAAATTATGAAATAAAAACCAATTTTAGAGAAAAAATAATAATTAGTTGTTATAGTGATTAAATTAGAGACCATGAGACTAAGACAAAAAAATGTTTGGTTTCTAAATTATTTTCTATTATTATTAAATGGTTTCTAAATTAGTATCTAATTAGCTATAAATTTTTTCACTACCAAATTTAGAATCTAAATAATTGATAGTTAAAACCTTGGTAACTAATTAGATATCAATTTAAAAATAATTTAATAATAATAAAAACTAATTTTGAAACATTTTTTTTAGTTTATAAAATATCTCTAATTTAGTCACTATAATAACTAACTATTTGTTGAACTTAAAATTAATTTCTATTTCATGATTTTTTTTTAGTGATATGAAAGTTATGTTTATATAAAAGAATGAGAAAATAAAATTATATTGGTATAAGTTTTATTAAATATTACATCAACTAATAATTTTATACTATTTTTTTCTAAAAATTCTTTTTACAAAAATTATATACACAAAAAAATATATTAATTAAAAAATATTTTATATTTCATTTATATAGACGAAAATCCTCCTAATATATATTTCTTAAAATATATTAAAATTATTAAAAAGAATTATAACATAAAAATCAATTTTAAAGATAAAAAATAATTAATTATTATATTAATTTAAAATAAATACTCTAAAGATAAAAAATTATTAAAATCTAAAATAATTTCTATTATTAATAAATATTTTTTTAATGTAAGATATTAAATTAATAAATAGTTTTTAAATTATTATCACTATCAAATACTTTAACTTTTATAGTTACAGCTAAATGTAAATAATTAAAGATTAATTTAAAAACTATTTATTAATATATAAACTAATTTAAATACAAATAATTTTATTAATCTATAAAATAATATTTAATTTAATTAATATAATAATTAATTTATTTTTTATTTTTAAAATTAATTTCTATTAATAATTTGATGGTAGTGAATATTAATTATTCCATAACTTTATTACCGTTATTTAATTTAAAAATAATATAAATAATTATGATATTTTTTATATAGTATTATTAAGAACAAAATCTATAACGTAAATATTTATATTTATATTTTATCCTTAATTATATTTTAAAATTGAATTTTTTTTGTATAACCAGATACAAAGAGATACAAATTTAATATTTTTATTTATTCTTGAATATATTTTAAAATTAAAAAAAAAACTATCCAAATATGATAGGTAAATGTCATGTAATTATTATTTTTACAATATATAAGGTCATAAAGTGCTTCTTTACCAATTTAGTAAAATATTTACTCTGTGATACCATAAATAAAATATCTCTCCCATATAATTAGGATTACCAATTTATACATTTTCTGAAGAGAGATATACTCAATCCCAAAAAAATATCGCCCCCCCCCCATATAAATTCAAAAACTTGTTTTCCTTAATTGTATATACATTAACTAGGAAATATTAATATAATACACATTTTTATTATAATGTATTTCATGAGGTTAAATCTAAAATTAAGCACGAGTTTTTTATTTGTATTTAGGTATCAAATAGAGAGACGTTGCTTCAGATATTGGATGGAGTCATCAGCTCCAAGGTTTGCAAAACAACTTTTCGACAATATTATTATGTCAGTTTGACTAATCCTATTTTTATATTTTTTTTACATATAATTTGAAGATTGCTATTTAACGGGTACGCGTGAAAGTGAAACAAAACGTTCACCAAGATTTATTTCATTTTATAAAGATAAAAACTCCAAATGAAAATATTTTATCAAATCCTTAGTTTTTCAAATAATTTAATTTTATATTTTATATTTTTAATTTTTAATTTTGTATTATGTATAAGTTTTCGTTTTTCTAAAAAGGATGAGAAAGTATGTTATGGGTGTGCTGGTGAAGAAGGCACAGACCAGAGTCCTTCTAAAAATAAAGTGAAGAAGAAAAATCTGAAAAAGAAAAAATGGAAATAAAATAAAAGGAATTTGAGTATACTTGTTCGACTCCACGTGGTTGGAAAGTGGAAACACTGTCTCTCTCTATCTTCATCTGCATCTTATTCTTTCTTCTCCTAAGATATGTATATATATATGTGAAGTGATTCATACCGAAGGATCCCATTACCTTTGATTACAAGTTCAAGCTAGTTACCTACTTCACTTTTCCTGTATCACCTTCTCAAAAACCACCATTTCACTCATTCTAACATCTCATTTCCTTAACTCAACAACACTGTTCATCAATCTTCATTCTCTCATCTCATCAACCCATTACATATTCTTTTCTTTTCTCCTTCCTGCCTTTCGAATCTTCAGGTACCCTACTACCCTCCATTCTCCTTTTGGTTTTAAGAATCTCTTTTAATATGTAATTATTTTTGTGGAATGAATCATGTGTATAGCATACTGCATATGGTGCTTGAGTGTTTTTTTTTTTAAAGCTATTGTACTCAATCTAACTACCTGTGAAGAAAAATAAAGTTTTTTTCTATTGTTGATGGTTTAGTGGAAGTTTTTGTTTCTTAGATCCTTGCTATTCTTTAACTGGGTTATCTGTGATATTTGATATGTGTTGGTTGGTTGGTTTGGAATCTGTTTAAGGGAATGAAACGGGTTTGCTATTTACTGTGTTTGAGATTCTCCTTTCATGAATATGAGACTGTTTTCTGTGATTTGTCTTTTAAAATGGGAGTTTGGTTGATGGGTTTTGCGGATCCGTGCTCCTTTGTTTCTGATGATTTTGCAGCAGCATAAAATTTGAGTGTTTGTTGATGCTTTTGTTCTTGCCTACATGATAGTAAATAGAATAATGCATTTTGAAATGGGTCTTAAGAATTTTAGTTTTAATCTTGGTGGAATTGTGCGGTTGTGATGTGAGTACGGTCTGAATTTGATGGTGTGGAACCGTTGTGTTTCTTATGATTGTTCATATTATTGATGTACTTATTCCATCAAGTTTGACAAATGGAAAATGCATCTTCTTGTACTTTAATACCGACTTTGCAATTTTCAGGACCACGGATTGCACAAGTTTCTGCAGATTGGTTTTGTTGTCATATGGGGATATCCTTCTCATGTCCATTTGCCGAGTACAATGATGTGGAAGATGGCTTAGATTCTGTGGTTGTAAAATCCATCAACTTTGGCAATGATGAAATCAAAACTCCAGTACGTTCTGTTAGCTTCAAAAAAGAAGATTTAGAACCCACCATTCTTAGATCTCTAGGTTCTGGAAAGATGACAATAGAGGCATCTGTGAGCTTCAAAAGAAAAGACATTGATGATATTGTGGCCACCAACACTTTGTCATTTGACAAAGAGAAAAACATGCCTATCTCAAGGACTAAAAAGAGCAAAGACATGGATAATCTGTCATTCAAGTCGGAGTCTCAAGAGGAAACCATCCAATCAGCACTTCAAAATCCAAGCAGCCCCAAACACATTGCTGCGCTTAAATTGCAGAAAGTATACAAGAGCTTTCGTACCAGAAGAAAGCTAGCAGATTGTGCAATTCTTGTTGAACAAAGCTGGTACTTATTATTCATTGGCCTAAAGATCTCTTTCCTTTTTTACAAAACTTATTATGTTTCTAACATGTTTTTATCGAATCTTTAAATAGGTGGAAGCTCTTAGATTTTGCTGAACTCAAGCGCAGCTCCATATCTTTCTTTGACATTGAGAAACACGAGACTGCAGTTTCTCGTTGGTCTAGAGCCAGAACTAGAGCTGCTAAGGTACTTTAACATTATTCAGCTTTAGGAGTTTTATTTATTGGAAGTGTAATGGTGATTAGATTACTGGTTAATATACCATGCTCCAACCTTCTTGTCCAAACTCTCAAGCTGGATTAAACTTTTCTTTGTCATTGCAGGTTGGAAAAGGTTTATCAAAAGATGATAAGGCTCAGAAACTTGCTTTACAGCACTGGCTTGAAGCGGTTAGTCAAACATGACTTCTTCTTATGTATTGGTTTGTTAATCTTTCATCAACTATTACTCACTGAAATGTTTTTGATGTGTAATAGATTGACCCGCGCCATCGCTATGGACATAATCTACACTTCTATTATGATAAGTGGTTTCAGTGTCAGAGCAGAGAACCCTTCTTCTACTGGTAATATTCTTTGTAAAATATTACAACTTAAGCTACTCTAGTGTATAGATCTTAAGTCACCAGAGTTTTAAACTAAGTTTGTTTGAAATTGCAGGCTAGATATAGGAGAAGGAAAGGAAGTAAATCTTGAGAAGTGCCCTCGTTCCAAACTTCAACAGCAGTGTATTAAATATCTGGGGCCGGTAAGGTTTCTTCCATTTATATGAACACCACTGATACATAAATGTGCTTGAGAGAATCTTTTATTTAGAATTTTATTAATTATTTTCATTGTTCTTTCTTCCAGATGGAAAGGTTGTCATATGAAGTTGTTGTGGAGGATGGGAAGTTTTTCTACAAGCAGTCAGGAGAGCTCCTTAACACCACTGGAAAAGATGCACATGCCAAGTGGATTTTTGTCCTTAGCACATCTAAGACGTTGTATGTTGGCAAGAAATCAAAAGGTTCATTTCAGCATTCCAGCTTCTTGGCTGGAGGAGCTACATCATCTGCTGGGAGACTAGTGATTGAACACGGTGTCTTGAAGGTATAAATCTGGCAGAAAGCTTGTATAAATTTATGACTCTTATGCTACAGTCCTACCACCATAGATAACTGTTTTAAGTGTTTAGCTCTAACTCATTTTGTTGTTTCTTTTCAACAGGCAGTTTGGCCACACAGTGGTCATTATCGACCGACAGCAGAAAATTTTAAGGAATTTATTTCATTCCTTCAGGAGAACAATGTGAGCCTTTCAGATGTCAAGGTATGGAAATTAAAACATAGAACCAATGCTGTACATTCTTTTAATGGTTTAGATATGTAATTACAAGATGTGAGAGAATATCTAAGGAAATTCATTTTGCTATATGCAGATGGATCCAGTTGACGAGGCTGATGAATTACGCTCTCTGAGAAGTGGTCATCTTAGAAGCCACTCTTCTGAAGAGGACTTCACTGAGAACATGAATGGCCTGGAGATTGAAGAGACCATTATTGAAGGCTCAGTTGCAGCAGAGAAGGCCAATTTGATTCAAACCGAGAGGCCTTCTGCGGTGATGACACCTAGCCCAAGGCACTTTCAAATTCTTGGAAGAGAACTTAGCAAACTTGAAATACCCAATAGAGGTCATGCGTTTGAAGGACTTGAAAATGAGGTAAAAGGTGTTGAACAAAATTGTGAGAGTTTCCAAATGGAACCTCACTCAGTTGTTCAAGAAGCAACACAAGCATTTGCATCTGAGCTAGAGCATGCAATGGCAGAGAAAAACTCGTGTGATGATAATGATGTGGAAACCATTCCACAAGAGTCCATACTCAAAAGAATCAACTCACATAAGGACATGAAATCATATCAGTTGGGGAAGCAGTTGTCATGCAAATGGACAACCGGAGCCGGACCACGCATTGGCTGTGTGAGGGACTATCCTTGTGAGCTTCAGTTCCGAGCCTTGGAGCAAGTTAATCTGTCTCCAAGAAGTGGATCCCGCTATAAATCATCCCTTACTCACAGAAGCACCACTTTGTTGAACTCTAGTCTTTCAAATGTAGCCAGTTTATGTGGGGACACAACTATTGAACCACTTCACATGCCTCAAAGAGGTGAGCACAATAATTCAAGATCAGAATGCTCCCCTTTGTTCAGAGGATCATCAGTGATACCAGTTATTCATACTTCATGAGTGAATAGGAGACTCCATTGTTTTATTCTTTTTTGCGTTAATAGGTAACCAACAATTCTATTTTTGTTATTCTTTCCCTTGATTCACACAGGCATTTTTTTCCCACTCATGTATAGTACTACATCATAGGATCAAAATTGTAAAATTGTTGGGATCTATTTATCCTCCCATTACAATTCCACCATGGAACAAGTTCATGGCTTCAAATTCAATTATATATTTATTTATAATCTATTGAAGGTGCAACTTTATATTATCCTTTTCACTCTCAAATTTAAGTCTAATCCACAATTCTTGTTGTGTTGTGCTGCTGGAGGCATGTTTGGACTTCAAGTATCTATAATTTTTATTTTATCAACTGAAAAAATAAGGTGTTTTAAGATATCTCAATCCTTCTATAAAAGACTTACCTGAAGCTCTTATCATTTAACCTCCTATAGCAACTGAAAAACCTAAATGCATAAACCTATTACCCATATTAACTATCTCATATAAAAATGGACTCACATCATTTAAATTGGCTCAAGGTACCAATCTGAAATGGTTTTTCTGTAAACAAAAGGTTTCTGAAGAACTTAATGATTCTATAATCTTTTTTCCAGCTTTGTAATTGAAAATGTCTCAAAAGGAGAATGTGTTTTCGTAGGAGAATGTCTCATAATCTTCATAACCTTTCGTGACTTACATACTGTGTATGATATCATACTTAACAGAAACAAGATGTCTTCCTGAGACAGATAAAAGAATGTGTTTTCGTAGCAGAGATACGAAGTTCATGTAACCAAAAACCAAGAGACTCAAACTTAATTATCTCAATTTCATTAACAACATATACTATGAACTTCATAAAAAAGAGTAAACTAGACAATTGAAGCTTTTGTGCCTTTTGAAATAATCAAAACTATAATTATATGAAAAGTACTTGCAACCATTGCAAAATGGTACTGTATTCACTCTCTCTTCAAACTAGCAATTTCCAATTAGTTTTTATAAAAGCCCATGGAGGCAATTTTTTTCCAATGATATGTGGTCAAAGAAAGTAGGTTGTCTTTTGAGGCTTTTTCTTTTAGCACCCTCGTTATTACTAACTGCACTCCCATAAAAATAATAAAAAGACAAAATAACCCACCCTCATTGTACCATGCCACCGTCGTCGCTCTCATCGTTACCTCTGTGCCATCATTATTGCATCTTCATTCTCCACTGCACCTTTGAGAGGAAGAAGAAGAGGAGAGATAACTCGTTCAGGAAACTATCATATGTTCAAAAATCTTGTTTTAGAAATTCTATTTTAGAAAGTTCATTTATAAATGTTTTTCATGTATTTCAAAAATCTTGTTCTAAAAAGTTAATTTTAAAAGATATCATATATATTTTATAAAGCATTCCAAAGGATATCATATTTTAAAAAGCATGTTCCAAAAATTTTATTATGAAAATCTCATTCTAAAGTGTATTTCTCGTGTTTCATAAATCTCATTCTAAATTTTGGAATAGATAATCTTAGAAAGTCACTTTTGCAAGGGTGCAGAAACAAAATGCCCATTTCAGTAGGAAAGTCCAATAATTTAGAGGACCCCTTGTAAATGGAGAAGGGCAATTTCTCCCTGCACCACATTATTTTTTATATGCACCCAACCTAAATTTATAAATTCAACTTTGTCCTTGTCACATATTTGTTTATGGATACCAATGTCTAGAAGACACATATTTGTCTATGGATATTGCTATCCAGAAGTGTCAGCTTTGCCAACGAATATTGGTATCCAGAAGTATCATGTTTGTCTACGGATATTCATCCAAAATTGTACTATTTGACTACGGATATCTTTATCCAGAAATCCAGAAGATACCATCATGCTTCCAAATATATATATATATATATATATATATATATATAATATAAGTCAATCATCCTCGACTTTTATTTTTTGAAAGTATGATGATTTTGGTACTTTTAATGGATTAAAATTTCTTAAAACTAAATTAATTTAAAAAAATATAAGTAAAGAGTTGGTGGTGTAGTGGGTTGCTATGGTGGTGAACGAGTTACAAATATTCATATTGGGAAGTATTTTCTGAGATCTGAATTTTTTTCATAAGAAGTTAATTTTGAGTTGGATAAGGTAAATTTTCACCTATTACTGTTGGGTGCATGCCAAAAAATGGTACAGGGAGAATCAGTCATGGAGAAGTTTCCATGGACAGAAAATAAAAACCAGTAAAAAAGCATAATAAGAGAGAAAGTGGAAATGAATCCAGAAAATGAGAAAACTTCTTTATCTATAAAAAAAACAAATTCTAAATTAGTTTCAATTTATTTCTGGAAGATATTTTTTCAAACAATCTATCAATATTACAAATGTAGAAATACTTGTCTTTCAATGGTTTTTCTCACTTCAAGCACAGTTTTTTTATATGAAAAGTATTCTATAAATTGAATGACTGCTTTTTAGAACAGAGTAAAAAATCTGTTTGAGAAGTACTAATTTGAAAAATATTGTTTCAGACAAGAGAATAAAAAAAATTAATAAACTTCTTCTGAAGACATAAAACATCTATAGAAAAATAAATAAAACAGAAAATCGATTAAAGGCATTTTAAATTTTTTAGGATTTTCTAAAATTAAATACAACTTATAAGAAGTTGAATATGTGTGTCTAAGGTAAGTATAATTATAGTCTAAATAATAAAATAAGGTTCGTTATTATATGTAAATAATTTTTTTTTATAAATATAGGATTGCATTTATTAACTTTTATTTAAATAAAATTTTAATATATATATATATATATATATATATATATATAAAATATAAAAGTGTTCATTTATTAATAACACATTACATGGAACGTCTATATTAAAACTATAAAAAGTATGAATGTCATATAAAAAAAGTAAATTTGGGATAGGTGGATGCAATTTTTCTATAATTAAATCCTTCAAACTTTTTTATAGGCAAAACTTAAATTTTTAAATTTTATTTTTCATAAATTTAAATTTTCGTAAATTTTAATTAAATTATAGTTATGTGTCATCTTTAAATAAAATAAGAAAGGTGATGATACTTTATTATAAAAATAGAGGACATGATTTTCTACATACAAAAATTGAAGAGAAATGAAGGCTATTTTAATAAAAAAATACCAGGAAAATAAAGTGTATTTTAAAACTAGATAATTGTCATCACTCTGTTAAAAACTTAATTGTAGAAAACCCAGTGTAAGAATATAAATAAAACAAACAACACAAACAAATGCACATGCATACAAGATAAGTAGATGTGTTGTACTCACCAACCATTATATATATATATATATATATTCAATCAAATACTTGTAATAATAATATCATGTAAATACTAATAAAGTTGATATAATATTGTTTGGATGACTTATAACTCAATGATACATAATGAACTTAAAAAAACTATAGATTGTTATTTTTATAAATTTTAAATTTAGGCATTAGAATAACAAAAACGTCTTAAAATATACAAATCTAATTTTAAAATTGAAAATAAGATTAACCACAATGCTCCTTATAAATATGATCTTAGGTTAATTCCTGACACTACATTAATGGCAAAATCTTCTGTGATTTAAGAAAATCAAAATGACCTTGTTTAAGATAATCTTTTGTTAATTCCTCTTTTAATACTCATTTATCAAAATTAAGCTAAGAATGAATATTTATGTACTAAAGGTAAATAATCCAATTAATTATTCGTATGATTTTTATTTCAAATTAATAAAATTATATTTGTTGATTTGTGTGACATTAATGAAATTTTCTTTTTAAATATATCGTTTTCATAAAGTATATAAAGGTGTATACTGAGTGGGTCTGGGTAAATCCATCACTAATCACAATAATTCTTTATTTTTATTAAAGTATGTAATTTTAAAACATTTTTTAAAATATCTTCATGATTTAAAATTTAAAGAATTTAATATTTTAAAAAATACTTCTTAATAAAATAATGAAATAAACTAAATAATAATTATATTATTAATTATTATTTCCAGAATCTCCCACTTAGTGGGTAAAAGATTAAGTTGAGAAATTAGATCAAGATTGATATAATAAAAAAAACGACGCAATCTGTTCGATAGATTCTGTCACCAGATATTTCCACCCAATGAAAATTCATAAAGGTATATTCAAATATGAAAGAAGTTAATAATCTTTTTTTTCTTCCAAAATGCAATTATCAATTACAATTTTTTAATGTTTTTAATTTTTATATTTCCTAATTCTGGGAGAAATTGTACCTAAATTTTTTTTCTTCCATAAGATTATAAGATAAAAAATAGCATTAGATTATGTGAGAATATTATTATTATTATGTGTTTATGATAAAGTAAGATAAGGACAAAAGAAAAGACGAAAGTGAATAAGTTTATGGCGACGAAAATCTACGTTCTAACTCCATTTAAATCGAATCGGGAATTGGAAAATTCTGGTCTCCACTCTCAATTTCAAAACCGAACGAAACGAACCCTTTTTATTGTGCTGTTCATCGCCAATCCCTCATCTCTAATCGTTGCATTCTCCTCACGCCACTTTCCACTTTTCAGGTTAACCCTTACTCTTTTACTCTCTCCTTCGTTTTAGCTTTCATCTTCTATTTATCTCTCATGCTGCCTACACAAATTAGGTCAGCGCTTGGTTCGATTCTTTATGTTTCACCAATTCCTGTCAAATGTTGATCGTTACGTTCTGTGCGTTTTTTTTTTTAAATATCTGCCTGATTAATGATCAATTCAATTGCAACACGTCATGCAATCGTGAAGCATTTTTTGATAGCGTATTTTTTTTTTAATTCTGTTTCTTCGTAAGCTGCACTGCATTGTTAAGGATAAGAATTTTAAGCTGTTACTCAGTATCCCTCTCGTGATTGTCCTCGGTGGAGTTAGAGTCTGATTCGTTAACTATGGCTCTTACTTTCCGAAGAAAAGAAGGCAATCAATAAAATCCAATTGCTTGATTTTTTTTTGTTTATTAATTAATAATTCCAATTTCATCACGGGCTTCTCAGCGAATAATCTAAATGATAAACTGGTACCGAGAATTAAAAGAATCTCATGTTCCTAACACTAAAACTACTCCGAACTAGAAGGGCTGCGGCACTTTACATTGGAAAATGTCCTTACGTTGAAAGATTACATTGTATGGAAAACATGGATGTAAGGATAACAGGGATTCAATGCCAGTTACATCCATGTTAGTAGTACTGTTGTCCCCAACTTAGAATTTGACCCTGGAGAGAGTTATCAATTTGTATCTGTGTACTTTGTCTAGAGTGAACTTTTGTCGGTTAGAAGACTGAAGTGTATGAAGTTAAAAGAATGATTTTATGGGAAAGCAGAATCCGAAGTTCAAGCTTTCATATTTGAGTTGGCTGAGAAGTGAATTTATAGAATCAAATAAAAACTAAAGGAATTTTAATTCTCTTAATTGTAGTTAAAGGCACCAAAAAAACCTGCCTAAGACATTGAGGCAGCACTAGATTGGTTCAGCGGATTACAGTGATAAAAACCTCTGAATTTCAGTTGTCTAACTTGATAAAGGGGTAAAATAATCAGTATGCTAAAACAATGACTAGTTGTTGGTCTTTGGGACCCTTATCAGCAGGAATCTTAGAGCTCTGTTAGTTGAACATCATACTCTTTTGTTTCTACTTTGATGCTATAATGCTGAATTTGTTAGTTTTGTGGAAAATCAAGCAAAATAGTCCAATATTATTTTGTTTTCTTTTTCTATTGTTAACTCCTTCAGTATGGTGTGTACTTTTTGTTACCTCTTGCCTTGAGATATTAGAAATCCCTAGTGCCTATAGGCTGCTTCTGCCTTTGACTTCCTTTACGCCAGTTCCTCTATAACTCAAGCTTCTACCAAATATAAAGTCTGAATAAAAATATGCCTTTGAATAAAATATATTTCTGAATTGGGTATATGCAATCTAGAAGAGACTAGGAAAAAACATCTAAGAGAGGGAACCAGCCAAATTGTTAATTGTTGGGGTCCAGGGTAGCTGGAAAGTAACCATTGGGCCTACCAATAGATTACAAGAGTGAACATGACATCCATTCTTCACCCAAAACCTTAAGGAATTGGGCATAGGGGGTCTGTTTTCTTATCGTATCTTCATCTAACCCATTCTTAACTTACACAGGACTTCAAACAAGCTCTTGAATTTCCAGCACTTGTTTAGTTCTGCAGCCTTGTTTTTGGTTGTTTTTTATAGCTTTTTCCTCTCTTTCTTCCGGCTTTTGCCATGATATATCAATAACTAGATGAAGCCATTATAATAGTATATCAAATAATAGTTTCATAGGGATATAAAGAATTGTTTTAGATGAATGCTGAGTGTTGTTTGTGTCTTTATGTAATAAACAATGACCTATATTTGTCTTTTGTCTTGGGTTTATTGGTTTTTGTCACGAGAAAAGTGAAAGCAGTAGCTGTCTCTATATAGTTTGTAATAGCAATTCATCTATTGCAAAGCCACTAGTTCTGAAGATTTAGTTTTCTTCCTTTGATTCTCACTTCAATATTATCCAGTGTTCTGCATACCTTGTGAAATTAAGTTTTGAGGCTTTTGTTGGAGACATGCAGTAGCAGTATACAACTTTAGTACATATCGAATTTCAGAATATCTAAGTGCACTTTGAAATTGTAATAAAAGTTTGAACTTATCCCTCTTTCCTCGGCAAAATAGTTTATGGGTGGGATGCTGGAATGCTAATAGGTTTTTCATCGTGGATCTATGTTTTTTGTGTGCTTATTTTCTGCTTCAGATGACACAGTGCTATTCGATATTAAGTATTTTTTAACAAAAATGAAGTTCTTTAGTCTGTTTTTGATTAGTTTGTAATTGTTGCTAATACAAGTTCTCCGGTGTAATTTTTTGGATCAAGTATTTATTATATGTTCTTTTTATAGTTTTTGTATACTATTTATGACGGAATTATGGGCATGTACAACTTGTTAATGTCTAAAGTTGGATTAATAATGAACAGTTATAACTTCTTGATCCATGGGATTTACTAGAAAACTCAATTATACAATATGTCTGATGATGTTTTCTATGCCTTCTCACTTCTTTAAAATTTATAAAATTTTATGCATTTGACATTTTGTTTAATTTATGTCCTATCAAACTCTACTTAGTTTTTATGTCTTTCTCCTGAAGAGCATCATCTGAAATAAGTGACATTTTGGGCCGTAACATTCAATATTCTGAAATTTTAAAATGTTATGATTGTCTTTTATGTGGTCGGTGGCAAGCATGGCATCCTCTTTTGGTGTGTTTAAATAATAGATTTGATTATGAAGTGATATTTTAATGAAACATATACACGATGCCAATTATTGTTTTAGATCAATGGTCATTGGTCAGTAGTCATTGCTGGTGTCAATTTGCACCTTTTCTAGTTCCAACTATTTATGTATATTGATGCAACTCAATATTTGTGAATAGGTATAAGAATCAATCTGGTGAACAAATAGTGGTAGGATAAGAGGTAGAGAATTCTAATGACGTGAAGAGTGGATCTTTTCAATTTAAAGAGCTTGTTATGCTTCAATTATTCAATTACAATTGGTATTTCTTTACGTAATCCATTTACTTTTTGGTTGTTTGAAATGTTACAGATCTTGTTTAGCTACTGCGTCTTGAATTCCAAAATGCCAAAAGTTAGAAGAGTGAAGTCCCCATCTACTGATTGCAATAGATCATTTCCTTACCCGTCCACCTCGAAAAGCATTGAGATGCATAAACCTACGAATTTGTCCGGATCAGTTGATGAAATGAAAGAATGGGAGGAAGCTAGATGTCCTATTTGCATGGAACCCCCTCATAATGGTGTTCTTTTGAAATGTTCTTCCCATGAGAAGGGTTGCCGTCCTTATATGTGCAATACCAGTTACCGCCACTCCAACTGCCTTGACCAGTTTTGCAAGTCCTTTGCTTCTCATCTGTCATCAGAAGTACTGGAAGAAATTCCTGTCGCAAGCAGAGTATCTCATAGCAGAGAAGTTCAATCAGAGCCTGGGCACCCGTCTCATCTTGGGGGCCAGTTACAGCCAAAGCTCATGTGCCCTCTTTGCCGAGGAGAAATATATGGATATATGCTTTTGGAGCCTGCTCGAAGCTATATGAATTCAAAACCTAGGAGTTGTTCTTCTGAAACGTGTGAATTCCAGGGGACATACCCGGAACTCAGGAAGCATGCTAGGTCTGAGCATCCTTCTGTTCGACCATCAGATGTGGATCCCTCGCGTCAGTGCGATTGGGTAAGGATGGAACACGATAGAAGCTTGGAAGATCTTTTTAGCTCAATCCGTGCAAGTTCTGGAGGTGAATACAATAGAAGCGCCATTTTGACGGGGGGCCTTGCTGACTTGATCTCCTCATTCTTGTATGAAATCTTCATCTCTATTGAAGATGTTAACCGAATGGCTAGTTTGTTGTCTAATTCAAGACACAGAGTGCCATTATATGACAGAAGGTCTGGAATAACGCACAGGGTATCAAATCATACACAGGCAAATCAATCAGCTAGATGGAGATCCAATTTACCTTCAATGCATCAACTGGAGAGAATTGGTAGGAGTAGGGTGAGAAGCAATTTTCCAGTTCTATCATCCCGTGATCTGGAGGCAGAGGCTAATAGAACTGCTAGATGGAGGACAAATTTATCATCTTTAAGAACACCTCGTGATGAGCATCAGTTTTATAGAGACCTCAGCGCAGAGGTCACACCTTCAACAAGGATGCCTCGGACCTCACAAGCTACTCAGACTAATCCCCAGAGCGACATTTCTTCATCTGGAAGGATCCCACCTCGTCAATTACGTTGGCGTGATCAAAGATGGTCCACCAACAACTACTACCAACGATGAGTGCCAATATATACATACCATACTCTCTTCCATATAAATATTTACTTCTGCTATCCATATGCTCATGGACATATCTCAACTCAACTGTCATTAAACTCCTTTTATTGGATATTTGGTTCAATCAAATCGCTTTACTTCACTTTCCGCTATGCTTCAATTCAAATTCTAAATTCTAAGTAGTACCCCTCAAACTTTCAATGACTTTATCATCTCTTGAGCAACATAATTGAAAAACATAACTTAGTTGGATTGCTAATTCAACTAATACAAGTTTTCTTTTAATTTTAAATATTTCTATCTCAATTCAATTGTATTCAAACTCCCAATTCATTCAACAGCAAAATACAAATTTTTTATATTGTTTATTCTTTCGAAAACAACCATAACACAGGGTTATATAAACTCTATTTGTTCATTATTATAATCACACTTAAAGTAATCAATATCATCAATATAACTCCAATATCATAATATTCACCCTCCATGACTAACTTAATGGTTTAGGTATATCTTTTTCATCCAACAAAACCTACATAATTAAAATGCAACAAATTTCATTCTAGTTCATCCATAGGTATCTAACCTAGAGCTTATAAGTCACCTCAATTACAATTATGAAATTCAGTGAATTTCCCTTGCCTCTTAAACACTTAGTTGTTCAAACCACTTAACCAAGAGAGAGAAGAGTTAGAAAAGCCTTAATTTTCTCTCATAAATAACACTTGATTCAGAAACCAACCATCACTGAAGACTTAGACTAATTGAAATTCAACTTGCCAAATCAAATCACATGCAATAGCAAATCCAATATCATGCATGCAATATCCCACAATACCTAGATTTTTAGGGGGGAAAGCTTAAATTAAAAATCCAATCGACTAGATTAATCTAAACTTAATTATCTTCAAGATTGAGATGTTTTTAGACAAATATAATATATTTTTCAAAATTTTAAAGAGAAATAAGAGAGAATGAATTTTAAATATAATTTTTAGATAAATGAAGAATAAACTAATTTTAATTAATTAATATATATAGTATAAGAAAATCATTAAATAGAAATTAATTTTAAAAATTAAATAATTAGTTACTATTTGACTAACCATTTTATAAATTAAAAGAACTATTGATATCTAGAGTAGTTTCTATTATTAATAAAAAATTATAAAATAATTTCTTTATTTTGTTTAGGATTTAAATTTTTTTTGACCTATTCATATTTTACTTGTAAGTCCCCTCTATTAATCAGGAATTGGGGATCGAGTTACAGTTATGAAAAACGAAGGTCAAACTCATTATTTTTATCTATTAAACCGCTTAAGTCTAATCCACATAATCCGTAAGGGTCAAGGATAGGACATGAGAGACTAGTTCGCATAATAAAAAAATATTTCTTTCCAACCCTCCTCAAATTTCTTAATGCATCCATTAATTTCAGAAATCAAATTCTAAAAACGAAAATAGTTTCTATATTCCAAAAATTAAAATAGCTATTTCGAAAAAGTTATTTCAAAGTATTTTTTATCTTCTAAATTTTCATTTCTAAAATTGACTTTTATGATATAAGAAATAAATTTTGATGAATGCATTAAGAAACACCTTAATAAAATAAATACAAAATTACCTCATCCAATTTTTATTTTCTATATATATTACGAGAGAATTAATATTCTTTTTATTTTTAATAAAAAAAATTTATGCAGGTTGGTCCTATGCAAACTATCTCTTATGGAGACTGAGCCAATAGACTGAGCCTACATTATTTAAGTGGGACGAGTCAACCCGACCCACATTTTGCATGCCAATACGGGATAAGCCAGTCCGCATTGTCCCTCCCCAATTAGTAACTATACCATTGCTATAGAGTGTCTAGAGGCCCTATTAAACAGATAAAAGTAAAAAGAACAATTGAAATTAACTTGTCCCAAAACTGAAATTAATTTATACAAATACATAACAAATGAATATGTTAAAACAATAAACAAAAATATCAGCCTGCTTTTGATGTTCTTGTTACATTTGGAAGAACAACAGAATCAAGATCCCCAGGATAAGGGGTAAACAAGCCTAGCCCTCCCCTACTTTCTCTTAATTTGCTATTCTTTAGTTTATTCAAGTCTTTAACCCACTCTATGGGAGAAGAGTGCTCTCTCGTGTGAGGGTGCAACACAAACAGTGAATTGTATTCACAATTGGGAAACATGAAATATTTGAATGAATCCCCCAATCTGAACGCAGTATACCCAAAACTAAGTTGATCTCTTGGTGTGAAGAGGTGAACCTCATTGAACCACAAGCAGCTAAATAAGTTACTCATGGCAGTATGTTCCCGAATGATAATGGCTCCCTCTGGTACATCTGAAACATTATCATATGTTAACTACATCACATCAACCATTACTGTTGGTAGGAGAGAAAATGTTAATGAATAGCTCATAATTTCTAACAATTCCCAAGTCAACATAAACCACAACATTTGCATACCATACAGATCAGCGAAGTAATCACAGAACTAGAGATAAAATTATTTTCTGAGGTTTCATTTTTGAACCTTACAAGCTATTTGTTGACAGGATTCTTTTGTCAATCGGCCCATTGATTTCTTTCTACAAGGAGCTCTTGTAAGAAGAGTTTACAGGGATTGCAAGGTAATTCTGGAGAGTCTTACTACACGCAACATAGGGTCTTGAACCTTAATGTTTGTTTAAAGAGACAACTAAAAAGTTACAAATCCAATAATCAAGTGGTGGTAGCATAAGGGTGATAAACAATTAACTTCTATGAGAAACTACAGAAGAAAAAATCGGAATCACAAGGTGTAGGTGAACCTCTTTTAGACGTGTTTATTAAGGTTAGGAAGGTTGCTAAAGTAGTCTTGTTTTGGGTGAACCAAGAGGTTTTGTACTGGGCTAAGGAATGTGGGTGGTTGAATAAAAATATTCAAGAAAAAGTAAGAAACAAAATGGAGTGTCTTAAGGTCTTACATGGGGTCAATAACACTAAAAGTTGGCAAAGTATCAGAAGGCTAGATGAGACAAGGAAAGTTGAGTAACAATTCAAAGCATTTGAGGAGTTATACCGAGAACTTGGAAAAAAAGAATGAACAACAAAAGATACATACGCTTGCCCAAAAATGGGAAAGAAAATCAAGAAATTTATACCAGTAAGATGTATTATGCATGGAAAAATAATTTTAAAGTTTTTCAAAAATGATCGATGACTTATTTGCAATGTGAAAGATTAGAAATCAAAGATGACAAACAAAATTTGACCTACAAAAGCAAAATACGAGTTAGAAAGGTAAAGAAACCATTGGGAGGGTGAACATAATAAAAGTATTGGTTCTGATGGTATTTTTGTCGAAGTTTGAAACTATATTAGAGAACAAAAAATCATTTGACTCACTAACTTCTTTACCAACAGTTTGAGATCTACGAAAATGCTAGATAAGTGGAGGGGGAACACTTTGGTTGCTATATCTAAAAGAATAAAGTATATAAACTATATATAGTTGAATAAAAGTTGAGTTACACTATAAAATTATGGGTAAAGATGATTGATCGTAGATGAAGAGAACAGACTAGAATTGGAGATTTACAATCCAAGTAATTTATCCTCTACGAGGTTGATGAAAAGGAATCAAAGCAAGAAAAGAGAAATGATTAGTCACAGTAGTGTGGAACCTTGTTTGATCCTCATCGAAAGTAAAAACTCATCAAGGTTAGCCACAGTTAAAATATCACAAACAAGATTAGTCTCAGGCTCACTAGACTAAGAGAAACCATGATAGGAGAATAAAAAGCAAGAAAACAGAGACTCAAATGAATTTTATTGACTTGAAATGTTGTTTTTCCATAGATTATATCCCGCTATATAAGACATGTATGGTGAGGTCACTACTAATGTGAGATGGGTATACATTAAAGCTTCATTTTGATTCCTTGTTTAATCTAGTTTTGGATATGCTTCTCCGGGACAATTAAAAGATAATCCCCTAAATATATGCTTTTTGTGGATGATATAGTTTTGATTGTAGAATCAAGGAAAGAAAATAACCCTAAACACGGGTTTTGGAGACATACATTACGGTCAAAGATTTTTGCTTCAACAGGAGTAAGACATAAAATATATGCATTGCAATTTTTAGTGAGACAAGAAGAAAATGACTTGGATGTAAAAATTGAAGTTATCGTACCATAAGTTTAACTATTTGGGATCAATATAACAAAATGAGGAGAAATTAAAATGAAGATGTCACACCAATGAAGACATTGGAGATTATTTGTCACACAAAGTACCTATCAAGGTCAGAAGATTTTTTTTATAATGTTGCTGTTTAACCAACTGCGTGAATGTTGAACTTCAACAGGACAAGAGAAAAAAGTGAGCAATGATAAGATAAATGTGTCATACAAGAACTAGATGGTATGAAATAATTGTATACAAGAAAATTTTGGTGTGAAACCTTTCAAGAAGATGACATAAACACTATTAAGATGATTTGGATATGAGAAACAAGAAAACTAGAGGCACCAATGCAGTAAGGTGAGTAAATCACATGGTTTTTAGTCATGTAAAAAGGAGAGAAGACCAAGAAGGACACTGGCAGACATTATTGAAAAGGATCTTATGGTGAGAATAACATCCTTGAACCCAATGGTGACATGTAATCCATGCAGTCAACCTCGACTATTGAAATAAGGCTATTGTTGTCATCACTGTTATTGCATAGGAGTAAATCAGAACAAGTTTAGAAAATTAAGATAAAGTTGACAAAACAATGTGTAAGGATAATAGTGATCCTGTTTACTCTTACCAAAATGATTGAAATCAAACAGTAGAAACAAAAAACAAAACCAGAAGGTCATGTTTCCTATCTTACCACTAATGGTCTTTTTATTTGAACTCCATGGTTTCATTCCCTCATAATAGTAGATTTTCATGTGGAGATCAATAAGGGGTCGAGCATATCGCTTTCGCCTCTTGTTTGCATCAGCCTCCTCATATATGCTTCGGTGATGCTTGTGTTGAGCAATGGCAAACGTATGCTTCCCTCGCCACAGGTATCTACACAGTTAATGTAATCTTAAAAGGTTAGCATCACCTCGAGCCCAGAAAAGCATGCACAGATGTGATTGGCAGTTTATCAACATTGCAACAGTAAGCTCTTAACATGAAGTTACAATGGGAAAATTTATGCCAATAATTCCATTGTCTTCTGTTGGTTGAAATATTGTTCTCATTCAAAGTAATCCCCAGTTTTATATTTTGGACATCAATATCGCCATGAATTAGCTTTTCAAAATGAACTAGATATGCTGTTATACAACACAGGTGTCAAGTGCAAATAAACATAACCCAGATAACTCCAAGAATAAAGAAAAGTTATCCATTCTGCTAGAATGCTTTAGCTTTATCAGTTTCAAGTACGACTGTTTGTTTTAGAAGAAAGGAAGCAGGAGGTTAGTATCAAACTAAATCACAAGGGGAGACATACAAAGGCTAATATCATGACTCAATCAAATAGTTATCCCAAAAGAAAATCTACAAACACGTGACAAGCAGTTCCTACCAAACCAATATTTTGTTTCTGAACTTCTTCATTCCAAAATGTAAAAAGTCCAAGTAAGAGGAAAATGGGAACACAAAAGACATCCATTAAGGTTTTTATGTAACTGATAACCACATGAAATGTATCAAATTAAAGATAAAATGCCTCCTCCCCAAACCCCTTTCATCCTTCTGAGATCTCTTCCTAAACAAAGCATAAAAGTTTAAATATTTAATCAGGAAAAACAAATTTAAAATGGTACTGCTATCAGAAAAACTTGGCGTAAAATATTTAAAGAGATATAAGTACCTCTCAAGGATTAGCAATGGATCAACTATCAACTCCATTTTACCATCAATCCAAATACTATACTGCGCTTCAGGGAACAACCTGTGGGTTAATATTTTAGGAACCTTCCCATTCCTTCTTGGTTCATCATAGGGAGGATTCTTAAGAAGAATAATCCGCCATATTCCCACCCATTTTCCACCAGCACTGTCTTCTTTGACAGTACCATTTTTCCTCATGAATTTCAGAGATACCTCATCCACTACCATAAGAAAGCAAAAAAGCTTCTTTGAACTGAAGCTTATATTTGATGGTTCATGTGGTAAATCATAGCCATCAAAGATGCCAGATGCAACAACAAATTTGCATTTCTTGACATATTTGATATCCACAAGCTCCATTTCAGCACCACCACCTCGGATAAATCCACAATGCACCTAGTGGGCAGAGCACATGGGAAAACATGACTCATTAATTATGGCAGCCAAATACAACACAATCTTACAAAATTGTAAAGCAATTGCAACTAAAATGAACTTGATCAAATCAAGGTAATTAATTTACCTTCATATTTGACTTTAGTTTGAAACTTTCCTCCCTCTGTTTCCAACTTGGATGGCCTCCAAACAAAGGAGATGATTGATCTCTATTACTTGGAATCTCATCTTTCATAATATACGACAAATTTTTGACAATTTCATTGGGAGTTCTTCCAGTAGGGATATCTATTTTATCAGGGTCATTGGAAAGAGGAATCGGACATCCTAGTGAATATAGGTAGCACCAATATCAAACACACAATTACCATTTGGTGAAGTCCGAAAAGAAGGGATGGAGACAAAACCGCTAAAATCTTACTGTGAGGGTTTGAATCTTTTGATACAAGTCCCATGGTGTCTAACATGGTATAAACCTTGCTATCTTTGTTACACATAGCTGCAGGTCAGGTAGAAAATTGATATAGTATTCAGAAATGTTATCATTATGTTGAAAATCTAGAAAAAAAAAAAGACAATGAATATTTATACTAAACAAGCATTCGTTGAAGTGTGCCTTTTAATAAGCTAACCAAACCTCCCATTAAGTTATCATCCTTCCTTTCTACTCCTGGCAAATTTGCACCCAAATTCACCAACCAAATTGTAGATATTTATGTTTCCAAAGTGAGTTTCAACTATCTAAATATACATAAAATACAAGTCAAGTGCAGCCCTACTTCCCCTTAGAATACAAATACCATCAAAGATAGGCAAAACATAACAAGAGAACATTACATTAAATTCAATTTTCTGTACTTAGATACATATACTATTCATATCTTCAACCAGAAATAGGAGAGTTCCTAACCTTCTAATTCCATTGTCTGCAAAAAAAGTTATGCTGCTAGTACAACTAATGGATATGAGAGAGAAAGAGACATAAAACTTAGCCTTATATACATTGAAAATGAATTTCCAAACCGTTTTATTTTAATGTCATCACTATGAATGGCAAGAAACGTTCTTTACCTGTTGTTTTTCTAGTCCAAGGAACCAATAAATTAACAGGCATAGGCAGCTAACAAAATCAAGTTAAAATATAAAGTGATGTGATTTATTCCCTTCTACCCAACTCCCAAAATATCACATCAAGAATAGTCATCAGATAGATGAAGAATCTGTTTTATTACAATTAAGAAGAGTTATCAGCAAGAGACAAACATATTCACCAATTAAAAAGATAAACTTGAGAAGATTCCCAAGAAGTAACCAAATGTAATAAATTTTACTAACCTGATAAAAAGGAGACAGAAGTTTGACATGACCATATATGAAATAATAATGCAAGAAGAATTAATAACATCCACAAGATCCCGACTACAAGAACCAATCGAACAAACCCTTTCTTCCAAACAATCTTCGTGGGGTAATCTTGAGATACCCTCCCGGAAGAAAATAAAGTCACATCAACATCTGCACCACCAACAAACAAACACAGTTTATTTGCCAATGCCAAAGTACCTGTTAACTTCACTGCAATATCACCTAATAGAGAAACAAAAAGAAAAAGAGAACAATTTCTCAACAGATAAAAGAACCGAAACAGTTTATAACAACCCTTCGTCACCTTTAGCAGGATTTTGATTACTTCGGTCTCCTCTACGACTTAGGCGCAGAGATCGAGACCTCTGAAGATCATCCTCCATATCTGTTTCTCTCTTCAAGTTATCATCCCTGTCATTGTATTACAAAAATAAGGAAGATTAGAATAAAAAAGATGACATTTTTTTCATAACCCATGAGACTAAAAAGCCCATAAGATGCCCAAAGTTATTAACAACTAAATTCAGAACGAAAAAGGGAAACTGATCCACACAGCAACTGATTACCCCATCAACTCCTATAAAATATTAAATCAGAATAACTTTCGAAAACAAAACTTTAAGAGAGAAATGAGGGATCAAAAGGGAGAAAAAGAATAGGGCAGGACCCAAATGAAGATTAAGATTAGTAAACTGAGTGGATATGGGGAAGAGTGGTGTCGGTGAGAAGGGTGTCGATGCATATAACCATACAAATAATGGGAAAAGGAGCAACGAGTTGGGGCATCACTATCAGGTGTCAATTGTGAATGAAGTAATGGAGGAAAAGCAGAAGAAATTGGTACCTGGCAGAAGAAGGGATGGTTTTGTTGACAGTGACAAGAAGAAACAGATCTGTGTGAAAAGTGTAATGTTGTATTGGGTTGCTTCCAACAAGAAAGAAGGTGAAGAGAAACTAAGAATGTAATGAAGAGATGTTGAAGTTTCAAACTGAAACAGATCTCCCTCTATCTATCCTTTGTTTTCTCCTCAACACTCATCTGGGGTCATCATAGGATCATGGAAGCTTCAGAATCTCTTGTTTTATTTTATTTTCCCCCCTTTAACTGTAAATTCATTCAGGAGCCCAAAAATAAGAGGGTTATGGCAATAATCTTGAATATCAAGTGTCACCTAGTTTTTAGTCTATTTTATTACTCAAAAGCTTTGTTCCAGTTTAATATTAAATATAATATTATTAATCAGTAATCATAATATAGATAATACAATATCAATTAATTAACACGAAATTGTTTGAGTTTAACTAAAAATCTTCAATTCAAGTTTTAAATATACAATTACATTAATATTCTGAAGGATGTACTCCATAAAGAAATAATAAGTAATGAATTCTTTCAAATATTTTGTTTCCTTAGATAAATTTACTTGCTTGAATTTCAATTACTGAAAATTTAAGATAACCTTTAAAAGATATAAAATAAAAAAACTAATCACTTAAATCATGCAAAAACTTACTTATAGTGTAGCGATTGTAACAAAGTATCATATATTTTTTCTATTTCAAATTATTTTTCACTTACTCAGAATTTTATTTAAAAAATAGAGAGCATGTTTTTAAAATACTTAATTACTTTGCAAAATCAGAAGACATTAAAAATCATAAAATACGCGGCGACACTTTATGTAGAAAAAATTCAGTTAAAATGGTCATTTTGTTTTATAATTATAATAATAAATAAATGTAATTAAGATATTGTATGTTAACTTAAACGGCAAGTGATTGTAATAATTAATATTAACTAATAAAAGACATCTTTGAAAGTTCCAGTTGAATTTTACGTTTTAACTACATAGGTGAGTGATTGTTGTCCTTCATTTGTTCTTGTCCATTAAAAGCTCGAAGCTCTTCATCATCCACGTGGCTCTATGATCATTCATGAAATGCCTCAAAGCGATAAGGTGCTTATTACAAAGTCAATTGAAGTTCAACAAAGCCATCATCACTTTGTTGATGGTGACAAATGGACTTCTCCTTAGAGCGAGCCTAAAATTTCAGCATCACATAAAAACGAACATAAAACATGAGCCTCTAGTTTTGAGTTGAAGTATGTAATTTGGGGTGTCCATAGAGTGTTGCTGTGCTACTTTTTTCTCTTATTCTACTCTTGTTCCTTTGGTTCGCAGGAAGGAACATGGAAGCTGTGTGTGCTTTTTCTGTTGGCACACTTCACATCCCAACAACACCTAAAACACCAACCTCATTTAGGAAATCCATATTCTTCAGCAACCATGTGAGTTCAACATTTTCTTTGGTTCCTTGGGGAAATTCAAAATCCAAGCTTTTCACTGCCTTGTCACCCCCTCCCTTGACAGAATCCAGCAACCAGCCTGAGGCTGAGCCAGAATTTGAAGGGCAAGAAGAAAAGTTTGACTGGTACTCTCAGTGGTACCCTTTGATGCCAGTTTGTGACCTAGACAAGAGGAAGCCTCATGGGAAGAGGGTGTTGGGCATTGATGTGGTTGTGTGGTGGGATAAGAATGAGGGTGCTTGGCAGGTTCATGATGATGCTTGTCCTCACAGATTAGCACCCTTGTCAGAGGGAAGGATTGATCAATGGGGCAGGTTGCAGTGTGTGTACCATGGCTGGTGCTTCAATGGCAAAGGAGAATGTAAGTTCATTCCTCAGGCACCCCTTGATGGACCTCCGGTAATTCCTCTTCATCATAAATTGTAGTTAATGTATGTTGTTCTAGTATAGCTTCTAAAGTCGTTACTTTTTTATGTTACATTTCTTGTGTAGTTAGTATCCAAAACACACTACAAAATGCTTACTTTTCACCCCCTTTAGCAATCAAAAGATTCTGATTTGCATGGACCATTTACTCATTTCCTAGCCGTTAATTTTAGCTTGTCACAATTTCATGGAGTTTTGTTAATCTGATGTTATGCTTCAGTATACTTGTACTTTATGCTAGCTTAATGTAGATGCAAATGGGAGACTCTGATAGTCATTAAATTTTGTTGACAAATTGTGCAGATTCATACGTCCAAAAAAGCATGTGTAGCTTCTTACCCAAGTACGGTGCAGAATGATATCTTGTGGTTCTGGCCAAATAGTGATCCTCAATATAAAGATATTATTACAAGAAAAAGGCCCCCACACATACCAGAAATAGATGATCCATCGTTTACTAAATTAATGGGAAATAGAGACATTCCTTATGGGTATGATTTTTAGACTGATATGTTCTTTCCTTACGTGTATGTGACTCACCTTCTTTTACCTGAAGCACCTCTAAGTTTATTTTTAATTTCCTTTGTTTTTGATTGATAATTGGCACAATTATTTTAGCTGATTCTCAAAGATGAAAACATAAGTGCAATGGGGAAAACCATATTCCCCAATTAGTGTATCTTTCTAACAAAATGAATGTGAAATTTCAGGTATGAAGTACTGACAGAAAATCTTATGGACCCTGCACATGTTCCATATGCACACTATGGACTAATGCGTACTGCAAAACCAAAAGGTAAATTTTTTATATATCTTTCTTCACTTGAGTAAATTTCTATTCCAACAAAGAATGTTATAGCTGTCCATGGAAGATAATCAACCGAGATTACACATCAAAGAGAGAAAGGAAGAAGAAAGGGTCTTCAATGGTTTCTTCAAAGATGCCTTCTCCTTGAGTTCTTTAATTCCCCTCTGTTATCCACCAATTGTCCCATTTGATTTCAAAGGAAACATAATTATATATTGTTCCAGAAAATTTGAGATTAGCGAATTGTCTTCTCCAGGGATCATGCTTTCTATCTCCTTCATTAGCTTAGTGAAATTGGATTCATTAGAAAATTCCTTGCTTTTTTGTTCCTCTACTCGCTGAGAAAAATTGGATTTTCTCAGCAACTTTGCATTTTAGCTCTTAAGACCTCTCTTCATTTATTTAGTTGAGCGAATTTGAATTCACTCAACGAGTGTGCTTGTGCACAAATTGTTCATGCACTCACAATAAGCAAAAAGTAATTAAAGTTTCATCATCTAAAATTGTCAATTAGATATTCCTAATGTTATCTCCTAAATTAAAGTAAAACAAAGTTGAAACACAAGGGATATTAGTGAATTTTCATACAATTATGCTCATAAATGAAGTAAAATTGGCACTTATCAGATCCTTAGATTTTACTGGCCAGGCTTGAAACAATAGATAAATAAGACCCTTTTATTTTTCAATATTTCAAAAAGTTTAAATATATATCATAAAAAAATATTTTTTATTATATTAAATGAATAACATAGTTTTAATAAATCCTAAAAAGATATATCAATTTTTTTATTTGGTGAACTATCATTTAATTTAGGCATGTCAGTGTGATATGTTTGTTAAAATTTTTAGAATTTAGAGTTTAGAATTTAGGATTTAATGTAAAAAAAAAAAGTGGAAAAGGTTTCGTATTTGAATTAAACATGTCTATATTTTTAAAATCATCCCAATTTGATTTAAGTAAACCCACGAAGAATTCATCACATTTTTTAACAATTTTAATTTACTTATATATTTTAAAATAATAATGTTATATTTATAATAATTTTTACATATATTTATGTTCTTCATTTATATGCTAAATTTTAGTTTATTTCCTTTATAATCTCAGCTTTTATTTGCATTTCCTATTTTGTGAAAAAAAAAGAGTAAACACTTTAAATATATTATCATAGATCAATTACATATTGATATGTTTATTGCAATAAACTGAAAACTCATAATTCAATGTAGAATTATAAATATTACACATTTCATTACAATATTTTAATCATATGTGGCATTTTAATTTGAACAAAAAACTTATATAAAATAAAACAATAATTTTCAATCTATTTATAAAAATAACTTAAAAATTATTATATACTTTTAATGTGGACCCTTTGTTTACTGTGGGCACTGGACTGCACATATCTTTCTTTAGTAAATTTGTATTTAATATATATATATATATATATATATATATATATATATATATGACAGATATGACACTTACATGTTTAGAGCTTAATGACAGTGAAAGCCGACAGAGAAGGAGGCAGGCCACTTGAAATGTCTATTGAAAACTTAGATATCAATGGTTTTACAGCAAATCAAGGTTGGGGCAGAAGCAAATTTATGCCACCATGCATTTTTTATGCATATACTCCAGATCAACCTTCCTCATCTGGTGAAATTAAGGTAACATGGATGCTATCTTTAGATAAAAAAAATATGCAGTTATTTCAAGTGTTGCATGATGTCTGTTAAACTTTATGCAGAAACCATCAGCTCAGAAGAAAATGTCTTTAATCTTTATCTGTGTTCCGGTTAGTCCTGGTAAAAGTAGATTAATATGGTGCTTCCCAAGAAACTTTGGATTGTGGATGGACAAAATTGTACCACGATGGATATTTCATGTGGGACAAAACCTGATTCTAGATTCAGATTTATATCTTCTCCATGTTGAGGTAATTCCTATCATAATTTATAAACTATTTATCCTGTTGACTAATCAGTTCCATTAGTCTGTTTTTTCCTCTTCAAGTTATTGTAAGTTATGAAAACAAAACTATCACAAAGAGCAGCAACAACTTATTTCACTAGGTGGTATTCGCTACATGAATTAAACGATGCTATAATGTTTTATTGTAAATCATGTTTATACGCTAACAGAATAACTATTCACTTCTAAATCCTTCTATAGGTCTACCCCTTATAAGCCCGAACTACCTAAGACAAGAATATCTAAAATGAAGTAACTAACTTTTTCAATGGGTTAGTTTATTTTGCTTGTCTTTGTGCTTATTAACTTATGTGGCCATTTGCAACAAAGAATTTGATCAAAATATTAGTAGATGATATTTTCACTACAAATGTTTGTTATGCATAGTAGTTGACAGGTTGACTTTATCTTCGAATTTGTGCTCAGGTTATTAATGTATAAAATCTCTTTTCTCAATATTTGTAATTATTAATTTCTTTAACTGTAACAGATTGATCACCCAATTTCTGTCAGTATCACAGATTTTGGGCCTGATGAAATTTATGTTCTTCTGACTTGAATGGTCTCAAACCATTTTTTTCTTAGCCTTGGTGAATATATGGACTTTTCAGGCCTAAATTAATTTTCTGTTGGTCGAACTGTTGGGGGCATTTTGTCGAAATAACTCTTTAAGCATTCTGCAGCTTTATAATTCGACATTTGCTTCAGCTTTTATGATTGAATATCTCTTAAAGGGTTAATAATTTTACTTAACAATGTTGAAAAATCTATTATGTTTTAACAACCAGTTGCCACCTGTATTATGTTCTACATGTAACCAAAATTGGGTACCTGTCTTTATTCTTTTCTTGCCTGTGTTTCTTAGTTTTGGTGCTACATAGAAAAGAAATGTCTCTAGAAAACAGTTTAATTTGATTTCTCATATTTGGTTATTAAATTCTTTTGATAGGAACATAAAATAATGGATATTGGTTCAAACAATTGGCAAAAAGCCTGTTTTGTTCCAACAAAGTCAGATGCCCTTGTTATTGGTTATAGAAAGTGGTTAAAGAAGTATGCTGGTGGTGAGGTTGATTGGAGAGGAAAATACACTGGAGGTCTTCCTTCAACACCTCCGAGAGAACAGCTTATGGACAGGTACTCATAAGATTGCACTTGAAATGGAAGTTTCAATTTAGTATATTTCAAATAGATTTGCTTCTTCCTTCAATATGTTCTAAAAGGAAGGATTTTAATGAGTTAGTATACCTTTTGGTCACTGGATGTGGCAACTTTAGGTGCTTTGGTCCATGAAAAAGTTTATACAGATTAGTCCTTCGAGGTACGGAATTATTCACAAGTTGACTGCTTTAAAGGGGTAAACTTGTTATAGATCTATTGGTATTTTAGTTAGAGATAAAGAAATTTAACAAAGAAGTAGCAAAAAAGAAATGTAACTATTGTTCCCTTGTATTAAGAAGTAGACTTTAAGCCTAACTCGACCTCATAAAACCAACTTATAAGGTGATGTTTCCACCCATTTATACACTATGAAATGTTCTAATCTCTAGTCGATGTGGGATCTCCAACACACTCCCCTCACGCCGAGAATAATAGCTCGTGTGTGGAACAATATATTTATGGGTGGTCCGATAGCAGCCCAGTAGCGGATGACCTGATAAGCCTAACAAACTCTCGCTAGGATAAACTTTAAATGACTCTGATATCATATTATAAGTTATTGTGAAGAGGAAGAATTATATTTGATAACGGTATATTATACAAAAGAGATAGGAAGAGTATATATAGAATTACAGAGCATGTATGCAAACCCATGTGTACTTAACTGTCTAATATCCCCTCCTTAAAATTATGGTTTATCAGTAACCGTAAGTTTACTATGAAACTAGTGAAAGAATGTCCAGACACTAGTTAGTTTTGTTAAAACATCGGCCAATTGAAATCTAGTTGGAAGATGAATTAACTTAACATGTTGTTTTTTGACGTAATCCCTAACGAAATGGAGATCTAATTCAAAGTGTTTTGTACGAGAATGCATTACTGGATTTATACTGAGTAAAACAGCTCCCAAGTTATCGTAAAAGAGTTGAGGTTGTCCAGTGGAGATGTGTAGTTCATGAATAAGAGATTGAAGCCAAATAACCTCAGTTAGAACAACTACTATGCTTCGGTACTTTCCTTCTGTGCTGCTCCTAGAAACTACCTTTTGTTTATGTGAAGACCAAGCTATGATGTTTGATCCAAGGTAAACACAATAGCCGGTGGTAGATATTCTGTCATCAACGTCATTGCCCCAGTCTGCATCACTGAAAGCAAGATAATTCGTGGAGGTGCTACGTTTGATGAGCAAACCATGCGTTGTTGTTCCAACGAGATACCGTAAGATACGTTTGATTGCTTTCCAGTGGTGTTCCTGTGGATTTTGCATGAATTGGCAAGCTTTGTTAACAACATGAGAGCTCGGGACGTGTAATGAGAATGTATTTGAGTGCACCGACTACATAGCGATATAAGGTGGAGTCTTGAATAGCAGGTGAAGCATCTTTTTGTAGGCGAAGAGTTGATTGCATGGGAGTTGGAACAGGGTTAGCTTCTTGAATGTGTGTGCATCGTAGAATATTAGTGATGTATTTTGTTTGAGACATAAGAAGATTTCCATCATTGAGATGTTGGACTTCAATGCCAAGAAAGTAATAAAGATGTCCCAAGTCTTTTAGAGCGAAGAAGGAGCCCAATTTTTGTATTAGAGCTTGAATCTCATGAGTAGAAGACCTTGTAATTATGATGTCATCTACATAGTATAAGAATTGTGAAACCTAACAAATAGGGAGTTATCACTATTTGTGGAATGAAAACCAAAAGTTTCTAGAGTAGAAGTTAACTTTTGAAACCACGATCGCGGTGTCTGCTTCAAGCCATATATACATCTTCTTATAAGGTGGATGGCTTTACAATAGGACTGTAGGTTTCGTTGTAGGTTTTGTACCATATTAAGAAATAGACTTTAAGTCTAACTTAACATCATAACATCGACTTATAAGGTGAGGTTTGTTCCCACCCATATACTATGAAATGTCTTAATTTCTAATCAGTGTGGGATATCCAACACACTGAAGAGTAAAACAGATCATGCTCCACGATATTAGGAGTTACAAGTGATAATGGCAAAATCAACTAAAAAACAAACTTAAAGTCAGAAACTAACTCATCGATATTAGAAACGACTAATTTGGCTTTTTCAAACTAAAACTACTTTGACAGAATCTCAAGGCATGTTCTTAAAACTCTTCCTTGCCTTGGGGACTACCAATGCCCAGCTTCTTACTTGGAAATTAAAATTCTCTGAATGAAAAAGACTTTCCAAACATATCAGCAGTTTGATCTTCAGTTTTACAGTAAATAATGCTTATATTACCATTTTCTTGCACTTCTCTTTAAGTAAAATAACTTTACTTTAAAGTGCTTGGTCTTCCCATGAAACACATGATTATATGAGATTGAAGTAGTGCTCGATTATCACCAAAAAATTGTTGCGCTATGATCTTGCTTCAATCCCAAATCTACTATAATGTTTTTTTAGTCAGATAGCTTGATTTACAGCTACTGTTGCAGCTACAACCTCTTGTTTCTTTGAGCATAAAGAAAAGACACATAATCTGTGACAATTGAAAATAGATGACCCAATTGTTACTATACTCGCCCTTATCTCTCAAAAGCAACAGAGGAAACAAACTCTAGATTTCTTTCCAGCATCCCATAATTTATTTATAACCCTTGATTCCCAATACAACTGTGTTTTCACTAACTTCTATTTTTAGAAGCCTGACCAACAAATTTGGCAACTAACAACTAACTATTTTTCTCAAAACAATAAGGAAACTAACTTTGCTAACTGGCCCCGAATTCCACTTATTACAGGAAACTAACTTTGCTAACAGTACCTTGAAGTACTTTTCATGTTACCTGGCCAATCATTAATCAGAAAAACCAAATAATTTGAAGTCTTTTACCTTGTAATACTTGACTCCTTAATTGACTGTTTCTTTGATGTATTTTTGCCTTCAAGTGTTGATCTTGCACAGTGCATGAATCTTGATAACAAGCTAACTGGGAATAAGATGTCAGGCCTTGTAGATGTAAGATACATTAGATACCCAATTAAGCTTCTAAAATGAGCTTCATCGAATTTACCAGCTCCATCCTCCTTGATGAACTTCTCCTTTTGATTCATAGGAGTGTTTATTGTTTTTGCATACTTTTTCTGGCATATAGTTATATTCTAATAAACAACTTTTGGAATGCTTGTGTTCCTTGGTCCTTAAATTTCTCATTACAAATTAATTTGTACAGGTACTGGTCCCATGTAGTGAATTGCAAGAGTTGCAATTCTGCATACAAAAGCCTCAATGTGGCTGAAGTAATACTGCAGATCATATCTGTTGCTTCAATTGGGATTGTGGCAACCATGAAGCAAGGTACAATGTCAGTGGCAACAAGAAATTCAATGGTTGTGTTAGCAGTGCTATCATTTGCATTGTCTAGGTGGTTAGCTCACTTCATATACAAAAACTTCCGCTATCATGACTACGACCATGCATTCCGCTGAGATGTGTTTTCCATAGTTCTTCATGTCCAAATATATGTACATACATACTATAGGGAAGCTCCACAAGATTAAAGCTAAACATTCTCAAGTGCAAAAAAGGAAGAGATATGAGTGAAAAGTGTAATGTTGTGTTGGGTTGCTTTCAACAAGAAAGAAGGTGAAGTGAAACTAACAGATGTTGAAGTTTCAAAACTGAAACAGATCTACCTCTATCTGTCCTTCGTTTTCTCCTCAACACTCATATGAGTCGATTGACATGAGATTGCAAGATTATTTAAGTTAAGAATTTTAAATTTAAATTCTGAATATAAGAGCATTAAATATTTAGAATAAAATATAATATATATATATAATGAATTCACTTAAATATACTGCCTCCTTAAATTAATTTTAGAAAATAAAATAATTAATTACTATTAGATTAAATTAAAGATTATTTTATAAACTAAAATATTATTTGTATCTAAAATGGTTTTTATTATTAATAAAAAATTATAAAATAATTTTTAAATAAAATATATATAAATTACTTACCTAGATTTTAGTTGTTTACTACTTTATGTTTTAAATTAATCTATGTTAAAAGATTAATAGAAATTAATTTAGAACATAAAGTAGTAACTAACACTAGCTAATTTATATACAAATTTAAAAATTATTTTATAAATTTTTATTAATAATAAAAATAATTTTAGATATCAATAATTTTTTAGTTCTAGTATCTAATTTAGCTAATATAATTATTAATTATTATTTTTTTCTTAATTTGATTGTTATTTAATAAATTTTTTTTAATTGGTGTAGTTATAATAAGAAATAAATATACGAAGATATTTATTGTCATTGTATTAACTTAAATGGCAAGTAATAATAAGTGACATCTCTGAAAAGAAACGAATCAGAGTTATACCGTTGATTTTTACGTTTATGGTCCATTCATAGCTCCAAGCTCTTAATCATCCACGTAACCTTTTAATAATTCATAAGATGTCACATGGCGATAAGGTACTTTTTTCCAAGGACAAGCTTCAATGTTAAAACAGTTCACAACTTATAGAGAATGTTATTGAAACTCAAAGTTCATTGAAGTTCAACAAAGCCAAAAACACTTGTTTGATGGTGACAACCAGCAACTCATGGACTTCTCCTTGAAGCGAGCCTAACATTTCAGCGTCACACAAAAGTGAGAGTTGAACATGAGCCTCTAGTTTTGGGTCGAAGTATGTATGTAATTTGAGGTGACCTCTGTGTGTTGCTACTTTTCTCTCTTCTTGTACTCCCTTTGGCTTGCAAAGGATCATGGAAGCTGTGAATGTTTTTTCTGTTGGCAAACTTCACATCCCAACAGCACCAGAAATACCAACCTCATATAGGAAATCCTTATTCTTGAGTAACCATGTGAATTCATCTATTTCTTTGCTTCTCAGAAGCAGTTCAAAATCCAAGCTTTTCACTGCCTTGTCACCCCCTCCGTTGACAGAATCCAGCAACCAGCCTGAGGCTGAGCCAGAATTGGAAGGGCAAGCAGAAAAGTTTGATTGGTACTCTCAGTGGTACCCTTTGATGCCAATTTGTGACCTAGACAAGAGGAAACCTCATGGGAAGAGGGTGTTGGGCATTGATGTGGTTGTGTGGTGGGATAGGAATGAGGGTGCTTGGCAGGTTCATGATGATGCTTGTCCTCACAGATTAGCACCCTTATCTGAGGGAAGGATTGATCAATGGGGCAGGTTGCAGTGTGTGTACCATGGCTGGTGCTTCAATGGCAAAGGAGAATGCAAGTTCATTCCTCAGGCACCCCCTGATGGCCCTCCGGTAATTCCTCTTCATCATAATTTGTAGTTAATATATGTTGTTCTAGTATAGCTTCTGAAGTCGTTACTATTTTATGTTTCATTTCTTTTGTAGTAAGTATCCAAAACACACTAGAAAATGCTTATTTTTCAGGTTTTGCAATCAAATGATTCTGATTTGCATGCACCATTTACTCATTCCCTAGCCATTAATTTTAGCTTGTCTTGATTTCATGTTTTCAAACATGCAATATTGATGGTGAGATCATATTATATCAATGCGTAGAAGGTGAGTAGTGACTTGTGAGTGGTTTGGTGGAGTACTTTCTTATTAAATTCGTTGGTTGTAGTGTAGATCTCACTAATACATCATATTACCCGTGGCTACTACCCAAGCATGTCACCCATGGCCAACCCTTCCTCTTTTTGTTGATCTGATGTTATGCTTCTATAGATTTGTGTAATTTGTATTTTTGTTTACGTGTGCTTCTTATTTGAACATGTATGAGTTACATTACATCCCCCAAAATTTAAAGTTCCGTTTATTCTTGATGTGTGACAACTTTCTTGTATAGTCAACTTATCTACTTTCCATGAGCAGTAGTTTACTTGTACTTTTGAAAGTTAATGTACTCCATTCATATTCAGTTTATAGTACATAGTCAACTTACAGAATACATAAGCAACTGACACAACACAACTTCCAGTGCTTTTTAGAAGAAAAAAAAGCAATAATACTCATGGTTTAGTTTTGTGCTTCGTAAGGTCCAATTGTTTTAAGTAAGTTTATGACTACTACACATGAACTTGTAACCCTTTTAACAACTCAGGAAAATCACACACAACTCAAAATTTGAGTTTTTTTAACAATATCCATTAGCCTGATGAATGTATGATAATTGAATAGGGACTTAACACATTTAGTAAAGAATCAGCAGGCTGTGTGACCCCTAATGAAACTCAGGAGGTAAGTCACAAACGACCCTTAGTAGGGGTTTCCTTTTATTTTCAAAATTGTTAAATGCTTCCAAGTTTCTTCTACTTATAATCCCTTGATCAAACAACCAAAACTGAGGATAGTAAAGGGTAGCAGTAGATTGATTCTTCCATTGTTAGCTTAGCTGTCTTGGGTCTTCTCTTCCTGAAATGCTCCATATGCTAGCTTAATGTAGCTGCAAATGGGAGACTCTGATAGTCACTAAATTTTGTTGACAAATTGTGCAGATTCATACGTCCAAAAAAGCATGTGTAGCTTCTTACCCAAGTACGGTGCAGAATGATATCTTGTGGTTCTGGCCAAATAGTGATCCTCAATATAAAGATATTATTACAAGAAAAAGGCCCCCACACATGCCAGAAATAGATGATCCATCTTTTACTAAATTAATGGGAAACAGAGACATTCCTTACGGGTACGATCTTTAGACTGATGTGATATTTCCTGTTTTGTAGAGCTACAGATCTGTAAGTGACTCACTTTCTTTTACCTGAACCACTACTAATTTTTTTTTATTTTTCCTTGTGATTGGTAATCGGCCTAATTATGCTGATTCTGGAAGATGAAAACAATTACACAAGCATTACATTATGGATAGAATTTGCATGCGAGGGATGACAGCCATATCCCCTTCTCTGTATATCTTTCTTACAAAATGGTTATACAATTTTAGGTATGATGTACTGATGGAAAATCTTATGGATCCTGCACATGTTCCATATGCACACTATGGACTAATGCGTACTGCTGAACCAAAAGGTAGGCTTGTAAGATATATCTTTCTTCACTTGAGTAAATTTCCATTTACTATATATGTGACACTTACATATGTTGAGCTTGTTGACAGTGAAAGCTGATAGAGAAGGGGGCAGGCCACTTGAATTGTCTATTGAAAAGTTAGATATCAATGGTTTTACAGCAGATCAGGGTTGGAGCAAAGGCAAATTTATGCCACCATGCATTTTTTATGTGTATTCTCCGGATCAACCAGCCCCATCTGGTGAAACTCAGGTAACGTTGCTGAGCAGATATTATCTTTAGATAAAAAACAATATGCAGTTATTTCAAGTGTTGCATGATGTCTGTTAAACTTTATGCAGAAACCATCAGCTCAGAAGAAAATGTCTTTAGTCTTTATCTGTGTTCCGGTTAGTCCTGGTAAAAGTAGATTAATATGGTGCTTCCCAAGAAACTTTGGATTGTGGATGGACAAAATTGTACCACGATGGATATTTCATGTGGGACAAAACCTGATTCTAGACTCAGATTTATATCTCCTCCATGTTGAGGTAAATCCTGTCATAATTTATAAACTCTTTGTTCTGCCGACTAATTTGGTTCCATCAGTCTACTTTTTCCAATTCAAATTATTATCTGAATAAAGCAATCATAAAGAGGAGAAGCAACAACAGTTTCTTCCACTAGGTGGCATTCGCCACATGAATTCGATGCTACAATGTTTTGTTGCAAACCATTCTTATACACAAACAAGTAAATTATTCACTTCTAAAACCCTTTGTAGGTCTTCTATACAAGCCCAAACTATCCAACAATGACAAGATTGTATAATCTTTTTTGACATGGGTGCTACCCAAAGTTCTTCTCCAATACATTTCTTTTTTTTTTATAAAAAGTTTTCATCTTAGACATCACTATGTTACTTGACATCTCAACTAGGCTGACATCTCAAGTAACAACAATAATTTGCCATCACATGAAAAAAATATTATTAAAAAAATAAAATAAAAAATACAAAAATATGGGAGGATTAGACCAAAACCCATATCATATGTTAACAAAAATGATATATAGGTAGACTATACCTATTAATAAAGAATTCTAAGAACATACCAGATGAGAGCGTATTATACCAATGAAATGATTCTCTATGAATTAATTTTAAATTAGCCAACTTATCAGTACACGCATTCCCTTCACGAAAAATATGAGTAACTCTAAACCTGAGTAACCCTAAACCTGATTTTTACATAGTAATTAAGACAAGTATTTCATCGATTACGAAGCATCCAAGGAACATTTGTCCTAGCAGTAAACGCGACACAAACCAATGCAGAGTCACATTCCAGTCAGACATTAGTAAGTCCAACTTTTTGAGCTTCCTCCAAAGCATATATGACTCCATCAAAATTCAGCAACTAAAGCAGTCTGAACGTCAAGAAACACAGAGAAAGCTCCAATAAACTCCCTCATACTCCCATGAAAAATCCCTCCACAAGTGGCAAGACCTGGATAACCCCTAGCAGCCTCATCAGTGTTTATTTTAACCCAGCCTGGTGAAGGAAACTTAGGACGAAGAACTTTACCAGTACGAGTATTAATACCAAAAAACTTAATCACACTAAAATCCATCATATCATTCTTCATTGAAGTTTTAGAAAACTTTCCCACTAGACAAGCTAAATCTTTAATAACTGAAATAGCCCTATAAACTTCAATCTTATACGGAAAACGAGCATAAAGTTCTCACAGCAAGCTTAATCAATTTAACCAAAGGACTATCATCACTTTTAATAAAAGAAAGAAGATCATCCTTATTAGAGAAATGAGAAGTAGGAAAATCTGTCGAACCCAACTCCAAATATACAAAGCATTAGGGCATTCAAAAAATAAATGATGAATAAATTCCTCATTCTTTTCACAAAGTGTACACATAGAACAAATATGCAGACCTTTATTTTGAATATGCTGAACTGTAGGAAACCGCCCATGAAAAACTTTCCAAAGGACAAGAGTTTTGGAAGGTGGGATATCTAAAGACCAAATAAATTTACCCCAACCACAGGGAACTCCTGGTTCCAAGAAAAAAAGTCCTAGTCGTTTTAAGAGTGAACCGACCAGACTCATCTAGAATCCAATTAGGAACATCCTGATCCGCCCTAACCATTATATAACTAAAAAGATGAGGCATCTGCTATAAACACAACGGAATATTCCAATCATGACCTGTCCAAAATTGAGAAATTGTATCCGAAATGTTAATACCATCAGATAATCCTGCAATATGTGCTAAAGGAGTAGTAGAACACCATTTATCATTCCAGAAATTAATAAAAGAACTTGTACCAACAGTCCAAGAAGTATAATTAAGTATAGTAGAATAAAATTGCTTAATTTCAGGCACAAGATATGAGGATCTATAAACCATTTTAAACTCGTATTTTGATTTAAGAACCCTGACTTTCAAGAGCAAAGACCAAGACTTGTTGCTATAAGCAAAGTTCCAAGTAAGCTTAAGAAGATATGCATTATTTTCATGGTGAAGGTTAATAATCTTCAAACCTTCATTCTCAAGGGGAGAACAAATCGTATCCCAATTAACAGTAGCTATGTCTTACATAGAATATCTCTAGTCCATATAAAATTTCGACACCACTGCTCAACTTGCTTAAGAAGAGAAACATGCCATTTATACAAATTAATGCTATATGCTAGAATTCCCGTAATCACCGTATTGACCAACTGAATCTGACCCATTATGCTAAGAGATTTACCTTCCAAGATGCTAATACATTTCTATTCCTATCTTGTATAGTAAAATTGAGTTTCATAAACATTGCTCTAGTTGTATAGTAAAATTTTCCTTTTTGTTCAAGTGGTCCTTTTTTTATCACACACAATACCAAGGTACTCTTCCCTTTCGTTCTTACAGCTTGAATCTTATGGTTTACATCTACCTCTTTTGCTCATAAAAACAATAAAAGAAAGGTATTGATTGTTACTTTTACATCGTAATAGTATAAAATTCAATATCTACAATTGTTTCAATGGATTGGATTGGTGGGCTTGGCTTTGACCTTATTAGCTTATAAGGCCATTTCCAATGAAAATTTTGATCAAAGTATTAGTTGATGACATTTTCACTACAAATGCATGCTATATATATACTAGTTTCTTTAATTATGACAGATTAATTGCCTATGTTTTGGTCAGTATCACCAATTGGGCTTGATGAAAGATGTATTCTTCTAACTTAAAATATGCTCAGTCCAGTTTTTTAGCGTTGGACGAGCAAATGGACTTTTGGGGGATTTTGTCCCATACGAAATAACTCTTTAATACAGTCTGCTGTTGTACAGTTCCATTGCTTCAGCTTTTATGATTGAATATTCCTTAGAAGGGTCAACAATTTTACTTATCAGTGATCAAAACTCAATAAATCAGTGATCAAAACTCAATAATTTATATCTTAACAACCAGTTGCCACCTGTATTATGTTCTGCATGCAACCAAAATTGAGTGTACCTATATTTATTCTTTTCTTGCCTGTTTTACTTTCTTCAGCTTTGGTGTCGACATAGAAAAGAAATATATCCCTGGAAAATAATTTAGTTTGACTCCTCATATTTGGTTATTAAATTCCTTTGATAGGAACATAAAATAATGGATATTGGTCCAAACAATTGGCAAAAAGCCTGTTTTGTGCCAACAAAGTCAGATGCCCTTGTTATTGGTTATAGAAAGTGGTTAAAGAAGTATGCAGGTGGTCAGGTTGATTGGAGAGGAAAATATAGTGGAGCTCTTCCTTCAACACCCCCGAGAGAACAGCTTATGGACAGGTACTCATATAAGATTGCACTTCAACATGGAAGTTTCAATTTAGTATATTTCAAATAGATTTGTTTCTTCCTTCAATATGTTTTAAGTGAAGAGTATTAGAGCTAGTATACGTGTTTTGTTCTTGGATGTGGCAACTTGTGTTGCTTTGGTCCCTGCATGTAAAAGGTTTTCAAGAACAAATCACACACATATACTAATTCAAAAATGGAAAACTCTTTAGCCCCTCTTAAGATGCTTTTTCCCTGGTCCTGACATTTCTCGTTACAAATTAATTTGTACAGGTACTGGTCCCATGTAGTGAATTGCAAGAGTTGCAATTCTGCATATAAGAGCCTCAATGTGGCTGAAGTAATGCTGCAGATCATATCTGTTGTTTCAATAGGGATTGTGGCAACCATGAAGCAAGGTACAATGTCAGTGGCAACAAGAAATTCAATGGTTGTGTTAGCAGTACTATCATTTGCATTGTCTCGTTGGCTAGCTCATTTCATATACAGAAACTTTCGCTATCATGACTACGACCATGCATTCCGCTGAGATGCATATCCAAAAATATGCATATACACAGTGAAGCTCCACAAGAATAAAGTCACTGGCACTTGATTTGACTTTTATAATTTTAGAAGTTAATATACACTTCGAAATTATAGTTAAGAAAGTGGTCTGCGAAATTACTGTTCAAATTATTTAACATAAACTTTTTAACTTACTCTTGAGATGAGATATCTCCCTTTCTGGTTCTCCAATCTCCGACAATGAAGAGAAGATCATGAGTACTTCAACGATTGAAGAACTCACAACCTCCATCTTTAGGCATTTACCATCATTGAAATCATCTCTCACACAGGCAAATACTTTCCACCTGCCTCACAAAAGGGAGAAACTTGGAGTCTAAATGTCACTCCACAACAGAAAAAGAGATATGCAAAAGAAATCATGCATAAAAAGAGTTGGCGAACCAAATATTCTTACCTCCCAATAAACACAGGCATGCAGCTTTTTCAAATTTGAATGCATTATCTTTTTTTTTTCTCTCCCCTACTCAGGCATATTGTTGGAATTATGATAGAAAAATTAAGAAGAGGAAATAGAATACATCCAATAATTTTTTAGCTGAAAGCAAGAAATGCGATATCATTAATATAGATTTGGTTCTCGAATAAAAATATTCTCATATTCAATTGACTTCACGACCACGTTTCAACTCATAAAAGTGTATGAATTTATTGAACAATATGGAGTTGATCACTTAACATTTGAAAAGTTTTAAACAATTATGGTGAAGTTGACTTAGTGCAACATTGAGAATAGTTAATATTTATCATTGTAAATGGTAAAAAGACATCTATTGAAGAAATAATCATACACAAAGATGAAGTCATTTTATAGTTGATTTTCCTCTAGCATATCACTTACCGAGCAACTCTCCCATAACAATCCAATTGACCTTACTTGTCTCAATATGACAATATTTTGGCAAATAACATGGATGACTTTAGGAGTTAAGATTCTAGAAGCATAATAATTGACTTCGTCAAATAATGAAGCCTACTCAATAAAGGTGATGGGAGAAAATGTAACATTTTATTTTACCCCTAATACTGTGTTTGTTTCCAATGAGAAGAGAGGAAAGACAAAGTGTTTTGTGTTTTTTATGTTTTTTTTTCAGTGGTTTTAGTGGTTTTAAAAGTGGGGGTGCATGAGGAAAAATATGAAGGAGTAGATTTATGTTGATTCCATATAAAATTCTTACATTTAACCCAAATATCTTTTTAGGTGCATTTTATTATAATATAAATTATACAAAATTAAATATTATATAAATTTATTTAATAATTTTAAAAATATTTCATTATACTATTAATAACAACATATAATAAATAATGAAAATAATAAAATAAAAAGTATAATATCAACAAAATATATAGTTATATAAAATAATAAATGTATGTAATAATAAATATTATTTTATAAATTTTAATATATTTAATAAATTTATTTTTAATTTAACACAAAATATTTTCTATTATATTTTTATTTTTTATTAAAAATACAAGTAATTATGAATATTATATATTAAAAAAATTAATTCAAACCTAAAAAAAAAATATATCACAATTTATTATTCAAATATATTTCAATAACAAAGATAAATGTGTAAACATACATTTTAATTTTTAAAATAATTTCTAAATTTCTTTCCAACCTCTAAAATCACATCTCACTCACAAATTCACTCTACCATCCCTAACTCAAAACCTCAACTATCCTCACATATCAATCTCTAATTCTCTCTCTTTCCCTCCCCACAAATCCCCTCACAACACACCTAAATCTCTAAAAGTGATATATTTTTAACTACTGCAGAAATAACATGACATTTATGAAAATGTAATATTGAAAACTCAATACTCTTATTTATTTGGAATTTGTAAAAAAATTCAATAAAAATACTCAATATTATCTCACAAACAATAGTACATCAAATCATTATATGAACATGGACATAATTTGCAAACATATTCATACAATAACTACCATTACAGAAAATTACTTGAAGCTCAAACATTATTTCAAGTTTGAGTACTTAAATATTATTCATAATTCTCATTAAAAAGTATCAATTTATATAATTGTCTAAAGCTAAAAGTAACTTTATTTGGATTCATTTTAAACTTAAAAGGATTTGTAATATCTAATCTACTCACAAAATGACTTAAATATTAATTAATTACAACTTAAAATAAAATAAAATAAAACTCAACCATTCTCAGAAAACAATTTCATGAAAGGTTTTTTTAAAATCTGAATTTAATGTTTGAGAAATTAGGTAATTTGATTTATATTAAAATTTTAAAATGAATTTCAGCCGCGATAAGAAATAAGACATAAATAAGAAAAATGAATAAGTGAAATGAGAAGACGGAAAAGGCACAAGAGGGAAAGTGTTACATGATTTGTAAGACATCTAATAAAATAATAACATTTTAATTTTTGTAGATTATTTATCTTAAATTATTATATTTTATCCTTAAATTATTATGTGTGTGTGTGTGTGTTAGGCGAAAGTAAATAGAAAGAAAGAAGTAAACGGAAAAGGAAGAGTGGTTAGTAAATACTTACAGAGTATACTTACACCACTGAATGACGGGTCACCAGATTCAGATCCACCGTCGCCATCATCATCATCATCATCGTCGTCATCGTCATCCTCACCAATAACCTCTTTTCCTAACCCTACATCCTTCGCTTTCTCAGATTCAGATCCCAAACCCTAAAAATGAAGGACTCCGACTCCACCACCAGTACCAACAGTGGCAGAACCGAACCCATTGCCCAAAACATCATAAAACTCATAAGCAATCTTTGTTTCTCCGTCTTCGTCTTTTCTGTCCTAATCTTCACCGTCATCGCCATAACCTACCAACCCCCAGACCCATGGCTCCAGTCCACCCCAGCCCTAACCAACCTCTTCACCCAATCTCAAAATGCCACCTTCCGAATCGACTCCTCCGTCATCAAAACCGGCGAGGACCTCGCCCCCTCGCCTCAGGACCCTCCCCTACCTCGCCCGCCCTCTGTCGCCGCCGTAACCGAAGCCGTCATCGAGAAAACCGAAGAGCGAATCCTAAATTCCACTGCCAACTCCACAGACCCGCCGCTCCCCTCTGCCGCCGACTGTGACTTAACCCTAAATTGCTCCGATCCTCGCATCCTTATTGCTGTTCAGAGGTTCAACCTCCGCGCTTTCAAGTCCATTGCCTTCTTCGACTATCAGCCGCCGGTGAACGGCTCCTCCACCGGCGAGTGTGATGTCGCGTGGCGCTTCCGGAACAAGCGGGAGCGGTCGTGGCGCAAGTACCGCGATTTTCGCCGCTTCAAGATCAGCGTCGCTGATGATTGCAGGTACAAGGTGGTGCACGCTGGTGGGTGGCACTCCGGCGCCAATGCTCGCCGAAATTTTACGAGAAGCGGCGCCGGCAGGGGCGGTAAGACCATGCCGCCGCGGGTTTCGGCCCGCGATGATGAGATCAATGACACGATTCCGACTTTGGGGTCGGAGAGTAACTTTAGGAGTGGGAAGTATTTGTATTATTCGCGTGGTGGGGATTATTGCAAGGGGATGAATCATTATTTGTGGAGTTTCTTGTGTGGGTTGGGGGAAGCTATGTATTTGAATAGGACTTTTGTTATGGATTTGAGTGTTTGTTTGGCTTCCAGTTATAATCCTAGTAACAAGGATGAGGAAGGGAAGGATTTTAGGTACTATTTCGATTTCGAGCATTTGAAGGAGACAGCTTCCATTGTTGAGGAAGGTGAGTTCTTGAGGGATTGGAAGAAGTGGGATAAAACCCATTTGAAGAAGAAGAAGATTCCTGTTAGGAAGGCTGTCACTCACAAGGTGACTCCTATGCAGCTTAAGAAGGACAAGAGTACGATTATATGGAGGCAGTTCGATGCGCCTGAGCCTGAGAATTATTGGTACAGGGTTTGTGAAGGTGAGGCTGCTAAGTATATTGAGAGGCCATGGCATGCTTTGTGGAAATCGAAGAGGTTGATGAATATTGTAACTGAGATTAGTGGAAGGTTGGACTGGGATTTTGATGCAGTTCATGTGGTTCGGGGAGAGAAAGCTCAGAACAAGGAGCTGTGGCCTCATTTGGATTACGATACGTCGCCGGATGCTCTTCTTGAGAAGCTTAAAGGAATGGTTCAACCTTGGAGACATTTGTATGTTGCCACCAATGAGCCTTATTATAATTACTTCGACAAGTTGAGGTCAAATTACAAGGTCCATTTGCTCGATGATTACAAGGAAATGTGGGGAAACACGAGTGAATGGTATAACGAGACGACTCTTCTCAACAATGGAAAGCCTGTCGAGTTTGATGGGTACATGAGAGTTGCAGTGGATACAGAGGTCTTTTACCGTGGTAAGACACGTGTGGAAACATTCTATAATTTGACTAAAGATTGCAAGGATGGGGTCAATACATGCTGATCAGGTTGGCACGACTGATTTTGATGCTTATGCAGAATACATGGTACACTCGGGCCTTGCTTTGGATTCAGTTTCAGATTCATACCATTGGGTTGAATATGAGCTTCTTGTTGTACTTGCCTGTTCTTTTATTGTATTCATTTATGTTGCTTATCATGATTTTGTATACATACTATAGAGTCCACTGCTTTCCTCTTTCCTTCAATTGGCTCAAGCTGCTAAAATCATTCTTATTCTTTTTCTCTCTCTTCTCATTAGAATGTCGGTTTCCAGAATGACCACAACACTGTATTGAAAATTAAGAAGGGTTCTTTGCTTGCTGAAGCCCTTTAAGATTTTATTGTCTTCGATGTTTGCATTTGAAGTCACAGTGGATACTACAGTATATGCAATCTTCACCTTTAAACACACTGTTGCCCTGACGAAATTCCAACCAAACTAATTTACCTCGTTCCTACAAGCTCTATGCATAGCCCAATTATTTTAACCCAATTTTAACACCATCTATGTATACTTCCTTTCGAATAACCTTTTTGACTGCTAGGAATACCCGTTTACTCCGTGCCATAGCCAATCTAGATTAACAATGGGTTGTATCACTTGTATGAATCTTTCTTGACTTGAATGTGGCATGTCTACATCCCCCTCAAAGGTCTGTTTTATCGAGATTACAGATTACCATGTGCCCTTTCTAAAGTGTGGCATCTCCCTCATGTTTATGCTGAAACATAAATCGTTCAGAATTATTGAGCATGAGTTGCTATAGATCTTGTATGAGGCAAACTTCTTATGGATTTTACATTACACAACCGTCTATAAGAAAATGAAATGGATCAAGATAATACCTTCCTCAACATTTGTTTGAATTCTGCCATGAATTACATTTTAACTACATTGTGAATCGTAATCTGGGTTGTTTATACATGACACAGGTGCAAGTGAGATGATTGATCAAACCAATGTTCTACGACAGGCTTAGACATTACCAATATGTTTGTCTCTGCACATCAGAGTGTGGATCAAATCCCGCACATCTAAGCCATTTTTGTTCCATTTAACATGAAAAAACAATTTCTTAGAGGAGTTGAATGCCAATATAGTTATATTAACACAGAACATGCATATACGAATTGCTTAAAGACTACACAGGCAATCCTCCGTTTATTAGCTAGAATGTTCTTACATGCTTTCGTTAGTTCATCATTAAAAATTAATTTAAACCTGTCAATACAATCCAAGCAGGCATCAATAACAGTAATGTCCGGTTTCAACATTAATATCTATCGTTCAATCTCCGTTAAGCAACCTCATGTAATAATCACTAATAACTAATATAACCTTACTTAATAGTACGAACAACTTCGATAATAATCACTGATATCTTACATAATTAGCCATGTTCGAATTGCTTAAGGCTTAATCCATTTTCGAATTATTTCCTGCGCAAGACAACATTTACTAGAGAAAACTTTCTCACTTAGTGATTTTATTACCGTTTCTCCCTGAACCAACCTTCACCACGCTGATATCCATCAACAACTTTTACAAAGACATGTTTAACATCATTACACATTAACTTCACCACGCTTATAGAGACCACCATCGCACATGAAAACAAAAAAATAAAAAACGACAGAATAGTTGACCTTGAAAATCGATAATTAAATTTGGAAGTGACATTCCCTCTGGTAAAGTCGATAATTAAATTTGGAGATGAAATTTCCTCTAGTAAAGTCACCTACATAAGATTTGCGATGAATGGTTTTGGGATTCTCCGAACCGATTTTCCCAAGTTACCAGCTGAAACTGGGTTATATAAGCAAACAAATCCGTATTGGCCAGAACCGTGAAACCCCACAACCGTAAGTGATACGGCCCGCACAACACACCAACAATACAGTCAGAGTGTAATTTATTAACTCAAACAAATATGGTTCCAGAGAACTATAATCCCACAACATTTGCCCCATCTTGTATCTCATAAATTAAAACAAAAAGCAATCACGGTGCAGCCATAGAAGTTTAGTTTGATGCCTTTTCCTGACGACAAAACTAATCGGGAAACAAACACGAGGCCTCAGAATAATGCCACGATATATGCCAAACTGTAAAATGTTATTCCCATACAGCTGAAAACAACAAAAACATCCACAGTCTAGGCATTAGATATAGCTTAGGTTGATGTTTTGTGCTGATGGCAAAACAAATCAGCACAAGACCGTCCATAAGCACACTAATATTATAAACAAAATTCAAAAGGGGCAAATGATTTCAGTGACAATGACAGGAAAAGGAAACAAGATATATGAAAACAAAATACAAATTCAAAATAGGAGAATGTTTATCATCCTCCACATTATCCTCGAGAGAGTAAGCAAGAGGATGTGAAATAAAAGAGAATGAAATTTGTTTTCGCACATGCTTTGAATTTACAGGCTATAAGGGAGCGTTGCAAATCTTCGAAATGTGCAATATCAGAACTAACATTAAAAGGGGGAACGTGACTAACAATTCAAGAAGAAAAGCAGCACGCAGTTCGGCAAATTTTCGTTAATAAATTTCATTCAACAATTAATACGACTTCCCAAAAAAACAAAATTCTTATCCATTAATAATTTAATTGTACATCATTCTACAATTTTTCAAACAAATAAAAAAGGACCAAAATCCGATATCACAAGTATCAATACAATAACTGAAATACACAACTGACTACTCATCCTCCTGGCTGCGTAATCTGGCAGTTTTGTTTGTTACAACAACATCAAGCTGCGCAGCTCTCTCAACTATTTCCTTCCTCTTTCTTGTCGATACATTGTGTGCGATCTCGGCACAGTAAGTCCTGAAATTAAAAAATAATGTTAAAAAAGATTTATTTGCAAAGGCATCAACTGAAGACATGGAAATTAGTAAACAAACAAGGAACTGTAAAATTCAAAACAAACCTGTTGTGCATCATGAGCAGTTCCAAATCCTTAACGTTGCTAACAACAAATTTTTTGAAGCCGTTAGGAAGATAGTGAAGAGTCCTCTTGTCTGACCCATAACCAATGTTTGGCATTAAAACACATCCTTTGAATTTTCTCCTAACACGGGAATCTATACCCTTTGGTCTACGCCAGCTAGGCTGTTGAAAATATATTATAAACAGAAAATAGTCATTAGAAAATTAAACTAAAATAACCATTAGCAAACATTAAACACCCCATAGGCAAAGGAAACTAACACAATGTAACACTTCTGCAATCTCAGTCGAAAGATGGTGAAATTGTCGATAATAATCACAGACAATCAGCAAATACGGAATTGACATCACTGATTGCAATTCAGACAATTTTCAGATATAAATAACGGAAACTATCAATAACTTCCTGGTTACAAACTATAAAAAGAAAGATTTTGAATGCAAAGGATTTTGAAACATGAATTTACGTATTCAATGTAAACAGGAAAATAGTAACAGAAGGCTTATTAAATAAACCAACAGTGTCGCAAGGCCTGTAAAAATTTATGTATGCCCTGTAAAACGAAATGTCCAGCTACAACTGGCCAAAGGCCAGAACTCTGGACATCAGATACCATGAGCAATGAAAAATGTTCTTAAAAATACGATGAAAGAAAAAAATAAATAATGAACGAGTAAAAATTGAAAAATGTAAGAGATCAGATGGTAGTGCATGTTAGTAATCATCATTTAACAGCAGAATAGATGGATAAACATCATCATATCTCTTTACATCTCACGAGAAAAAATTGAAAACCATTCACGAGGAGAATAATGGTAACGTGATGACATATTTCACATAACAAAAGCAGAAAGGGTTGTTCAACAAGAAAATAGTGGAACGATTTCAATTGAAAACTTAAAAATCAAAGTGAATGAGCAATGAATACATTTAGTAGACAAATTCATGAACGGATCAGACAAGTAATAATTCACCAGTGTGCACCGTAGGAGCACTAAGACTGGGTGTCAACAAGTTGTCATCACATCCCATGTTTAGAAAAGAAAACAAAAGCATGACAATAATGAGACAACAGAGAATCAAACAATTGCTAGATCTAACAATCACACAACACATAACACAATTCTCAAAAATGGGATCAGATAGTCGATCTCTCACCACTCATAAAAATATATAGTAAGACTGGGTGTCAAAAATCATCCTCATATCCCATTGGTCTATAAAATTAAACATCGTAGAGGATAGCAAGTATACAGCAGTAAACAAAGAAAATTCGGCACTGAAATTGATTTGATCGTAGAAAAATAAAATTAACAGTAATAACAACGTAGAAGGATCAGATAAAACGTCGATCACCATCTTACACCTTGTGGTGCAAATTAAGACTGGGGCGACAAATTACTATCATCATTTCCTTTACAAACACCACACCAGTTCAATTCAAATCACGGTGAGATATCAAGAACCATCACTTGTCCAAACAAGACATGTAAACTTGAAGAAACAGAGTATTTAAAAGGAAAAATGAGTACCTTGACGGAAATCTTGCGGTCACATTGAGGCCTCTTGAACCTCTTCACTCTCTTCTTGACGACCTTCTTCGAGAGGAGAGGCACCGCCATTGTCTCAAAACTGGCTTTCTTGCTGAAAAAGGTGGGGATGGCGTTGTATATATAAGCGCTTCAGCGTTTAGGGTTTTGAAGTTACAACAGAATGCCTCTATTCTAGGGTTTTTTGGATTGAGGTAAGTGTGAATTATATTGGGCTAAACAATGGGCCCAACTAACATCATAAGCTTGTTATTTCCACTTCCAGAATTTCTATTATCACCTCCTTCATTTTGAAATTTGACATGCCTGCAAGAGACATCAATTATTGTTACATGGACAATTGTGATTGCTCAGCTATGTAGGAGTCAAATGTTGTTCCCCAGTTTTAGTCACAGATAAGATTATTTTATTTCTTATTAATAATATAATTTATTATTATTTATATTTTTAATGTTATTTAAAATTAGTTATTGTCATTGTAATAAAACAAAAAACAAAAAAAAGAGTATCCAACCGTTATTTGAATTCAAAACCTCTTTCTTAGAAAAACCAAGTCTAGATTACTTAAACCATTAACTTGTATAATTTTAAGTTCCTTATTGTTTTATTCATATTTTTAGTATACGTATAATTTTTAACATTAATTCTACTATTAATATAACTTTACACAATGCTTAGAAAATATTAATATTAAATATTATATTGTCGCTAATATCGACATTAAATATAAGTAAATAAAATATGTTTAAAATTTAAACTGTTTAAAATAAAAATTAATTGTATTTTTAAATTATATATTTAGTTGTTTTTAAATATATATTTATAAATAGAAGTGTTGAAGTGAGTCAATCACGCTTATGTGGATTATTTCATCACGGCTTGGCCTAAAAAAAATAAATCAATTTGCTTCATCTTTTGGTAAGCCAACAAAGTTTTGTAATTTGAATTTATATGATAGATTAAATGAGTTGATTTATTTCAACATATTTTGTTTTTAACTTGTTTCGTATAATTAAAGTGAATTCACTCAACTCATTTCTTTATAACATTAATATTCACCTGCTTTACTAAACATTTATAATTAGAAAGTGATATTATAAAGATGGTACGTAAAGATCAAAACCTAACTTATGTAATTGGACAAACAAATAAATTAAGCATAAAAAATCATTCAAATATTGTTGAACAATACTACAGTCTTAAAAAAATCAAAGTATCAACCTACCAAACTCTGAGACTAATTTATATAGAGATTTGCAAAACGATATATCAATTGATAAGAATCAAAGGAAGGTGCATTACATTTTTAACATTCAAGTCAATAAACAAATATAAAAGCATAATAAAAAAAATAAGTATAAAATTGATTTGAATTGAAGTATTATCTTCTAATAGTAATATTATATAACTTTTATGTGATTTTATTTTTCAGTTAGTAATGTAATAATAAATTGTTATAACAATTGGAAACAAGAAGGATGTGTTAATTTTGATCTCTTAATAATTATGTAAATGATAAATATATATTAAAAATAATGCTTTACATTTTTTAGCTTTATTTTTTTAACAAAACAATTAATGATTTAAACAGATAATAATTAATTATATAATACGCAATAATTCATAAGATTATTATGAGTATATCAAAAGCTTGTAAATGCAACTTTCAAAGGCTTGTAGTTATTTTTAAGCTCCCTCAATAAATTAATGATAGAGTTTTTATTTTTTTACTTTTTTTTATATACATTTTTTTGTCTTGAAGTCCATGTCTATTCAATATATTTTACTAATTTGATGTATATAAAATATTTTGTTTATCTTAATGGAATTAGTAAATTGATATAACTTGTAACAATACATTTCTCTATAATTTTCACTTCAATATTTGAGATTTAGCTTTTGAAAATACATTAACTAAAATTTTTGTAGATATTTTATAACGAAAAACTTATTCATATGATAAAGTTCGAAAACAATATTACATTAAGAATCAATTTGACCATATAAAAAACATTAACATTTTATAACATAATATTTTTATTCATAAATATCAAAATTAAGGATACAAGAGTGTTTTAGCTGAATAAAATTTTCAATTTATATAAAAAAAATGGAGTGTGATAATAAAAACATCATGGGAGTGTGAGAATAACAAATCCCTTAATGAAAAAAGCAAGAACGCATTGGATCCTCACCATTCAAATCAATATTTTGGCTAAATCGCTTATTTCCATAGCCAACTATTATTTTTCTTTTTCATTTCAGTTAAAAAAATTATTTGATTTTTTTTTTATAGATTTTACATAATTTTCAGATTAATTTTTCAGAAGAATATTTTAACAATTTCTGCAAAAATAATCATAAAGAGAAATACTACTTATAAATCACTCTTCGAATACCTTTATCTAAATATATGTTTTTTACTTAATTAAACATCTCAAAGTTTTATCCATTTATTATTTTATTGAAGTTTTAATTAGTATTTCAACCCTAAATTTTGACCTTCATTTAACTAAAATTATATATATGTATATTATTTAAGATTTAAATTAATAGTTTAAACTACGACAAAATATTTTTTAATTATTAAACTTAAAAAAAAAAATTAATTTGAACAGTAAAATATAAGATAAATTAAGAGTAAGAAACAATTAAGTGTGAATATTATATATAACAATGTGTGAAATGCATAATTAAATAAATAAATATAAAAAGGTGTAATTAAAAAAAGGGAAGAGTTTATATCTGACTTAAAAAAATACGTGTAGTAATTTATAGTATAGAAATATTTTTAAGATCTTTATTTACTTTTCATAAAATTCTGTTGTTTTTTTTTATCGCTGATTTAATTTTATTTTGTTAGTTTTTGTTGTTGTTATGTAACACTTTTTATTTCAAAATTATTTGAACCTTTTATTAAATTTATGATGTTCATAATCCTTTTATTAAATTTATGATATTCAATAAAAAAAGTAAGTACAAATATTTTTTATTAAATTTATGATATTCAATAAATAAAAAGTAAGTACAAATATTATTTGATGGATAAAACAAATGGAAAAATAAGAGAGATACTATACAGGGAAAGAAAAAAATATTCTGTCAAAAAAAAGAAAAAAAAAAGAAAAGAAGTGTATTAATTAATAACATGGTCACGGGTTTTGTCCTTAGCTGTTGCAAAACCAATAACATATTTTGGATTCACCTAAAAAAGAACCATATTAATAACTTTCAAAATGTAAAAGATGGAAATTCTGTAATATTTAAACGGGAAAATATGTTTTAAAAATATTTTCCAAATAATTTTTTTATATTTTAATTTTCACTATCATTGTGATAGAATGAGTTAATAATTGATCTTTCTATTTTTTTAAATAATATTTTAATTTATATTTGTATATATTTCACATCTTACACAATGCACACTTGTATTAAAATTTAGAATTATATTTTTTAAAATAACATGATCTCAAATAGCTTATTTTCAGGAGTTATTTTTTCCATCTAGAATATTAAAAAAAGTATCTTAAACAAGAACTTTTAAAATTATGAATATTAAAAATAAAATTATATCATGATTTAAATTATTTACCATAGATAGAAAATATAATTTATAAATTTAAAATGATTTATTTATGATAAAATAAAGATTTATCCTATGCATGCACAAGATAAATATTTTTTTTTCAAGAAAACTAAAAAAATTCAATGCCATTCAAAAGTAAATTCAAAGGAGGTGAATGTAGTTTTTTTTCCTAATTATTTATGCAATAAACTACTTAGCAAACTTTGAAACTTCTAGGATTAAATATCAATTATATTGAACTTCTTTTTTTAGGTATATTTTTTTAAGAAACAGTCTTATTGGATCTAAATGCAACTACTAGATAACATTCTTAATAGAAGTATATGTTATCATAAAAGATTTTATAATTTGTATACAACTTTAGATTTAGATTTATTATTTATTGATATTAAATATCATTAGTATTTGTGTTTTGTATTAATAAATAATAAAAAGGACATTTTGAAAAATTAATAATAATAAAAATGAATTAAATTAAATTAGCTAGTTTTATTAGTAGGTGTTATTATGTTAGAAATGTGATATATTAAGGAGGGAATAATAATTTGATTAAAGGAATGAAAAAGAAGCTTTATGGTGCATGCATTATTTATGAATTTATGAATAAAGAAATAAAAAGGTGCATGTGCAGATACATAAAAAATGTGAAAAAAGGGTAAATGAAGAGAGAAGTAAAGAAGAACATAGGGCAAAATGGAAGGCAATGATGTGGATGTAATGTTGTCTGTTAGTAATAACTCAGTGGGGAGTGAGTGAGCACTGTTACCTCTTCCTTCACCTCTCTCTCCCTTTCTTCTCCAAATCATTCCCATTCCTTCTCCCAACACAAAAATCACTAGTTAGTTGGATACTTCACAGCACCTACACATTGCAACCCAAATCTCCCAATTCAATTTTCTCACTGTTTCAGTTTCTGCTAAGTGCTACTGTGCTCAAAGCTGTTGCCTTTTTTCTGGTCTGTTTTGTTCTGTCCCACCTTTGAACTTGTGAATAGTAGCTACCCAACACCCACTTTACAGGTTCTAACAAAACCAGGTCCATACTCTGCATTTCTCTTGCTTTCTTTGCAAACCCTTTTAGGAGGGTTAGGTTATTTCGTAATAAAAGGGGAATCCCACTTCTCTTTCTTTTCCATTTTTAGAAAATGTTATAAAAAGACAATCTTTATTTTTTGACTGAGCATTGATGTGCACAATGTACCTATTTGGAAAGCTTGCTCTTACTAGATTTGATTTTGTGTAGGTCAGTTTTGTGCTAGAGTGCATGTGGGATTGTACATTGGTTATTGTTGTTTTGTCCAACTTTTGGTCTCTGTATATGTTAATTTCCTGTTTGTGTTTTGTTGGTGATTTTAATTGTTCAAAATGTGATTTCATGTTTTTCTTTGCTGAAGTTTGGTAGCAAGGTTTGCTGGGCAGCAATATTGGGCTGAGCTTCGTGGCTGAGGTTGTGTTGGATGTGATGACGCTTAAAACATGGTTTGCGAGTGTTTTGTTGCTAACTATTGCTATGCTCACCACTACATTAGGTAATTTATACCTGTTCTGTTATTTTGTGTGTGTTTGTTCTGAATATCTCAAATTGACTTTTCTGCTCTCTTTTTGTTCTTATGAGCAGTCTACTTACTGTATTGTCCAGACTGATTTAGCAGTTGCACTGTGTGTCAATTTAATTTTGTATTGGAACTTTTTTTTTTAATATTGTTTCTGGGCACACCATCATGTGATAGGTTTTAATTTTTCAACAGTTTTTTGTTTTACTTATATAAAAGTATATGTAAAACGTTTTTTAAGTCTAAATGAAATGGATGTTAGGGGACAGCTTAGCCAATAGTCATGCATTCCCCTAAATAAAGTGAAACTTATCTTGGCATTGGCTTTGTGACATTGGATTTATATATTCTACTTTGGCCATAGACCAGGATCTATGGCCCAGTTCAATCTTTTAATTGTTTGAAACTTAATTGCTATGTTAGTACTTTTCATTGTCTATCAGATTCTGCACGCAAAGTCATTAGTTCATCAAGCTGACTCCGAGTGGCCTGAGTCTCCTATGCTTGCATTTGCATTTATTATTTATTAACTACAATTGATGAGGTGTTTCCTCTATTGTTGGATTGAGATTGATAGTTACAAGCACGGATTTTTACAGTCAAGAGTCCTGTTTTTCTTACATAAAAGAGTGACCACATGTCTTGTACGTTGTTCAGGTTGTTTATTTTAATAAATGTGTTATAGTTACCCGAAGGGGAAGTGATTAGGGATGTGGATGTACGGCTTTGATTGTCTATTATATTTTTCAGTTGAAGCTAGATCTAATTGTTTAACTTGCAGGTGCATTGGTGGGGGTAAACATTGGCACTGATGTTTCTGATATGCCATCTGCTTCAAATATAGTTGACATTCTACAAGCTAATCAAATTACCCATGTGCGTTTGTATGATGCTAATGTGCACTTACTACAAGCACTTTCTAACACTAGTATTGAAGTAATTGTTGGTGTCACTAATGAGGAGGTACTGAAGATTGGAGAATCTCCATCAGCAGCTGCAGCCTGGATTAATAAAAATGTTGTTGCTTATGTCCCTTCCACCAATATTACAGCAATAGCAGTTGGGAGTGAGGTTCTTTCCACAATCCCAAATGTCGCCCCTGTTCTGGTTCCTGCCATGAATTCTCTTCACAAAGCCCTGGTTGCTGCAAACCTTAACTTCCAGGTCAAAGTTTCAACTCCTCAATCTATGGATATTATCCCTAAGCCTTTTCCTCCTTCTGCTGCCAGCTTTAACTCTTCATGGAACAGTACTATGTATCAACTCCTTCAGTTTTTGAAGAATACCAATTCCTCCTACATGTTAAATGCCTACCCTTATTATGGATACACTAAAGGAGATGGTATTTTCCCTATCGAATATGCTCTTTTCCGACCTCTCCCTTCGGTGAAGCAAATTGTTGACCCAAACACTCTGTTTCATTATAACAGTATGTTTGATGCTATGGTGGATGCTACCTACTACTCTATAGAAGCCTTAAATTTCAATAATATACCCATTATAGTCACAGAGACTGGCTGGCCATCATTTGGTGGGGCCAATGAACCAGATGCTACTGAAGAAAATGCTGAACTCTACATTAATAACATGATTCAGCGGGTCATGAATGATTCAGGTCCTCCTAGTCAGCCAAACATAGCCATCAATACATATATATATGAATTGTTTAATGAGGACAAGAGGAATGGGCCTGTATCCGAAAAAAATTGGGGCATCTTTTATACCAATGGGAGTACCGTTTTTCCTTTGAGTTTTGGTGCTTCTGACCAGATTACTGGAAATTCTTCAGGAGTTTTTTGTGTGGCTAAAGACGGAGCAGACACTGATAAGCTGCAAGCTGGCCTGAGCTGGGCATGTGGACAAGGAGGAGCAAATTGTGCTGCAATTCAACAGGGCCAGCCATGCTATCTCCCCAATAATGTGAAAAGTCATGCCTCTTATGCTTATAATGATTATTATCAGAAAAAGCATAATGGTGGTGGAACTTGCGACTTTGATGGTACCGCTACAATTACTTCTAAGGATCCTAGTAAGTTTATATGGTTTCTTATTTCTATTTTAACTCATTCTGGTATTTTTCTCTTGTGATACTTCAACTTATTTCTTTGGATCTCATATAGCCATTTTTTCCCAAATTGCGCACTAACAGTTGTAGGAAATTTGAGAACATCATTGGTCATTGTATCATATGTATTTGAATGACAAATGGACCAAGAAAGCAATTATATTATAACTATTCAATTTATAGGCATATATACCAACATGCTTTCCAAATTACACCACCACACATCTATGGCTTAGCTTAAGGTTGAAGTTGAATAAATACTTCTAATTCCCCCTGCAAAACATAGTGGGATAGTAAAACTTTGTTTGGTGACCTTGTCTCTATTTTTCATATTATTATTATTATTACTACTATTAAATTTAGCAAGATAAAAAGTTAGTCTTTGAATCATTGTAAGAGCAATGTAAAGTTTTAGGTTTGTACAGTTCAAATTGAATTTAATTACCATCATTGGCATCACCTCAAAAGCATAGAGCCACTACTCTGTAGAATATTCAAATAAATTATGTATCCCTTACTTCTTTGATCGTAGTGTAATACAGCATCATCTCTTGGCTCCAGTCTCATTGCTTGATAATAGTAGTTACTGAATTAGAGTGACAATGTCAGTAAGTTGCACTTCAGTTGTCTATTATCTTGTTATGTAGAAATGCCTCAGCCTAGGTAATTGGGTCTGTAGCAGTATTACTATTGACTGGGTGCGTATCTTTGCCTTTATGCTGATTCTATTCCTAGTTTCTGGTAAAGATGTCATAGTGGCTGGTCTCTTTTCTGTAAGGCTCAATGTCCAGACCACTCACCTCTTTGATGTTTGATAGAGTTTCAGAAGTTTGTTCTTTTGGTTTGGCAATATGATAGCAGTATTTATGATCCTCAGGGCCCAGATATAAAACCTGTTGAAGCTTCATGAGCTCTACCTAATAGGCTACTATAAATATCTCATTGTAACCTGAAAAGCTAAAACCAATAATTGCATAATTGAGAAACTACTGGTGTGGACTTTTTCAAACATGCATCTTATAAATATGGGTGCCACTGAAACATTTCCTTGTGAGTATTGTCATATCTTTGTGTTGAGGAATTGTAGGAAGTTACTTAACCAATTGATTCTGTGGACTTTGTTTCAGGTTCCTCGTCTTGTATATTTACTGGAAGGTATAGAATCTTAATCTTTATACATCCTTGATACATTAGATTATTAGACTTAAGGTCTGTTGGTGATTTTTTTTTTTCTGTAAACACTTCTAATAGAGAAAAAGAAGATTTTTTTTATAAACTAAAATTAGTTTATCTACGAATTACAAATCAGATTTTGGATAAGCTTTAAGAAATAAGGTACACAAATTAACTCATGTATAAATGAATTTTATTTTTCCTTTTTTTGTCTCCTAGAACTATTTATGGAAAAAAAAGAGTTCCAAATAGACCCAAGAATTAATTGGTACGTTTTAAATTTCTTATATGTTCATGGATTTTTTTTCATCAGTTCAAACTCGAGTGGTGGATTGAGTATACCTCCAACGGCACTTGGACCATCAAGCCCCTTTAGTGGAAGTACGAACCTGCAAGTGTGTAGCCTTAAGTATTTGATATCTGCAATTGCTGTATTTTTGGCTCTATAAATGCTCATTTAATGATTCGTCCAATGTGGTCATCATCGATTTTTGTTTTTTCTAACTTTTCTTTTGTCCATGTTATTCTTCATGTGTCCCATCTAGTGCATTTGGGATCATTGTAATTCATCACTCTTAAGATAGGTAGTTATTTAATCCAGTGCTTTAGCCAGAAGAAACGAACCGAATACCCTTAGAAATTATGCACTTCTCGTGATCATAAAAATTTAAAGTAGCATTTTTTCCATCCATCCATTGGTTTCTTAGGCTTAATGTTAATGAAGAAATACGCATGCAATTTTTTTGAACTATTATGAAAAGGTGAGTTCGCTGAATTACTAACAACAATGAGCATGACACCAGTGAATTATTTAGTCACTTTCATGGAACTGCCAAGAGTTTGTAAGAACGAGCTACGGGCAAGAATAATATTAATGTTAATGTTTCAATTAAATTTGGGTTAGGTCAAGATTTTTTCTGTATTAGTGTTTCTTCTGATTCACGGGGGCATATGATGATACAAAGAATCAAATGAATACAAATACATATATATTTCACTCGAGTTAGCATGTACACTTCAATTAATGATATCTTTTGTCTAATATTATCCATCTTTCTCAAAGGAGCAACTTTGGGCTAGTTCATAAGTTACCCACTTCCTCTATAGATTATTTCAATACTAAAACACATTTGTGACTAAGTTCAACATGTAATTTGTGGCAAACACATCACATGACCTTCGCTACTCATGTTAACATTAGGAAAGAAAAAGAGATTCACTAAAGAAATTCATGAAAATATTCAACAAGGTAGCGATGAACATAAGAAATCTAAACTTCGCGGTGATGTTACACCACATGGTCATGATACTCAAACTATATCCATTCTTTGAGGTTATCAAGTTCATGTAATTTGAAGAGTTGAAAGACTTTCACAACTAAGTACCAATTGAGACAAACTCACAAAAGATCAAACTTTAATCAAAGTCCCAAGAACAACATTGTCTATACTTTACCCATTATACTTCATTGAACACCAATAAGTCAAGAATCCAATTGGATTACACCCCTATAATATATCTTCACTTAAGGACATGTCACAACAACAAGGAAGAAAAAACATTCAATAAGAAGACATCTTGATTCATACTAGTAAGGAACAAATCCTTTAAACATGGATTTTCAACATCACTCGTGAGATGAATTACCCATACACGAGCCAAATACATGATGAAAAAGCTACATAGGAGGATATGAAGACTACACTTAGGGATAAAAAACGACGGTGACACGAGTTTTATGCTCTGATTGTTATTGACCAACTTTGAAAAAGGAGAGATTGTGTTGAATATACCAAGAAACATCTAAGGTGTAAACAACATGAAAATCTAATACACATTTGCATTGAAAATGTTTCATCAAATCACCTCACCTTGAACTTTCACCACTTGGAAGATAAATATTAACAAACATTTTCTACCATTTACGAGATAATGCAAATTTCTCGTTAAAATGGATCAAAACCAAACCTTCAATAAAGATAATAGTCTAACAAAGACATAAATTAATGTAGAAAAATAAAATATGTCAATATGTAGTTCTCTAATTATTACCATTGACATTCATTGACAAAGGTTTCACATAATTTTACCAAGAATTTGACATGCAACATTGGACTATCTTGGTGGAATACTCCTAAAACAATTGGGCAAAGAGAAACTACGATTGTTTGAATTCCATAAAAAGATTGAGAGCAACAACAAAAAAAATGAAAAAAATGAGTTGAATAGTTGTTAAAAACATTGTAGCATAGAAATATACTCTAAAATCATCACATAAAAGATTTTATAAACCTCACCTATGAAATTGGATGTCCTGGTCCTGATTAAGAGTAGTGAACCATCACTTTATTGATAAACATTTAAGGTTGAACTAAATCTTGTTGAAGAACTACTATACAAGACAAAAATCTTAAGAAGAGACATGCAAAATAAAAACAATTCATAGATAAAAGAACAAAATATTAAAGAACCAATATCAAGTAAAATCTTGTTCAATTAAAAGAAACTATATTAAATTGCATAAACATAAATTAGATACATTAGAATACTGGTCTAATAAAACAATGCAAATTTTTAGAACCCATGTATCTTAAATTTTATTTTAATTACTTTTATATTTTTTAATATTTTTTTTTTCTACTACTGATTTTTTTTCTTTATATAGAACATAATCAAGACTCGTTAATTTTAGAAAAAATAAAAACATATTTAAATCAAATAAATATTTATCTTGATAAATAAATCAGTATACTAATATATTAAATAATAAGAACGAATGTTTAAAATACTCATGTCGAGATGAAAAAACTTGTACCAAAAATAAAGTGAGTTTTGTTTCTCATAAGAGAAGGGATGATATTCAAGTTTAAAAATTGCAGTAAAGTGAAAAGAGTAATTTTGTTTAAGCATTTTATTATGATATTTTTGAATAAACGAGTCTCACAAGAAAAGTGCAGCAACATAACATGTTACCAAATTAGGAGCTTCCTCTGCAGAAGAACAAATCCAACAATAAAAATTGTGATCGATCGAATCGGAGCATGGAGAGAGATTCCGGTTCAGGCACTAACGGAAAAGGATACGCGTGGGCAGTTTCTGCTGGATTCAACGCCGCTCTTGCAGCCATTTCCGTAAAGCTTCCTCTTCACCAGGTTAGGTTAGGTTACACTTTTGTATTTCATATTATTATCACTTCTCTTTCCTTCGAGCTTTGTTACTCATTGCGAACGGAACAGTTTCTCAGATACGGGATGGTGTTATTGTTCAATGTAACGATGTGGGCTTCTTATGTCAATAGCCTTAAAGCTCTCTCCTCTCTTCAAGCAACTGTCACCAATTTCGCTACCAATTTCATCTCTTCCGGTTTAGCAGGTTTCCTCTTCTTTAGGGAATCACTCTCTTTCCAGGTACCCTTTCTCTTGTCAATACTGTAATTGCAATTTATACACAATCCTTTCTGTGTCCATGTTTGAAATAATTTCTCAAGAACACTTATAATAAAGAAAAATTAGAAGAAAAAGTGAAAATAACCTTTCATAAGTTCAAATTAGCTCATATATAAGTTAATTAGAAGAAATTTTTTTATATAATTAAAAATTTTATTTTTTTGACCTGTGCATAAACTAATTTTAATTTATAGAAAAGTTAATTACTTCTTTTCTTGTTCATATTTGTCACAATGTTATCACTTTGGCTTCCAATTAAAACACCTTATGAAGTTTGGTTAATTTTGAAGGTTTTAACTTGGCTGTTGAAGTTAGAAGGTCTACTCCATTTGCATCTAACGTGGTCATTTTAAACTATCTCCGAACCATTTTGTTATTAGTCAGACTTTAGACCTTCCATGGTTCTAAATTGCAGGTGTGGATACTGCGGCAATTTTTTATAGTTATTATAATTATTAGTATAGCTTTTATTTATAAAACTGCATAGAATTTTATTCATTTTAAGACATTTCATCATTTTAAACCATTAAATACCCTCCCACTCCCACATTTCGGAAACATTCCACACTACAACACTTGGAGTAAAAGATTGAAGTTTGAATATTTTTTCGACAAAGTAACACACAATGGTGTTGAAACTCTGTTGTGACTTGCCGCTCCATTTCATGTGATTTAGAATCACACTCTAATTGTGGGTAGCTTCGCAACAGCAATATTCAGGGAGAAACAAGTGCTTTGGTCTGCCTTTAAAATCCATGGAACCTTCACATACACCATTTTTGAACTATTCTCTCTGGTTGGAACTTGGAAGCCAAACCTTCTTCCATCAACCCCTACTTGGGACTTGGAATTGTTTTTGGATTAAGAATTAATCAGGTTAACCTTCTAGATGCTTCAGAGTTATTGTGGCTGTGGGCTAGAGTCAGTTTGGTTCCCCGTTAAATTGAGCTGAACTATTCCGGGATGATCTAGAGTTTTTGATGCACTTCTACACATCAAGTCTATCTTTCTTTGGGTTTTAGTGTGTTTTGGATTCACATGAGATCATCTAAGATCACGTTGAAATACCATTTAATGTAATTTTAGGTAAATATTCACATGTTTGGCTCATGTCGATGAATTGATTTTGTTGTCCAGATTGATTGAGTTAATTTTTTTTAAAATAGCTTATATGTTGCAATAAAACAGTTATGGAGTTTTTCTACTAACTTGATTTTAGAATAAAAATATCCAAACATAAATCTCTTCTCTTTAAAATCAATTTTACAAAAGCTCCCCAAGACACACTTAATTTTCAAGGGGCACCAAACAGATGACCCTTAAATGTTGTCCTGCTCCTTCTTTTGTTGTGCTAACAGGGTATAGGGATGATACTTGGCTTTTCTTCTTTGTTACTGATGCTGACAGTGCTAAATAACTAAACCGCCAAAAAACTTATTCATTTGTGCATTTTCTGATGCAAAAACTGTTCCACAGTGGTTTGCAGGTGCCATACTTATAATAATTGGTGTAGTAATACTTAGCAACTCAAGTATTGAGGAGAAGGTTAGCACAGATTAGGTGTTAGAGTTCAGCATGATACCTTTTTAGGCTTGCTTGTTGAAGACGGAGGCTAGCATCTGCAGCTGCATGGAAGCGCATTTTGGACTAGAACTTGGAAATATCAGGAGTAGCAAAGTTAGATAGTTTCGAGGGCAGTTCACTTCACATGAAACAAACACAGAAAAAACACTTCTTGCCTTCGCTGGTTTAATAACTCTTGTTATATGTCATTCAGGTTCAGGCAGTTATTTGCCGCAAGCAACTTTTTGTTCCACTATTCTATGGCTCCTTTTTTAAATTTAGATTTGTATTATGATCTCAAGGTTCTATCTGCTACATTTATGAATGTTCAAAATTCATCTGCAACTACAAGTTTTCTTGCTGATCGAACTAGCTCTCCATTTCTTCTATGAATTCATTCATTACAGCATCAATGTAAAAATGATATTACATTTGAGTACTGCTGCCCATCCAATAACACAGCATGACATGCGATGCACCAGCTAGTGATGTTTAAAAACAAAAGGAAAACAGCAGTGGGGGAGTTGTGTTTTATTCATATATAATCTATGGATAATCTATAAAGAAGATTTATTTTTTAAGCGTTTTTTAGTTTATACTATTGTGAATACAATTCATTTTATTGATTTTATTATTTATAAAAAACTACTAATGATACATAAAAATTATCCTCAAGTGGCATGAAATTATAATATCATAAAAGTTAACAAAAGTATGTATATTTTTATAATTATTCTTTCTATACCACTGTTTTTATAACTTTAATAATAATATTTCATTTTAATAAATTTTATAATATTTAATATTTAGTTATCATAAAAAGGTGGATACACATGTACATAATAGATGCTTGTGTTTCCATTAGCACAAGGATAAAGTAAATTTTATTGACATTTTTTAAGATTTTGTCAAATTTATTGTGATAACTTTTTTTCTTGGTTTTTCTTTTGAAAAATGTAATATTGTGTACATGCAAAGAAATTGTTACAAATATTAAAAACAAGGTGATTATCAACAAAATGATTATCGGAAAGAAACCTAATTAAATACAGGCTAAAAAAATATGTTCAATGTTTAACCTATGATAGCTTTTTATAAAAAATAAAGTAAAATAGCATAATTTAATTATAAGGTAAATAAATGCGAAGGTTTTAAACTAGGACACTGACACGACATGGATACAGACACAAAAATATGTATAATCTTTAAAATGTAGGACACGGGGACATAGATCTATATATTATATAATTTTGAATTATATAAATTGAAAATAAATATTTATATGCAAAAATATGTTTGAGATTCTTTTGGGAGCATGAAGATATTTTTCATGATGAGTTCAAAAGAATTTGTTCCTTACTTTTATAATCATAATAAAAATTTATACAATAAATTTGAGTTTTTAGAAAATTATTGTATTTATATTTTTTAAAATTGTGTTAGAATCGTACTAGAATTTTCAAAAATCCAACAAATATTTTTTGAATTAAACACTTATACTACTATTGTCGACACGGTAGTTCGAGTCTCATAGATTTTAAATGACTCTTGAGAGTACACGTGATTTGTTCTGAAATGATGGAACTCAATAAATAATTAAATTAATTCTATATTTTTAATTAATTTCATTTAAATTGACAGCAAAAATATCAGTAATCCCCCAACTTGACAGAAATTTGTAAGACGTCGAAAGCCATATATGATATTCTATCACCAACTTTTGTAAAAAAGAATTATACGAAAGAAAACTAGCAAGTTTTTTTCACTAATTTTCTTCTATCAATTCTATTAACAAAAGGTTTAAAAAATTATTTAAAACATTTAAAAGCAATCCATTTTGATCAACGAGAAGATTACTTATTAAAATATTATAATATAAAAGTATAGAAACTAACATCATATTAATCCAAATAGCATTGAATTGAAATTCCTGAGATAAAATCTGGGATACCCACCTTCCAATAGTGAAAAAATGGATGCATTAGCAACTTTAGTTTAGTTAGTTAATAACGATGAATGAAGTTTAAGGACGTAGTGGTAATGAGAAGCGAAGATGGGAGAAGATGAAGTGAAACACCTTGGTCCTTGATTGTGGAAAGTTTGAAGACGAAGAAGAAGAAAGTTGTTGAATTTGTTTGGGGTTTGAGAGATTGATGAAGATATCAGGAGGGGGAGGAAGATCATCGTGGAGTTCTTCAACATCGTCATGGGTACCCACAACCTCCGTGTCGGCATCGGGAAAGAGGATTCAGAGGGAAATGGTGGAACTCAACAACGACCCTCCTCCTGATTGCTCCGCTGGCCCTAAGGGCGATAACCTCTATCACTGGATTGCCACAATTATTGGAACCCCAGGTAGCTACACATTCCCAATTCTATTTATTAACCCTATCACTGTCCTATCATCTTCCCAACTTTGATTTTTCCTTTATTAACTTCTTCTCTGTAGGAACACCCTACCAAGGTGGAATCTTTTTCCTTGACATCAAATTTCCCAGTGATTATCCCTTCAAGCCTCCCCAGGTACATTCTCCATATTGCTTGCACCGTTCTTTTTTGTGTTTTCTACCAAGGAGTGAACATGTACTTCTTTTGAGTAATCCGGTTCATCTTTTTCAGTGTGAAAAATGTTTCAATTTCCCCTGTATTCCGCTATATTTGTTTGTTATTTTGTTTTAGGGGCACGTATTTGCAAAGTTAACTCACTTTGAACTAGTGTTGTTTTCATTTTTCGTTATTCTTTTTCTTCTAATTAAGAAATTTATCCAAACAGCCGCATTAACCACTACCTGACTTATTCGTAAGTGTGACAAATTATTTAGCTAGTGGTAACATCTTTTTTCAGTCAATGTTTCTTTCTCATAATTTAGTGTTTGCATTGGCATGTGGAGGAATTTTGCTAGCAGTCGCGGGACTGGATCTCATAATTTTGTTGCTAGTTGTGATAGTTGTTGCTTCTGTCCTTTATTCTGTAGGTTATATAGTTATACAACCAGAAAGGTGTATGAAGTGGCTAAATAAAATATCGACTATATTCTAACTTTTTCCCTTTAATTTATAGAGCATTCTATAGCAATATTTTAGAACGTGGGGTTTTCTTCCTTTTCATAAGTAAAGGTGAATGATTTACATGAATTTGCATGCGTGTGGGTGTGTATGAATCTTTAGACATTGGTTTTTATTTTCTTTTAAGAACTACAGTCTATAGGCTGTCTTTTTCTGATCAGAAGATGATATGTGTAGTTTTTGAAATATCTCTTCATTTAATGAAGAGATATCTGTCAAGTTGGGTGTGCGGTTTTATCTGTCATTTTGTCATTGAATTAAGAACTCAAAGGGGGGTCTACTTGCATTCGTTCAAGAAAGAGTGGATCCCTGTTGAGATCTCATGCTTTCATTTCAAAAACCCAACTAGAATATGATTACTACAGCGATAAGCCCAATCCAGAGTATGAAGCATAGAAGAAAATACCAATTAAACTGATCACGGTAATACCAGCTACAGTAGCTATTATCCAAAGAGAAATTCTTCCAGTACATTGAACTTGGTGAGATCTGGCACAGTTTTGGTTCTGTCAGCTCTTTAGCAGAGTTTACCGGTGTGCATGCAAGGCGAATCAAGAATCAGGAGCGCTAGAGACTGTTTGACAATCTAGACAGTAAGCCGTAAGGAACTAAGGGGTTTAGATCGAGACTAGGATTTTAGGTAGAGGAAAGGTTACTCTTAAGCTCAAATGCACATGCTGACCTGTTGTGTACATGCTTGGCATGGAGGTGTATTTTATACATAATTGGATTGAATTCCTTGAAATCCATGCTCATTGTTAACCGAATAAAGTTGTTCTTGTATGGATAGTGTTGATATTTACTTAATAGTATTGGATTGGATGTGGATCAAGACGGGGTACTACAAGAAAATCATTAAATAGAAACTAATTGATAGCTAAAATCTTAGTAGTTAATTATATAACAATTTATAAACTAGTTTATAAATTCTATTAATAATAGAAACTACTTTAGATATCAATAATTTTTTAATCTCTAAAATAATATATATTTTAGTCAATATAATAACTAATTATTTTTTGTCCTTAAAATTAGTTTCTATTTAATGATTTTCTAGTAGTGGGTTTGACCAATGTGTGCATGGGGTGCACATTTGGACCGTGATTTTCACAATCACTTGAATAATTTAAGCAGACAGTACAGATGACTTGCTCCATCAGTTTAGTTCAGTTTTGCAAGGGATGAACTTGTCTCTCTCTGATTATTACGTTCCATATTTGAGTATAGAGGCTCAATATGGCACTTGAGCCATGGGGGCTCTTCACCCAACAGGCTAATTTATGGGATGAATGCTTATAATAACTTGCCCGTTCATTGAGAAATAATTGATGTGGAAGGGTGCTTTAAAAGAAGCGGCCAGGGAAATACGTACATGATACATGTGCTTGACGAGTTAGAATGAAAGTCATTCAATGATTGGTTAGCTAGAGTGTTCTCTCACTTAATAGACCAGTCTTACGGGGTGGGTTTTCTCATGGGCTTGAGTAGGAAATCTTAGAGACAAGACAATACCTTCAGCAAAAAAGCAAATTAATTCTAAGATCATTCAGCTATGCATCACCGTTGTGCAAATAAGGATATGGCGTATAATTCTTGGAAAATAAAGAAAGTTGAATGTTTGTGTCACCTTTCCTTTCCAAGAGTAGGAGGGTTGTCCAAGATTCCAAGATATATAGTCACTAGATGCTCATTTTTGTAAGTATTTGATAAATATTATTGGAAAAAGGTTTTTCATTTGCTTGAATGCACATATTTTTTGGCTTTTGATTTGGCACAGACAGGGAAAGTTATCTGTCTGGCTGTGCTGTTGACTGGGTCAGCGTGAACTCCCAGCTGCTTTTTCAATTCTAGTTTTTTAAATTGAAATTTGGAGCAGTTTACTTTTGTTTTCTTTTCCTTTTTGAGTATGTCACTGTTACCTCTTCTATTTTTGCATTTTTTAAAAGTATACCCCCTTTATTTTCAAATCATGCACAAACATTCCGTATGAAGAGCCTAAATTATACTCCTTCTGTTCTTGATTTTCATAAACTTTCCCTGATCTAGCAAGAGTGGTAATGGTTTTGGAAACAAATGAGCGATATGCAGACAAACCAGAAAATAATGTATAAAGCTGTTGAGTAATTTCAGTGTTTTACTGTCTTAAATTAAAGAAATGAGATTGCAGGTGGTATTCAAAACACGCATTTACCACTGCAATGTAGACCCTGACGGCCTTGTAAGTATGGGAATATTGAAGGATGATTGGAGTCCAGCACTAACAATTGCTAAGGTGCTACTTGCAGTTAGATCAATTTTCACAAATCCTGATCATTGTAAGTTCTTCCAACCTCTTAAAAAAATACACATTGATATGACTATGTAGGTCAAACATCTAATATTAATAACGCCAACACTTTCAATCAACATACCAACCAGGCATTTACGATCTTGGAGTGTAAAGTTGTCATCTTTGTTGCAGATAATACTGTTGTCCCTGGCATTGCTCACTTGTATTCGGGAGACAGAGCAAAACATGATGGTATTGCTGCAGAGTGGACTGTTCGATTTGCCAAGTGAATGTGGTTCAAGTGTCCTTTCTGTTCCACTATTTATGTAAATGAGAAAATGATAGTTAATAATTCTATAGCAACTCCTCCTTGCTGCTTGTTCCAGAGAGTGTCTTAGTTGATTCTTCATAGTTGTACCTGGAAAATGGTTATTTATCATCACATGCTTTTAATTATTTTCTCTGTTCTTGTTTTCATTTATTTTGTTATATTAAATTTGTTTGTTTAACTAAATCTGGGGTAACAACAACAAAGACTTATAAACATGTCTTTTGTTTAAGTAAAAAAAATGAACATGCCTTTTAAATTTAATTTTGGGAATTTTAGATTTTTTACGAAGTTATGGATTCTATTTAATCCAATTTCATATATCTATGAAAAGTAAGAATGACCATGTATTTGAAAAGTTTTGGAAATTGAGATGCAGTACGAGATTTAAAACTGTATGCTGTATTAGTATATATTTTACTTTTGTTTCTTTAAATATATTTTTATAAACTAACTGTTTTAAAATCATGACTAGTAACAAAATTGTTCAACACTATATTGAAAAGCTAATTTATTTATATATTTGTATAAACATTAATTTAAATGTTATATTTGCTCTTCATTTATAATTCCTAGTATCTTAGGCATTCTTAAAAGAATTTAGAATGTGCTTATACGTCTGTATGATGTTGGAGTGCAATCTAAAATTGAGAGGCAAATTCTTTCTACACCATATCTATTTCAACCTATATTTAATCTGTCATTTAAAAAAAATACTTTTAAAAAATGATGAAATATCTATTTCAACCTGTATTTAATCTGTCATTCTAAAAATATACTTCTAAAATGACGACAAATAGTTTTAAATAAAAAAATATTTGAATAAAAATATACTTCTAGAACTCTTTTATAAAATATATGTTAAGATTTTTTATTTCTGCTTTTCAAAAAATGTGGTTGGTTGGTTGTGAGGAGAGGCATCACCTACTACAGTGCTACCTTGTGGTCAACTTTGGGACCTCAAACTCACCAACCGCATTTTAACTAACCTTTTTAATAGCTTCCAACATTTGGTTCGTTATCTTTTCCAGAATGCTCTCAACTCAAGCATTTCATCCAAATCTTTCTATTATTCTTATCATTATTTTTATTTTAATATAAATTATTTTATAATAAAAATATATTTTACTTTTAAAATTAATTCTATGTTAGTTTTGTAAATTTTATTTTTTTAATATATATTTGAGTCAATCAATTTAATTATTAACTGAACACTGACTTATTTACCTAATACAGGTACTCTTATCCGTTAAATCAGTTTTTTACTAAATTAACATAATTTTATAGATTACTTAATAAAATAGGTAAAATTAAAAAATTGATCAAAAGTGATGTTAGTTTGACATATTATAGTGTCTTACATTATTTGAGTTGACAACTAATTATATTAAAACCGTGTTAAATATATTAAATTGGTGTTATTTTGTTATAATTTTTTCACAATAAAATTATATCAACTTAATAAATATTAAATATTTTAATAATATTTTAAAAATTATCCATATAAAATTACTCTATTATGACAACAAAAAAATCCCTTAAATTGGTATGTGGGTAGGTGTAATACAGGGAAGTCAAGCTTGTCAACATACTTTTTTTTCTAACAATAATGGGTTGGAAGTGTTAGGTGGTGTGAAGAGACTGCATGATCAAATTCAAAAACTGAAGAACCCCTCTGCAAATTTTGATTCAAGTTGGAGGGTTGAAAGAGGAGAGAAAGCGATGGTGAAGAGCGTGAGGGAATTGGAAGTGGAAGATTTGGTGAATGCAGGGTTGACACTGGCACAAGCCAATGAACTCTACGGCGTTTTGAGGGATATTCTCTCTCACTATCCCTCCCACTCCGACAACCACCCTTCACTCATATGGCGCCACCTTGTCTCTCTCAAACTCCTCAAACCATCCTTTCCACACTCCTTGCATCACCTTCTCTTCCACTCTGTTTATCACTCTGCCTTCCACACTCATCATGCTTCTCTTCCACTCTATTGGTTCCCTTCTCTGTAAGTCTTTCTCTGCTTCTCACACTTTTCACTACTACAATCTTCACTCACTTCTCTTCTTTCTTTCAGGGACCACTCCAAACGCACCAACCTTGGCCGTTTCATGGAAACTCATGCCCCTCAGCTTTTAGGATCTTCCTACAAAGACCCTATTACCAGTTATCCCCTCTTTCACAACTTTTCTGTTCAACACCCTCAGGCAAGCAACCCAATGCCTCTTTAACATCTCTTCTTTTCTTTCTTTCTTCGTTAATTCTTATTGTCAATGCAGCTCTACTGGTCCCTTCTTCTCAAGGAACTTTCTATCACCTTTGTTGAACCTCCCAAGTGCATTTTGGATACTTCTGACCCTTCTAGACATGGAGGGACCTGGCTTCCCGGTTCTGTCCTCAACATTGCTGATTGCTGTGTGCAGCCCAGTTCACATCCCTACAAACCAGATGACAGTTTAGCCATCGTTTGGAGAAATGAAGGTTTTGATGATTCCGAGGTTAATGGTATCACGCTTAAACAACTCCGACAACAAGTAATGTAGGCCTTTCAACTCACACTCTCCCTTTTGTTTTTTATTGTTGCAGTAATTTTCATAGTTTTTGCTGTGTTTTTTCCAGGTTGGTAGCGAATGCAATAGATGCCTCATTTTCGAAAGGAGATGCAATCGCAATTGACATGCAAATGACAGTCAATGCAGTGATTATATATCTAGCCATTGTTCTAGCAGGATGTGTTGTGGTATCAATAGCTGATAGCTTTGCACCAAAAGAAATTGCAACTCGCCTGCGTGTTTCCAAAGCAAAGGGTATTTTCACTCAGGTGATGTTTAAAATTTGGTATTGTTTATGACTTTAATAGTAACCTGTTATTCTTCAAAGTGGACTATTCAATCGATATTGTTTTTGTTCTCTCCTAGTTACCAATTTCTGCGTGTTATAGGGTTCAGTGTGTGTGAAGCAATGCTAAAATTACTAAATTGTTCTTATGGCTTAAAAAAATTAATTTCATTAAATGTTTCTTATTTGATGAGATTCAACCTACAGTCGATGTTCACGGATACCTAATTCAGGTAGAACTTGTTAAAATAATTTGGACCTTTTTTCGGTAAACTTATTAGTCATGGTTTTAATAAATATGAATTAGTTAGAACAGTAGCTGCATTGAAAGCTGTATGTCGTGTGTTAAAGGGTGGCATGCAAGGAGTTGACAGAAATTAACAACCATGTTGGTAGCAGTTTTAGTGATTAAAATGTGCTTATTAAATTAGATTTCATAATGCAGAGAGTTTTAAATGAAGTTAAGCAAAAATCAATTAGGACACTAAGTGAATGAAATCTTAATATGTCTAGCCATATGATAAATCTGAACAGATAATGAACATATATTTGAGTTCTAGATGAAGATGATGGTTATCCCAGGCTTCCTGCCTTTTAGTCAAGCACTTTCACACTCACAGCCTAAAAGTAGCATAGCAATTATCCAAATTATAAACTGATAATTACATGGATGATCTTGTCATATATTGTTATTACATTTTGTAATATTCCCATCTATCTGTTAGAAATTAAAGTTTCTGGGCTTGCACCTGACAAATTAAACTTTTAGGAGACTGTTCTACCAAATGGTCAAGAGTTATGTCCTCACTGACAAATTCCTTTAATTAAATTATAATTTCACCAAAAGGTCAGACTGCAATAGTACTTTTGTGCTTCAATCTCAAATGGTTCTCACGAAAGGATATTTTAAACGTAAAAACTATTATTGTGCTTGTGCTTTATAGCTGAAGCTTTAAGATATTTGGTTCTTGAAACTATCGTTTATTATACCCAGTTGTATAGTTCCTTCATAGGGTTAGGTTCAATGCCATGATCCTGGCTTCCTAGTTCCGTCTGTTTTAGATCTTTCATCTAATAGAATTATAGAAACAAGTTGTAATAGTACTCTCAAATATTCAAACTACTTTTGTTTATACCTGGAGTTATAAAGATCAAAATATTGAAGAATATGTTGAAATCATGAATCTTATGAATGTTGAAATATTGAACAATTTTGAAATTTTCATTGTTATTGCATATTTTACAAATATGGCTGTAGATCCCACATTAGTTAGATATATGTCTTATGTAGCCCTTACAAGGCTTAAGCAGCTCTCACTTTACAAATAAATTTTATGAGATTAAGTTAAATTTTGTGTCCAGATTCTTCTCTCCTCGCATTTGCCTTTTGGATGATCTATTATCAGACTATACGAGATATCCAGTCTTGTAAATATCCCACTCGAAATGTTCAATTTTGAACATAAATGGAGCGTGTTAGAAATTTCATTTTACATATATATAAAAGTGGAGGAACAATCCTCACCTCATGACACACGTACACACCCACACACACAAATATATAAAAGTGGAGTAACAATCCTCACCTCATGAGCTAACTTTTTAGAGTTGAGTTGGACCCAAGTCCAAATTCTAAGTGTTGAACATATAGTACTCTTGTTTAAGGAGTGAGACAGAAAAATATATTCTTGTAAAATAAATTGTAGATGCTCCTTTGGAATCTTCTTTAGATATAAAAACATATAGATTAAGCTTTTAGGAGAACGGATCCTTGACATGGTCTAAAACTATCCTGGTCCAGTGGTAAAGAGTTTGATCCTAGCTGTCCTCACATTTAGGATCTTTAATATAAGCACTTACATGATGAACTTTCAAAGATAAATTCGAACTGTTAATTTACTCAGCTTGAATTTGTTTCAGGATTTCATATCAAGAGGTGGCAGGAATTTCCCTCTGTACAGGTAATTATTTTCCATATTGTTGCATTATGCAGATCATATTATCTAGTTTATCTGTTCAGAAATCCTTAACTTTTGGCACAATTACCAGCTCAATATTTGTTATAGTATTGTTATATAACAATCATTTCATAAATGTTCCAATGGCATGTTCCTTTTTGCTACTTGGGTTTGAGTTCAATCCAATGGTCCACGTGCTGGTGAGAAGTTTTTGCATTTGAGCATGGATATACATGGTTGGGCAACGTTAGGAAAACTCAATCTGTTATGGAACACAGAAAAGTCATTCTATTAGAATATAGGAGTCAAGCTGAATGAAATAATGTTTTTGTAGAACCCTTATTTTTTTCTCTTAAATGCCTCAATGGAACTTTTTATACGCGTGAGTCTAGTTAATAGATATTTAATGGGACCATAATAAAAGAATATTGTGGCAAAATTATATTTTTTACTTATGAAATAAAATTGATATCTTAAACTCAAGTCATCTTTTTTGCATACTACCTTTTCTGATTCTAAGGATTCTATCAAGCACAATTGTCAGAATGGGACCAGACCAAAGTAACAGTTCTAACCAATTTCTTTGCTCAACTCTTAAAACTGATCTTACTGAGAGCTGGTGTGAAATCAGTTAGTCTGGTTCAAATCGTGGTAGTTAATATATATGGTATTGTATATGTTATGACATATTTGATTTGGTTTCATGTTTAATTTTGAATATTATCAGTTATAAGTAATGCCATTTGCATTTTCTTTAAAATTGTAATTATATTATGTTTTGCTTAATATTAATTAATACTTTATGTAAAAATTGAAATAATGTCATTGAATTGTACCAGTTCTACTTAAATAGACTAAATATAGGACCTTGAACCAGTGTCTTAGTTGGTTCCAGGACTGGCCAAGTACCAAAAACCTTATCAGGTGAATAGTTTGTTCTTTTCTATGCTAGATGGATGCTTAGTATGCATCTGTCTCTTCCATTCATAAAGCATAACTTTGGTACTTCTTCAATTCTCCTTCAATACGATTCTTCTACTTGGAATGTCTCATTTCCTAGCATAAACTATAAGAAAGCGTAATGCTTACGAAGCAAAACTTAGAATATTTCAAGCTTTCTTGTAGCTTATGCTAGATAAATTTAAGGTTGTTCCTTTTACATATAGAACACCGGCTCATTCTGCTTATTTCTCCTTGCAGTCGAGTCATTGAGGCAGCTGCATGTAAAGTTATCGCGCTTCCTGTGATAGGTGATGATCTAGGTGTGCAATTAAGAGAATGTGATTTATCATGGAAGGATTTTCTTTCTTCTAGCAGACAGCATCCCAGGTAATGTATACATTAAAATGTGTCTATTATTATGTGTCTAAAATAGTCATTACTAGAGATCCCATAAACAGAAAAAATGGGCTGAGAGAAGTTGCAATATTTCTCGTGTTTTGTCTCACCTTAACAATTAAATCGTGGCAGGTCACATCACTACACTCCATTCTATCAATTAATTGATTCTGTCACTAACATACTGTTTTCATCTGGAACCACAGGTAAAGATTCTGCCTTGAACAGTGAAACACATCAATAAGAAACTCCCATTATAATGATTTTCTAGTTACATTTTTAATTTTCAGGGGAGCCAAAAGCAATTCCTTGGACTCAACTTTCACCCATAAGAAGTGCTGCAGATGGATGGGCTTTTGTTGATATTCAACCTGGAGATGTCTATTGCTGGCCAACAAATTTAGGATGGGTGATGGGCCCAACTCTTATATATTCATGCTTTCTATCCGGTGCAACTCTTGCTCTGTACCATGGATCTCCTCTAGGCCATGGTTTTGGAAAATTCGTTCAGGTATTTGTCCAACTCTAATATTTCAGTTCCTATATATTTGTGATTAACATAACAACATGCACTACAAGAAAATGTTGAATTAGCTGCTAATAAATTGTGAAGGCTATAGAGTGGCTGCTAATAGTGAGGGCCAAGCCTTCTATAAATGAAAGAGAGAAAAAAAATTAAAATAGCATGAGTTTAGTTAACGTAAAGCCTACACTAAGTTTTTCTAACAAATAAATAAATAAAACTAGTGTGGGTTTAGTAAATATAAAGCTCACGCTAGATATTTAAAAAAAATAATAATAATGTATTGCATCCGCTAAACAAGCACACACATAAAAAATAATAATAAAATATTAAGATTGTGAAGGTTTAACCCACACTAACATTTTTTAAAAAATAAAATACCAAAACAAGCGTGGGTGTAATAAACGTAAAACTCACACTAAATTTTTTCTAAAAATTAATAAATGTGTACGATAAATACAAATAATAATAAAATATTAAGATTGGGAAGGTTTAGCCTACACTAAACCCACACTAACATGGTCATTATTTGTGATTAACGTTTAATCACTTAAGACTTTGTGACAGTATGCTAAATAAAATACATACTGACTAGTAGCAGGACTGAATGGGAACTATACTAGGCTAGTTGATTTTTCTTCCAAATTATGGATGCAATGAAGTACTATGATGCAGTGGGATGTAGAGGGAAATGGTTGCAAGTTAGTGTCATCTACAGTGGCATAGCTCATGAACATTCCTATCCTGTGTGAAAACAATTTGCATATGTAGGCCACGCTGATGTCAAAACAAGGTAAAAAGAAGTTTTCTAAGAAATTGTCTCATAAAATAGAATTACTAAGATGAAGTTTGTGATGACAAAAAAAGTATTGTGTCGGTGAGCTATGTCCATAGAATGTTAAGTTATGTAATTCTGTTATGGTAAAAGAAAAGAGAAAAATGAGTTGTCCTTGTGCAGTTATTTGGCTGAGCTTCAACGACTAGGTGCTTCTAGTGGAAAATGAACCCCTGTACTCTAGTCCTGAATGTAAGGGAAAAATAACCTTTTAGAAGGCAAGATTTTCGTTGCTAGAACCTGAGTTAGCTACAAAGAGGTTGCTTCTGGATGAGGTGAATCAAACATAAACGCAGCAATAAAACATGAGCGTAGTACTAACTGTTGTAGGTGATGTTGTATTCTGCATCAATAGAATTTGATACATTGCTGAAAGACCATTCAACTGCAATTGTTCAGGATGCAGGTGTTACTATTTTGGGAACAGTTCCGAGCTTAGTAAAAACGTGGAAGAATACACAATGCATGGAGGGCTTGGATTGGACAAAGATAAAGTAAGTTCTTGTTAGTTTGAACCATCAAGTAACAAATGAAAAACTGAACTAAACTGAGGTTATATGCAGAACATTTTGTTCGACTGGAGAAACTTCAAATGTTGATGATGACCTCTGGCTTTCTTCGAGGTCTTATTACAAACCAATCATTGAATGTTGTGGAGGCACTGAGCTTGCATCTTCTTACCTCATGGGAAGTCCACTGCAGCCCCAAGCTTTTGGAACATTTAGTACACCATCAATGACAACTGGTTTGGTCATCCTTGACGAAAATGGAGTTCCTTATGTAAGAATATTTTCTCGGTAGTTTATTTGATCATATGATACTAACTATTTAGTATTTTGCCAACGACTTGAGACCTCTTTCACCGTGTCAATACTTATCTATAATTTTGTTGTTGCAATGGATAATGGATGTCAAGTGCTTGTTAGTTGTTACATAATCCAGACTTTGAACCAATAAGGCTAAATGGAAATATTGATCTCAAAATCTTGAGATTGTATGTGTGTGTTTGTTTGTGTTGTTACAAATTTTCAATTCTCTCAAGTCTTTAAGAATTTTTACTCTTACCAAGTGGATTCCATTTCGTTTTGGGATAGACAAATTATTTTTTAGGCTTTCTAATTTGTTTGACCTATTTGACCAATGTGACAGCCAGAGGATGTTGCCTGTGTTGGTGAAGTGGGCTTGTTTCCTATTTATATGGGAGCAACTGATAGATTGCTTAATGCTGATAATGATGAGGTTTACTTTAAGGGAATGCCAATGTACAAAGGAAAGGTATATACTTCAATTATCCTATTTCCAACGTGACATTATTTTAACATTCAGTTATTGCTATCTTGCAATAGTAATTCAGATCTGAAGGTATTTTGTGGCTTTTCTTGCATCCTAATGGCTTTTTAAAGGTCCAGAATCAATTGGTTCAATACATCATAATGCTTGTTTGGTGTCTTACTGTACGAACACACACTGACCGAATTGCACACATAAAATCCAAAAAAGAAAGAAAGAAACTAGAGAGGATAAGATTACCCTTTAACTATCGACTTAGGATGTTTATCAAACACTGTTATGCCTACGTAAGTGATCAATATCTTCATAAAGGTTTTCAATTAGTCCCATTGTAAGTTACACGGTAACTTAATAGACTATGTTGTGAATTGTGATGTTACCTACTCATATTATGTTGTTATTCTCATCTACTTCTTAAACTGGTTTATTATCCATAATTTGTCATCTGTAATATGTTATAAGCAGGTTCTTAGAAGACATGGAGATATAATCAAAAGAACTGCCGAAGGCTATTTCGTTGTACAAGGGAGGGCTGATGACACAATGAATCTTGGTGGAATAAAGGTACCTCATCTCCAGCTATATTTATGTTTTTTTCTCCTTCTCCCAGTTCTTGGATACACATGGTGTAATAATCCTATATCTTTCCATGTCAATGTCCAGCATAAATTAATAAGAATGGAAACTACTTGTTACTGACCATGGATTCATCAGAAATTCATAAATTCCTACCTTGACATCCTTGGTCTGACTGTTATTTTACCTGGATTTTTATGTTCTGATATGCAGACAAGTTCTGTAGAAATTGAGCGTGTCTGTGATAGGGCAGATGAAGGCATTTTGGAAACAGCTGCAATCAGTGTTGCACCTGCACATGGAGGCCCAGAACAACTGATTATATTTGTAGTTTTAAAGAAAGGATACAATTCAAATGCAGAATCTCTAAAAAGGAAATTCGCTAAAGCCATTCAAAGCAACCTTAATCCGTTGTTTAAGGTATGACCCCTTTGGTTCATTGCAAGCAATTACCATTTTGAATTGAGTAAATCATGAAAAGCCACAACTCAATGACTTAAATATTCATGAAATTTGAAGTTTGAAGGGAAATTGAAATTTTATTGGAATTTTAACCTGACTTCTGATGATTAAGTTATTGATTTGATGTTCACAAACTCATTTTGTTACTCTACAGGTGAGCCTTGTTAAAATTGTTCCGGACTTTCCTCGAACAGCTTCCAACAAATTACTAAGGAGAGTTTTGAGAGATCAAGTGAAACGTGAGCTTTCAGTTCAGAGCAGACTTTAGTGACATTATTAATTTACAAAAGAACAAGGCATACATCAAGATTCAGTTCATTCTCTTCACTTACTGTTCTTGGCGTGTAAACAAGATTCAGTTCCTCTTTCTCTGTCATTCATGTTTCTCTACCACAATTCCTTGTAACATTCATATTCTTCTTGCAGCAATAAAAGCACTGATAGATATTTTCTAAATTTTTATTCCCACATCAAAATTCGTCAAAATCATTCTACAAATTCTAGAACATTGATTTGATAAAAAGGAAAAAAAGAAATTGCGTATTCAAAGACTTTTAGCATTTTTTTTATCATTCAAAGAATGATGTTCAAAGCTATATCTTTCATAAATGAATTTAATTGGTTTTCCTGAATAAACATTGGCTACTATTAATGCTGTTTCCAATCACGTAAAGAGTGACAGAAGTAACGATGAACGCGTTACGGGGCTTTATTTACGCCTTTCAGTAGTGAATAACACTTGTTAAAAAAATTACATTATATACTTTAATTATTTCTTAAAACAACTTAATTTTTGTGTTACCCTCACCACTTCATTATTATAAATATTCCTATAAATAATTTTACCTTTTTAAAGTCTTTCTTTGATCTAAAGAAACACTTTCCGCCAGATATATCCAAACGTAAAGATCCATTTCATGAAATTAAATATAATAATCAATCACGTTGTGCCCTTTCGCTAAACGTCATTTTGCAGTGAAAGCAAACTGTACCTGTATGGATATTGGGGACTGAGTAATGTTGGTCCACGTCGATACAAGGTGTCTGCTTCAGTCTTAGTTGTCTTGTCCTTCGAGTTTCCTTCTTCCTCGCGTGCCTCGGTCGGCCGGTGGGGGTACCTGCGATTGTGCTCCGACGCTCAAGTCAGTAATCTCTCAGTGAGAATCCTTAATAATCTGAAAAACATACCTTTTTCTCTTTCTTTTCCTTCTTTTGTACCTTCCCCTTGGGCTTGGGCCCTCTGGGTCGTTAGTGGTTCGCCACGTGTTTTCTGGTTTTTGGGTCGTGTTAGGTGGTTTCCTGGGATTTAGGGGATGTTCCCGAAAATCTGGGGAGTGCTCACGTGCGTTTCGTGCGTTTGTTGTTCAGTGGGAATTAACCGTTTGTCCCATGCGTGACCACATTAGTTAGATAGTTTTAATCTGAACAATGCGGTCGTCCGGTCCCGACCGGTACACAAACTAAAACACGTTATTAAGGGTACTCTAAAAACAAAATCAGCATAAAATTGGATCATTTTCTATTTACAGTTTACAGTTTAACAGAAGTTGTCTGTTTCTTAAATGTTAATCATTAAGTACATTTATTAGTTAATATATATGATTGAAAAAGATTAACTAACCCACTAAATCAGGATTATATGTTCCCCATTCATTCTTCTTTCACAGTCTTGATTAGTTTTTATTCCAATAGTGGATTAAACAATGTCAATTTCTCCCTCCACCATATCAATTTTAGCCTGCCACCCAATCAGCTCTAAAAAATGACAAAAATATCCCTCTTAAATAACAAAAATAACCTTACACAAAAATGGAAAAAATTATTTTTGAAACTTTTATCTGAAATATTTTGAATTTAAATTTTCGGAACATATTTTTGAATTCTGAAATTTTTTATCCATGTATTTTTAGTTTTGTGTTCAGAATTTTTTTCCGGCATGTATTTTTTTATTTCTCAATTATAATTATTATTTTAGATTTTTTAATTTGGAATAAGGGTAGTTTTGGAAATTTAAAAAATTGATATGGTGGAGGTTAAAATTGATATGGTGCAGGAAGAATTTGCCTTAAACAATAAACCGAATAAAGGGTTTAGGAATTTATTAATCAGAACCTATCCTGTTAACTCTAAACAGACGAGAATCCAAATCCATTGCTGCTGGCAAAACCACTATTAGCAATAAAAATGTAGGTAGTGGCTTCAATGAGACTTGTAATTCTCTAGAGACCATTTAGTAAATTGGAAACACTCGCAGACACCAAATTCAAGTAAACATTATTATAACCGGATCTCAAACAAAAACAAAAATGTCAACGGTACTGCATTTGCTCGAATACAAAACTGATGGCCCTGGATTACACCGCTTTAGTTCAGCAGTAAGATACCAACCGAAAGTCCCTTGTAACATGAACTTAAATGGCAGAAAATTGTGATGAAGAGGAAGCAATTAGTTGTCATTTACACAAATGAATATTCCACACCAATTGCAGCCATTTTCAAACAAATAGCAAGCAAAAGAAACTGCAAAGGACACACATGCAAATCGGAAGTATTTGAATCTTTGCTCCTCCTGCCAACACCAAATTGTAACTGCTGCCAGCAAAAAGCACAAAATTTGCTCCAAGCAGTGATGAAGCAGAACATAAGTCATTTGGTAATGTATTTCCCAGCCTGGATTTTCACATTTCAGTTTCATTTCTTAGCCAAGACCTCTCCCTTGAACTCACTACCGGCAGTGACCACAAAACCTGCTCCAATCTGCCATGACAAGCAATGTCACATTCCGATTCAAATTGCAATCATGAAAAAATGGCCTGAAAAAGGTAAAACAAATTACTTGGCAATCTTTTAGTACTGCCCGTTCTTGGAGCTGTACATTGCTGCAGATAACAGAACCTTGGATTGAACAACAGTCTCCAATAGAAACATGATTCATAACTACTGAGTTAACAACCTGCATGCATAAAGCAAGTCAAAAGAAAACTTGGCATTAACATTATTGAATACAACTCATTAGTAATATGCCAGACAGTGTTGCTGATCGATCATTTTGGGCCGGAGATCATATGCCATAAATAAATCAAAAGACCAAAAGGAAACCTCCTGATATCTTTTAAGAATAATATATCATCCCACCTTAACATTGGCACCTATCCGACAATGACGGCCAATGACAGACCGTTTCACACTGCATTTGTCACCCATCTGTGAACCTTCCCCCAGCACACAATGTGGTCCAACCTACAACAAATCATAACTACTTATATGAACCTAAAAATAAGAAAAACCAAAAATAATGCTCCAGAAACTGTATATCAGACCACTCAAGTAACTCACAGTTGTTTTTGCCCCAAGCTCTGCAGAAGGATGGATAATATTGTTTTGAGCAGAGAAAGAATACCCTGATAAATGACCAGCCTCTCCTATTACCTGTCATATTATAAAAATGAATAATGCAAAAGCAACCAGAACTATACCAAAGAAAAAAAAAATGTAAGGCAATAATAGCATGTAAAGGCCGTAACAACAACAAACTCACGTCTCGGTTTATGTCATTGTATGCTTGTATAGAATTTAAGCGGGCGCAGTACTTGCTGCTTCCAGCAATATACACACAGCATTTGTGGGTTTTTCGATCAGAAGTAGAACCATAATAACCCAGTGCATGCCGTAGATGAAAGGTTGGTTCAGATGCATTAGCAAGTATTTGAGATACCATTTGTTGATTGCTTTGAGATATAACCTTTTCCGTCCCATTTTCTTCCACTTGTGGCATACCATTAAATAATACTTCTGATTTCTAACTCTCATTTAGAAAATTTGAACAAGGTTAGAATCCTTAAATAAAAGTACAACAAGACCTAACCTATCTCTTGAAGAACCATTAACAACTAACCAGTTGGCTCCGGACTAGATATGGTAATACATCATGCTTTAAGCTATGAAATGCACTTTTCTGATCTAGAACTTCTTGTAGAGCTGATCTGCAAGAAAAAGTTTGTTTCAGGATATACAAAAATGAGTAATTCAAGACAAAAGAACAAAGAAGGAAGTTAAAAAGAAAATGAATATACCTTTTGAATGCATACAAGTGGGCATCCATCAGATCAGCTCTTATTTCTATCTACAGGAATGACAAAAAACAATAAAGAGAAATAAGAAATAGAAAAAGTCTTGCTTTTAATTTTCAATTACTAAGATGAGCAGTTCGTATTTTCACAGAAGCTGCTACTTCTATAAGATTGTCAGAATGAACAGTTTTCTAACTCTGAAAACACGATAACCAATTTCCATCTCTACATAAATCACAAACAGAAAAGAACTCCGATAATAAAGTTGGTCAATGTTCTGAACAAGAGATGCAATAACAGCAAATAGCAAATGAAAATATAAAGTTTTGCTATAGAATAGCAAGTTAAATCTCACACCATAAGAACGATACACTTATAATATTAGAGAAATTATAGACAGGAGGAACAAACTAAGAAGGTCCAGACACGAGAAAAAAAAGTACCTGACCAACTGCAGGGAGTATGCTCTTCTGGATTCGAAGATCCTTTTCAACTTCTGCTCCTGAAAAGTGTTGCAAGATTCCACGTGAACACAAATATAACAATAATATGACATATATAAGTAAAAGCTATATAACTAACCAGTTGCTATGTGAACTAAAAACTGCTTTGTGGGATCCAGCCCTATCAAATCATAGCGGCCAGGTTTCTTGGTTTTATCTTTCCCGCCAGAGGATACTGACTCTGAAGGTCCACTTACAGGAGCAGAGCAGAGCATAGCAGTGACAACTGCATCATGTCGTCTATGAGTAGCTGCAACAGCACCAAGTGGCACATCCGTAACAAGATCACCACTGACAACCTGCAGAAAATCAATGCAGCCATGAAGAACAACATTATTTAGATCACAGAGCTCACAGGCAAGGGAGGGAGGGATATTCCACCAAAATGTCTTTAGCAGTTAGGTGATGAGAAATAGCCCGAATTGCACCTGCTGTGCCCACATCCTCAGGAACTGCAGCAACCTAGACAATTGTTACACAAAAAGATCATCACACGTGTGGATGCATTATCAATCTTTAAAGGAAAAACTAAATAAGACCATTTAGATCATTTTCTTAACAAGCAATCGCAAAAGAAGAAAATAAAAAACAAAAGGAATCAAACTTCTTCCACAAGTTAAAATCAAACTTGTGCAATAGGTTAATTTGAACTTATAAAAGAAGTGAAAGACCCTGTTTAAATAAGCTTCTCAATAAGCACTAATAAGAGAACAAAAGAAGGTAAAACAAATTAAGGCAGCATCTCCCAAGAATTAGAATTGACTTATACTTAAGCTGATTTATCAAACTCATCCATTTTAACTTCTTCAAAGCTGACGATTTTAACTAACACGAAAAATTAATTCATTTGATCTTTTGTCTCTTCTAATGCAAGTGGGTAATGAGAAGTTTCCCCAAAAAGAGTCTACTCATTTTACTATCTCAATTCGCTTTCTCTGTAAGTATAAAGGTTCATCCAAACAAAACGTAAGTAAGACCAGGGTACCCTTATGCTTATGGTCACTATCAAGATACGTAGAGACAATGAATCATGTTTGGTAAATGAACGATAATATCAAAAATTCGATTACCTCAACATGGAGGCGATCAGCATAAGCCCCTGAAATCCAAGCCCCAACGTGAAGAGCCGCTTCTTCGCCTTCAACCACCTACAGTTAAATTTGCTCACTAATTTCACTATCCACCCTTTCCAATAACAGCAAAGATTGCGAAAAATGAAATTACCACAATGAGATCCTTGAGGTTGCTGAGCTCCAGGTACTCGAGAACGTAAGAGATAACGGGGCGATTCGCCACCGGAAGCAACGCGTTCGGAAGCTCCTGCAGACAGAAATAAGCGCTTTCATATGACATAATAGCGTTGAAAACTGTTTGGTTAGAAGCATTTCCGTAGGGAACCTGAGAAACGAGGGGGAGGAGCTTCTTGGAGACGCCACCGCCGAGAACAACCACCTGAAAATCCATGGCCACAACAAAACGCAAAGCCAAACAGGGTTTTGGGGTTTTCGAAGGGTTCTGTTTTCAATTTCCCTAATCAAATCTAGGATTCTACAAACGCTTACTCATTCATTCATTCCCAAACCCAAACACAAATCCAAACACGCCTTTAATCCACCTTCTGTTAATGTCAAATGCACCTTCCTTAATTGGTGCACCAATTTTGTTCCCTGCACACAACTTTTTTATTTTTCTTTTGTATATAATAAAAAAAATGACAAGTCTCCATGAAAAAATATTTTACTTTTGCATTGATTATGATAATTTAACATACAAAACCTATAATAAAAATATTTTAGAGATCATATAATAAAACAAAAAAAAATTCCAAAGACAATATTCAAAATAAATAAAAAAATCAAGGTCAATGATAATGAAAAAAAAAATCATTTAGATATAAAAACGTGTTTAGTTAATTAATTTTTATGTAATGTTATTACATTTATTCTTTTTGAACTTTGATTGCATTCATTTTTAATCATTAAAAATCATGCTAGGTATAATTTTTAAGTTAGGGTGAAGTTAAGAAATTATTTTTGATATTTCATAATTAGATGACAACTTAAAAGTGATATTATGGGTGGATAAATTGTTTTTTTATTATCTATTTTAAAGCGAAAAAAATAAATATATATACTCGTGTGTATTGGTATTCTTTACATGATATAAAAATACATGTAAGGAAAATAGACTCAAATTGTTTTAATAAAATAATGTTAATTCTTTTGTATATAATTGATTTTAATAGAGATATTTTCCTTCTACTTTTGAATTGGCCAATAATATAAACTAATATTTTAAATTAAATTTATAATAAATATTTTCTAAATATCTAGCTTATTCATTTTGAAAACATCAATGTGGTTGATTTTTTTTTTATTGAAGTGATTTTTATGTTAAATTATATGTTTTTTTTTACGTTGAGTATTCATTCCATTTAATTTGATTTTTTTTTAATTTTAATTTTAATTAAGTTTTTAAATTTTAAATGTATTAACAAAGAGAGCATATAGGGTGTTCCCAAACCCTTTTACATAATATTTACAACAAGAAGTCAAAGAATTACACACTTCACTCTATTTCTAACTTCTTCAAAATCTTAAGACCTATGCTAGCAACATTAAGTTATCTAGATAGATACAACCTAATACCCCTTCAATTTCAATATTAATATTGGTAACATTGAAAAATACTGATATTAATATTTTGGATTTCAATATACAATATAGATTTCTCAAAATTATTTTCTTGCCCTCGATTTTAAAATAGGGTGAACTTGATGACATTATCTAATTATTCTAATACAAAATATAGGTTGACTAAATAGAATATAGAATATAGAATATAGAATCAATATCATCTTTTAACTCACTTTGAAAATTCTTTTAACCCATAAAGTATGACGGTCCAAATTTTGCAATATTAAAAAAAACTATATACATAATTATGAAAATTATATATAATTGCAAATTTTATTTATTACATTGAATCCACATTTTGTATGATTTCATGAAATTATAATTATGTGCATCATCAGTTTAAAAGTATAACAATATTGGGAATTAATATAGTACTATAATGTGTAGCCAAAGGGATTATATTGCACAAGTATTACACATCGAGTTCGAATTTTGTATAATCTGTTCTGTTAAGAAATATGAAAATAATTTTAAAAATGACCTAATTAATGGGCCAATCAATTTAGTACGTAAATGCTAAAAGTGAATGTTAAAGTTAGAAATCAGTGCCATAATACATGATCACTGTAAGGTTGGTCGTTGTTGTGTTGAAGTTGAGAGAGAAAAATTTGTGATAACATAAAGGTTTAAATAGATTTTAGTGTAGGATAAGTTGAAACCTCATTATCTGAATTGAAAAAGTATGCGTAAAAGGTATCACTTACAAATTTTCAAAAAATAATTCATCTCACATTTTCCATTTTTCTTTTTTACTTTTAGGAGTTGAAATTTGAAAAAATTTACTTCAACATATCAGAGTCATCTTTTAAAAGACTGAAGATCTTACTCTCGATGTCAAACTCTTTTGAATGTGCATTAAAACCTCTTCGTCTACTTTCATCTTGAACAGCTAGAAAGTGACAAACGAACTCAAGTGCAGTGCAAGGTTCTGAAAATTCACAATATTTTGTTTCAAGTACACTCAACTTTAATGTCTAAAATATTCCTTCTTCCATAAGGAACCAATACCATTTGATTCCCATTATGGTCATTAATCAGTAGGGACCAGTCTCAATGTTTTTCATTTTCGAAAATCCTTTGCCCCCAAAATGGGAAGAAACAAACTTCAATATCCTCTCTCAACTCTACCATTCACATTTACATAACAAAATACTAAATCACTTGTATTTTGTTAATGCAGATTCCACATTTTTCCGTTCACTCACCATTGTTAATTCAACAATTTTGTGAGACAGAAGCATAATTTGAAAAACGTACAAGGAGTATCGAATAAGCAGTAATATACATGTGATATTTGTGTGGTAAACAAAAAACTAATAACAAATTTGGTTACACACATCACTCCTTCACTATATCTCAACACAGCATCCTGATTGAACAAGCCCAGAAAAACCTTCAGCAACACTTATACTTCTCAATTTACGATTCTGCCCCTTCTCCATGTCCACCAAATAGAACCCTTGAGCTGCCCCTTCGTATTCGGATCCACTCAACACAACCCTCGACCCGACCGCAACCCCACAAACCCCAACCCTAAAACCCGGATCCAAACCTCTAAAGTTCACCAATTTCCCATCTTTTCCAACACCAACACAAGATCTGGGGCACCGACCCTCTTCCCAAACCCCGTTAACCTCCCTCCACTGACCCGACCCAAGATCCAGCACCTCCACCGACCCGTCGAACATCCCTTGCCTCTCTGTACCATATCCACTTACAACCCAAAACTCATCCCCCACCACAACTCCCTCGCACTCGTCCCTCTCACGGCCCATCGGGCCCACCCCGGCCCACTCATCGCCCCTCGGGTCATACGCCCACGCAGACCTCAGCGCGTTCTTATTCTCATCATGCCCGCCCGCCACGTAAACCCTACCCCTCCCCGACCCGATCGCGAAAAAGGACCGCTTCTCCGGCATGTCTTTCCCCCGCCGCCACTCGCTCGTTCGAAAGTCGTAAACAAACACTGCCGTCAAGGGCTCGTAACTCGCTGGGTCCCACCCTCCCATGAGCACGAGACTTCCGTCGCAGCTGGCCAGCTGGCAGAACAGCGGCAACCCGAACGGGTACTCCGGAACCGGTTCGACCCGGTCCCACGCCATGCTCTCCGGGTCGAACAAACTAATCCCGTAACACGGTGTGAGTGAGCCAGTGAGTTTGTCGTGGCGCGGACGCTCCTCACGCGCCTGAACGAGGCACGTGACTGTTCGCGTGCGGCCGGTTTTCTTGCGGTGGGTGTAGAATTGGTCGCTCTGGAGGAGGTGGTGCCAGTTTCTGCAGACTCGGAGCGCGACTCGGTGCGCTGAGTGGGGCAGACGAGTTAGGCACTCGAGGCCAAGGTCCGTGGGTAGCCCTGGTATCAAGTCGTTGAATTGGATGAAGATGGAGAAATCCATATCCATTTCCTAATAATTCCACACTCTCTGTTTCTCACCATTTTATAGAGATACAATTCCTTAGATAACTCATCGTAATCCACTACACTATTTTCATTCAGATATTTTCTCGCACTTCTTAAATATTTTCACTTTTCATCATGCTCCCATTTTCTAATTCTTTTTTATTCTAATCCACTGAAATTTGTTTTGCATTCTACAAATTATGACCTATCCAATCAATAATTCATGTTCAATTTCATGAAAAAAAAAAACTTATCAAAGTAACATAAGAGTTTTAAATCAATTATATTTTTACTCATAGTAAAATTTTAGTCACCACACGTCCTACCTCACTAATTACTGTGTACAAAAAGAGGAAAAGAAAAACTTACAAAAAAACATGAAAAACCAAATTAAGGTACATGAGTCAAATACTTTATTACTGAGAAAAGAATAAAAAAAATCGTATACTTATTTCTAATATACATAATATACATGTGAATAATCGCAAAACTATAATTCTTAAAAACAAACCATCAGTACATTAGAGAGTTTAGAGATCATCATTATGATTTTAAGAGACATACTAGTGCGTGTATATGTGAATATTAAAATGTTTTAACATAAGCAACTTGTGCAAGTTGTTACCTATGAGATCTTTGAAAGTTTCTCTATTATATTAACACTATTAATGATCAAGTTCGTGGTTAAAGATAAGGAATATAATCTTAAAACTATGTGCAACTTTTTGTCTCACCAAATGCATCCTGTTATTTTATTTTTTTTATAAAGTTTTCGTGTTAGGCATCACTATGTAACTTGACATCTCAGTTAAGCTAACACCTCAAGTAACAACAATCATTTGCCATCACATGAAAAAAAATATTATTAAAAAAAGAAAAAAGAAAAAAAAATGCATCATGTTATTTATGAAAGTCGTTCTTTTTATGAAAGATCAAAGACCTGTTTTTGCAAAATTAATAGAAATACAAAGTTTTTTTTATAATGTTACATAAGATTACTTATCAAAATTTAAAATTCATTGGTAATTCTTATTTTATTGTCCGGTTATATGTTGATATGATTTTGATTGGACAAAAAATTGATGTGATATAATCGGGTAAGTGATTGATATGGTTAAGTTTAATATTTTTCAATAGGGAAGCGAGTTTTTCATTCTTTGTTTATCGCATAAAATTTTGTCAAGATATCAAAGATTTTTTATCTTTCACTTACAGGGAAATAGGAAAAAAAATTAATGAAATATTGGTTGATAAGATCTTTTACTAAATTTTGTCATGATATAAAAAATTCTTCATCTTTCGGTTACATGGAAATGGGAGAAACTAATGAAATATTGATTTATAATATATTTTATTTAGATGTGATAATTTTTATTTCTCATAAAATCATAAACTAAGGCAGGAAGATAAAACATATGATTGTTATTATTTAATTTTATTATGATATTATTCTAATGATAAAAGGTAGATGGGAGGAAATCAACTAGAAAAACTCTAAAAATAGAGGATGACTCCCAAAAAATCAAGATAAGTGTTATTCAAGCAATACATACTACACTGGTCAATTTTATGCTCTCACTGACTTGATCGTCAGAGTATTATCAATAGGTGGAGCCCTCATCATTTCACAATGACTTCCAAACATCAAGGAGTTACATTTTCAAGGAGATAATCTAAGAGACCACTTTCAAACGTCTGACCTCAGCTTGACGAGAACATTTGGCGCCAAATGTGAAATAGGTAAAACTAATCCTGCAACCATCAAACACCCAAACTCTAAACTAAACACCAATACATAGTCTACATGAGAAATACCAGGCAAGGAGTCTAAGCACAAGATGGCAACGATGCACCCTCCCTAAAACAAATTATGGAAACTATGCGAGCTCTTCAATAAGACAATGAAGAGACTAAGAAGCAAGCAGAGGAGTTTCGTGGGGAGCGAGAACGCTTGCGGGAGCAATCTCGAGTGGAACAAGAAAGGTTTTGTCAAGAACAAGATTGTCTACATGAAGAAGACCAAGTATAGGAAGAAAGATTACGCAGCGAGGCATATTCTTCCAGAAAAATAATGGAAGACACTATCAAAATAAATTAAGAATTATAAAAAAACCAATGAAGAGTTGTGGAAGACAGTGCAAAGGCCAGCAAGAAGAGGCATGATGCTTAGTTCCTCGAAATTCTCACAAGTGATAATGAAGGAGCCAATTTCACCACACTTCATGACACCAATAGTAACCCCTTTCTTCGGGGTAGAAGACCCCAAAAATCACTTGAAAGCATTCAGAGCCCAGATGTTGATCTTTGGAGGATCAAATTCAATTCGATGCAAAATGTTTATGGGTACATTCACAGAAATGACTCTCCAGTGGTTCAGTGGAATTTTGGATGGATCCATCACCTCCTTCTGGGAATTTGAAAGATTGTTCAAATAACAATTCTCAGCCAATAAAGTAAAGCCTCCTCGAATGGCCGACCTTTTGATGTTAAGCAACAAGAAGGCGAACTCCTCAAATAATATCTTAACCATTTTTGCATGGTATCAGTATGCATCCAAAACCCTAACGAAGAGATGGCGGTAGATGCAGTTGTGAAGGGCCTCCTAGTAAATTCATTCCGCAAATCTTCACTTAGAAACATGGTGGAATAAATGGCGAAAATTCGGGAACAAGCCTCAACCCACATCAAGGTCGAGGAAGCAATTTGAAGAAAGAAGGCGAATGAACAACAAAAGCAAGGAAAATACAAAGACAATCAGCGAGATCATCAACCAAGAAACATCAAGACCTCATCCGGTAGGCGACCTGATCAAAGATATATTTCATATGTAGTTAGAAGAAACAATGTCAATAAATCTCAATCGGGACATCACTTTCCCTATCCAAAGTTTAATCTATCCCACAAATTGCTTATAGTAGATAATGATGTCGCCAACAAGTTAGAGTTCTCGAGGAAGATCGACCGCACGTTAGGCAATTGTTGGGAGGCCTGATGCGAGTTCCATCAAGCTCATGGGTATAACATCGATAGATGACTGGCTTTATATCATTAGCTCACCAACTTGGCAAATAGGGGTTTCTTGAAGAAATATCTACAAGTTCAACAAGAAAAGGAGGTGGTATGAGAAGCTGTGTCAGAGACCTTTCAACAAGAAACACCAATCTTAGGTGATTTCAACACTAGAGCGGCTTTGTCTTTAGAAACCTAGGCAGCCAAGCCCCCTTCGATCCCTTCTCTTTGTTTCACATCAACTAACATGAAAAACATGTTTCCTCATAAGATTACCTTGTGGTCCTGACGATAGTCTAGTGCTAATAAATCAAGGGAGCTCGACTCATATTTTTTTTAAGACACTTACAAAAGTCTACAAATATCGTTCAATCAGTTCAAGTCTTTCAATGGAACTCTTATGATATTTACTAAAAATCAGGTAGATATTCGAGATTATGTGTAACATATATGAAAGTTGTTGTTTTTATAAAAATGAAATGCAAAATTAATAAAAATACAAATTTTACATAAATATTTATATATTTATAGCTAAAGATTTCCTTATTACGGATTTTTTTATAAAGTATGTAGTTTCATGACATACTTACAAAGATCGCATAATCGATTTCATAAATGTTAAACATATATATTTTGTTTATATTATTGATTGTGTTTTTAAGATAATTCATTATATAAGTAATCTTAACTAAATATTTACATCAAGTATGGCACGTAAACGATTATGCATCCATTCTGAAAGTACCTACTATGATTTTCCATGTTTAAAATAATATATCATTATGATATCATGATAATTGCATGATAAAACTATCATACTCATTTTTAATATTATTTCAAAACCAAACATATATAATTAGAAACATTTTAAGTTATTTTTACTTTCTTTTATTAAATTCAAACAATTTCAATTTTCATATATTTTCATTTTATTTTTCTCATTTTTCATCCTCTCATAAAAATATAAAACAAAACAAAAATGTGAAGTTTTATGGTTAATACAAAATAATATTATCGTTAATATAAAATGACAATTAATTTCTATTGTTTTTATTGAAATATGTTAATAACAATGTTGTAATAATCTCAATGACTTTCCTATCCTCACCTATAATTGTTGTTGTCACTACTCTTAATATAGTTGATAACAATACTTTTAATGTAGGTAACAACAAGTATAGGTAACAACAACACTTTTTGGTTAACTGAAAAATTAAATAACAAAAACTCAATTGAAAAATATAAATTTTTAAAATATTCAATAAAAGAATTAATTGAAAATATTAAAATTTATAAGTAACTTTAAACTTAATTAAATATTTTAAAAATATGAGGGTAGAAATGTATGTTTTTTTTGTATTTTTCGTATTAGTATAAAAAAAATATTGGGCTTATTTTATTTCTAATAAAATTACAATAATTTTTCTATATAGCTTTAATTTTCATGATAAGGAGGGGATAAGTTACATTTTCATGAAAATGAGAAGTTATAAATATTTTTTATATTAATTAATTTAGAATTCAAAAAGCATTCACATGAATAGAAAAAAATATTCAAATGTATTTTTAGTTATGCTTAGGAACAATTTTCCAATCATAACACTATCACAAATTACATCACCAAAAATTGTAATTTGAATAGACCACAAATATAAGAATTAGTTTTATAGTTTGAATATGATAACAATAAGATAACTATTAATCTGTGCAATGTTTGGTGTGCATAATGATAATAAGCAACCAATAATATGATGTGGTGATGTTAATGATAACGGTAACTATAGTAACAACTATTAATTACAATAATAAAAATAGATGACGATATTATTAGAGTAATTATTATAATAATAATAATAATATAATAATAATAATGACATCACAGTGATATGAATGGTGACTAGGATCCAGCATTTTCATACCTTCTTCCAAATTCGACAAAATTCAATTATCTCTTTATTGTAAAGAATTTGTTTATATAAATTAAAAATTTCAAAGTTTATACAAAATTGACGTAATTTTTTTTTTAATATTAAGAGTATATGTAAAACGAGCTATTTGATGTTTTATTTAGAATTGAGCTACTAATACAGTTATATTTATAGATTGGATAAAATTACGAACATAATATTGATATTACAGTGAAAGCTTTTCGAAACACAACTTATGTAATACAAATAAATATTCAGATATCCGCAGATTTTTTTATTTCAAATAAATTATTTAATATATAAGCTTAAATAAACTTAATTTTAAAATACAATTGAAATAAAATTATATAATAAAATATTTTAGCAAATGCAAGAATGGTGTTCTTTCTAAAAAAAAAATTGGACTATAAAAACAAACTTTAAAAAGTTATTTTTTTTATAAATAATTTCAACTCCATATATTTAAATAAAAGTATAAATTACAAAATGAAATAAATAATTTGTACTATAGTAATCTTTTTCTCATAATTTTATTTTGATTTATAATAGTTAGTAAATAAGACGTAGTCATAGATTAAATATGATAATATTTGTAATATTCAGATTTTATCCACAAATATTGGGTGGATTTTCTTCGTTTCCCATTGAAAATAGTAGAAGTGGATAAGAATGCATTCGTACATGTAGGGACTAAGGGAGCCAAAGTATTATTTTTTTAAAACTAATATTAATGTCTTAGTTTATTTATTATTTTCTTATAAAAGTTTTCGTATTATTATGCAATATAATTTATTGAAAGTTATAATTTTTTTTAATTGATAGTGATGTTTTATTAATAATAAATGGTTAAACATATTTTTAAATTTAGTTTTTTAAAATATTTGAAGAAATTATTAGAATATATTTTTGTTAATTTTTTTTACATGAAAATAGTTTTGTTCATAATTTAAATTTAGATTTTTTTTAGATATTTATAGTAAAAATAAATTATTAGAATATTTGTTTATGTAATAAATAAAATTTCAGTATAAATTAAAATATTTAATAATTATTTATTGTTATTATAAATATTATATATTATAATACAATTAATGTTAAGAATTTATTTATTAAGTTAAAAAATATAATAATTTTTTATTATAAATATTCAAAAAGTTAAAATTTAATTTATTTTAATAATTTTTTATTATAAATATTTAGAAAATTTAAAGTTTAAATTAAGAATCAAAATCAATTAAAAAATGTGATGTTTAAATAGAATGATGTGACGTGTAAAAGAAGATAATCTCAATTACTTTATCCATTCATCTCTGCATAAACCTCGCAACTATGGTTGCATTTCCCAACCAGATAAGTGCAAAAGTTGAATGGTACAAAACCAGAAAAATAAAGCTGTTTACATACAATGATTGTGTTTTCATGTAAAATCACCATCATTCATGGCATCATATAGACGCGTAAAAAACTATAATGTTAATAAAATACCTTAAAAAATGTAATGTAACATTATTAACTCTTAAAAAATGTGCTATGTAAGAGTGAATAAACAAATATAATGTTGAGATCTATGTAAGTGTAAGCATAGTACGTTAGAAAGAAATAGAAGAAGATTGACTTAAAAAAAAAATAGAAGGACAAAAAAGGTAGAAATTTGATAATTATATTATTAGGATAAAAATGATTGAATATTTGAGTTTTGAGATAAAAAAAAATAAGAAAAGGACAAGAAGGAAGGAATTGTATTTTTCAAACATTTATTGCAATCTTTAATTGTTGAAAAAAGTTATGGCAATACTCATAAACACTCTGAATTATCTGTCCTCTTGTCTCAACATTATCTTTTATTAATTAAATTGTGACTCAACTTGCAGTACCTTATGTTTTGTTAAAATAATATTTTATAGTTTGTATTAATTTTCTCTAAAGATTATTAAACATTTATATCTTAAAATTTAAAATTCTAATTATAATAATTTCATTTAAATTGTAATCATTATAGTATAAATAAAATAAAAAAATATGAAACTTAATATATATATATATATATCGCATATTTACTCTGGACCCACTCTCTCTCCACGTTGCTGCTACCGTCTGTATCGGTCATGAATAAAATTATTTATACCCAACAATTTGTAATTTCTCTTTCAGTGTGACGGGAATTTTATTTTCACAAAGAAATAAAAATGATCTTTTAAACTAACTTGTTTCTAGATTCTTCCATATTTTTTAATTAAAATATTATTCTTAAGAATGATATGGTATTCCTCGCTTTCATTGAAAAAAAATATGATAGAGTTTTGCGTTGATTCAAGAGTTCTTTTTGTTTGAATGATTTTATTTTAGTAGACTTAAAATAAGGAGTTTATGGAAGGGTTGGTCCTCTTTTAACAACACAGGGAAGTTGGAAATTATATTTTGAAAAGAACTATAATAAGAAATTAATTATTTAAAGTTCATTTAATAATTTTTATATTTTTAAATTTAACTTTTCTATCTCTTATTTTTAAGATTTTTCAGTTAACTATTTTTTTTTTCAAGATTCAAGAATGTTGTAGTGAATATTAGAAGAAGTTGAAAATGTTTTTTATTACATTTAAAACTAATTATGTCAGTCAAAAGTCCAAAATATATAGAGACATAAATTTATGTCCATCATAAAATAAATTTACATGGGACTAGAAAGTACTCATAAAATCTATTATTATTGAAACTAATATTGGGAATAGTTCAAATTACTTCACAAACCTAATCTATATTATGTTGTAGATAAGATTGAACATTTAAAAAAAAAACTTTTATTAAGTCTAACTTTTTAAAAAATTAGATCCTAGAACAATAATGAAAAATAGATTCTTTTAAAATAAGATCTTAAAACAATAAAAGAGTTATAATACAAGTTTATTCATTTAAATAATTTAAAGATATGGTTGAAAATTAGACTTTTAAAATATAATTTATATATTACATGGGATAAATAATTCGTTTATTACAATAAATAATGATATATTTAACATTTAGTATAATAAAAAAATTATAATTTTCTTAATTCTATTAATTTCATTTAAACTCTTTTAATGATGGAGATAATTGAACATGTTTATATTTCACATGTATTTATTTATTAAAGAAAACATTCACATTAATATGCAATAATTTCAAGTCTTTTACCTTTTACTTTTTGTTTTGTAAATTTAAAATTTCGAGTTTTCAAGATTAATTTTTTCATAAATACTAATTACTAGTGATGGATCTTAAGAAAATAATTTGGCTTGCCAAATTTGTTCTGTTAGTATACAAAAAAATTTAGTAATACCAAATATATAAAATATACTAAAACAATAAATAATAATTTTATTTTTACACTAATTTTTTATGTATCTAGTAAAAATTGAGGGCCAATACCTTCCTCACGCATCTCAGCTCCTGTGAATATAAAAAATGAAACACATGCTCAGTTATATCAACTATTAACAAAACTAATATAATTAAAATTATTATAATATAGTTGAAATTGTTGTAGTAATACTCTAGTTTCATTCGGGTTCATTTTAGTCTATATTGTTCGGTTCGAATTGTTACTTAAAAAATTAGTTCTGTTGTGTCACCGTAGTTAGAAAAAATAAAACAGACTAATTTTAAAAAATATTTAACTTTTTATATTGATTATTCTTAAGAATTGAAAGGGTACAAATATTTCAAATTTAATTTAATGATAATTAAATATTGGATACAGTATTATCATATTGATCTCTGGGGAAAAAGTGATGAAAAAAATCTTGAAAATAATTATTTAGTGATGAACTAATTTTCTAGAACTGAAATTTATGCAGTATTTAAAAATAAAAAGGCGGCAAAAAATTTCGAAGTATTCTAGTCCCCTCGCCATTTTTAAAAATTAATAAAAAATTGAAATGTTCATTTTAAAGATCAAATTGATGATTTTTTAAAATAAGCAAACATATTTATATATTGTGTAAGAATAGTTTAACCAGAGAAAATCTTATCCATTGAATTTGTACAACTTTTAGTGCAGTCGTTGATCTAATTAGTATGATCCTCTCATGTGCAATGGGAGGAGCTTTGAATGTTAGGACTGCAGAAACAATAAAATATTTAAGCCTTATATTTCTAGAAGCATTTTACTTTTTCATTTTGTATTTTTTGAAGTTGATTTGCCACTAAATATGAAAATAAAGTGACATGGACATTCTCCTTATCCTTTCAGAAAACGAAGAGCTCTCATTTTCAATCAAATGAATTGAAAACATTCTTAGCATCAGATCCAAGAATATTGCATGGTTTAATTTTTATTTTTATTTTTAACAATAATACATATATATTTTTAAAAATTTAGTTTAAATTATATTTATGAAGAATTGTTTTTAAGTAAACATTGTGTATATTTAAGTAAACAAATAGTATTTGTATATGTAAACACGGAGTATACTATTTTGTATGTTATGAAATATATTTTCTAATGGATGGTTAAAAATTTAAAATATCTTTAACAAAATTTATTAAAACATATTTTAACTTTTTTTTAGGCATAAAAATGTCTAAAATGAGTTTATCTCTTTTAAATGTAATCTCGCACATGTATTACAAGAGACGGATTCAATTTCGAGTAAATTGTATATTTTAAAGTTAGTTTTTGTGTGTGTAGGATTTGAAAAAAATAAATCTTGACTTATTTTAGTTCAACCAATAAAATATTAATTTTCAATTTAAGATAATTAATTAATTTATAATTTGATTTTAATAAAAATAAATTTTAAAAGCTATGGTATACAATTTTTTTGATATATCTTAAATTTATTAAAATTTGTTAATAAAATCATTAAATAGAAATCAATTTTAAAGAAAAAAAATTAGTTGTTATATTAACTAAATTATATATTTTCTTATATACTAAAAAAACTAATAGTATTTAAAATAATTTCTATTATTAATAAAATTTATAAATTGGTATCTAATTAGTTATCAAGGTTTTAAATTAGATACCAAGATTTTAAATTGGTAGTTAATTAGATACCAATTTATAAACCAATTTATTAATTTTATTAATAATATAAATTATTTTAAATACTAAATTTTTTTTCTCTCTAAAATAGTATGTAATTTAGTCAATAACAATTAATTATTTGTTATCTCTAAAATATTAAAATAATATATAATTTAATCAATATAGCAACTAATTATTTTTTTTCTAAAATTGATTTTTTTTAATGATTTTTTTATCATGTATTTTACAAGAAGTTAATCTTTTATTTAGTTAATTATTTTTATATATATGACACTGTGATAGGAAAATATATATTCTTTTAAAATAAATTGATTTTCTACATATAAGAAAGTGACAATAATATATGGATTCACTTCAACTCTAAACTATGTTAAGTTCTTCTTTAAGTCATTTTTAAAAATTTAATACACAACAAACATTATTACTATCACTTATAGTTATTACAAGTCTATTAAGTCAATTTTAGTTATCTTATTTTAATTTTTCTATAAAAATAAGAACTAAAGTATTATAAACTAATATTTCTAGTTAGAACAAAATGATGGAATAGATGAAACACTAGAGGTAATTCTATTAAAGGATAACTCTATTAAAGGATAACGTATAAGGTAAGATGCTCCTAATTGTAATCCAACTTTATATATTGAAGTATATAATAATTGAGATAACACCAAAGGTAAATTCACAATGTTTCAAAGTTAGTTGTGATAACACTGTTAAGATTAATCACTGCATCTAAGGTATAGTCTACTTTAGAGTTTTATCACGATTTTGTCCTTAATATACATCTTGAAGGGTTAAGAGAGGAAAATGTATTTTAATTGTCCTTAACTTTGACTACTAGCGACGTGGGAGACAATCATTTTCTTACAAGACAATTTTGTAGGGTTAAGTTAAGTTTTAACTCACTTTATATTATGGTATCAAAGTCTATTATAGCAAAAAATTTCGAGTTTATTGTATTAGCCGCTATCTAATACATACAAGATGTTTATCCCTCAACGTGAAAGAGATATGTTAGAGATCACAAATCAACTAGAAATAAGAATAATTCACACTAGTGAAGACAACTCTCAACTTATTGAGTCAATTTTATGAGAATGAATTAAACTTAAACTTACTTATTAACAGTTATATATATATATATATATTAATGTAAATATAAATTAAAAAATATTAAGTGTGTGACTAGAATTTAAATTTAACTAAAATAGTATTACTACATTTCTTAATTATTTAAAAATATAGACTATTTTTTATTCATTAATATGTGTGTTTACACTTTTACAAACATAATAAACAAAATAAATAACAAGTTTGACAATCTATACGCAGAAATAGTTCACACCAAAATTTCAGATAATATTTAATCGAAGAACCATTTAGTTTTTGTTTTTGTCTTAGGAATCATTTGGCGAAGACGAAAGATGGTTATTTTACACCGAAAGTGTGAATCACTTGTCCATTTCCTTTCATTCAATTCAGCTCTTCAAATTAAAAGCACAATTTAAGAAAAACCTAAGTAACACACTTCTTTAGTATTTGTCACCATCTCAAGAAATTGTTTTATGTTCTTAAAATTATGAAGTTTAATGAACTGATAAGATGGTTTTACATATTTATTTTTTTAAAGTGTTGAGTGAAACATTAATTGCGCCTTCTTTGTCTTAATATAATCTGTGTAGTAGAGTTTCCTCGAAGCCACCAATGATGTCATGAAAATTGTCCACTATGTTTATCGTGAATAATTAATAACATTTTTTCCTAATAAAGTCTGGTTTTATTTGTATGGATTTGTGTTCTTGGTGTTTTAGTGTTGAGTAATTTAAAAATGATAATTAAATTTATATTATGTTTCATCTTTAATTTATTTTATGTCAAGATAATGTAGGGTATCTGTTGTATGACAATAGTAAATGGTTTCGAACCATTTGATTGGTGGCAACTTCTTCCTGCACCTCTACAATTTTTTTCCTGCACTCCATATTTTTTAAAAAGACTGTTTTACCCCCTTTTAAAAATGATTTTCGAATTATTCTTTCTGAAATATTTCTGGAACATCTTTTCCAGAACATGTTTTATGCATTCCGAATTTATCAATCTGGAAATAAAAAAAATGTGTTCCAGAAAAGAGGTTTTAGAATGATTTTTTGTCTTCTGAATTTTCTATTCCGTAAATATTTTTTGCTTACGGAATCACTATTTCAGAAACACAAAAAAACTGTAAAGAGTAATTTTGGTATTTTTGAAGAATGTAGGGGTGCAGGAAGAAAAATGTAAAGGTGCAGGAAGAAACATCCTTAATTCGTTTAAGAATAAAAATAGTTAGGCAGTTTCTTCCTGCCCCCCACAATGTTATGTAAAAACAAAATTGTCCCTATATAAAAACTGTACATTTTTTTTTTTTGCATTCTAGATTACGATATTCGATAAATTTTTGAATTGGCGCTTCTGGTAAAATTTCAGATTGGCATGTCCGGTAACCTCCTGGATTGGTGCTTCTGGTAGTACATGAATGACAGTGTTAATCCAAAATAAAAAAATGCAGAACATCCATAATTGAAAAAACCATTATGGATCCACCAATCCATAATTCAAAATATGCATTATGGATTAAGAAATCCATAATTAAAAAAAATCATTTCGGATCCACCAATCCATAATAGAAATTAGGCTTCAGGATTGAACAATCCAAAAATCAACAATTTATGCAAACTTTACTTCCAGAACACCCCTCATCTGAAAAGTAACATGATTCACTTCCAGATTGATGAATCTGTAGCACACTCCTAGATTTCGATTTCAAATAAAAGAAGAATGTTAGTTTTGAGATTTATAAAATTGTGGGGGTGCAAGAAGAAAAATATAGAGTTGCAGGAAGAAATTGCCAAATAATTAACAAACAAAAAGAAGAAGTTAGAGTTGGACTTTTAGCATTTGGGACAATAGTAGTTAGGGAAGAGGTTGCTTCTTTCTGCACCTCCTTATATTCTTGCAGCACCCAAAATTAATGTGAAAATACCTTAAAATCTCTTACACCCTTTTCACCTTCTTTGGTATTCCATTTTATCTCACCTAACGCTCCCAAATACTTTCATTCTTTTCTTGTATTGGTTTTTCAATATTTGAGTGTTCTTCAAATTTATAAAATAAAAAAATATATATTATGGATTACATAATTCGAAAGTCTTTTATGTATTTTGAGATTAGCTCATGGATTATGTAATCCGAATTTCGAATTACATAACCCGAAAGTTAATCTCATATCTATAAAAGACTTATAGATTATGTAATCCATAAGACAATCCCGAATTTGGAAAAGTCTTCCAAATTATGTAATGCAGAATATAAACTACACCACACCATAAATTTCATATATTTTAACATTTTTTTACATAAGGACATTTTTGGAATACAAAAACTTATAGGAATGACACAAAAATGTATAAAGGTGCAGGAGGGGAAAAAATAGAAGGAAGGGTGAATTTGGAAAGTGGAAGGTGCAAACAGTGAAATTCCTTAAAATACACAATTTTTTTCATTCTTCCTCCTTCCAAAACTTTATAAAGGAAGTAAGAACTCTATCTTCCTTTCCTTTGAGAGATTTGCAGCTCCAAACTAGTGAAGAGTTTTGTAAAAGAACTTTCTTGGGTTTTGTTCTGGTAAGTTCCTCCTTCTTTCATTCTATCTTCTTTCTCCTTGAAAACTTGTAAAAGATGACTTGGGAGAAAAGTGATTTTAGGTAAGTTTGAACTTATGGTGGGTATTTATATCTAGGATTTCATCCTTAAAGTAATGTAGGATGTTTACTTGGTGTTCTTGACTCCTTAAGTATTTTTAAGTTGTAGTTCCTTAAAACATAAGAAAAATTAAGAAAAAGAAGCTAGTTTGGTTGTCTACTTATATAATAATAATATTTGATTTACAATATATGTTTGGTTGATGAATTGAATTTTTAGTACATGCATTTCAATCATAAGGTGAGGTTTGCACTCACTTATTTATTGTGAAATGTTATTACTTTTAGTCGATGGGGGATCTCCAACACACTCCCATGTCGAGACTGTCAACCTGTGTCTTATTATTAACTTGTTTGAGGTAACTATTTTGAGATAATAATATTCACAATGTTGAAAATGAGAGATAACTTCATTCTAAAATTTGGTTTAGACATAGCTGATATTCTTAAACTTTGCCACAAATGAATGTTAAAATCAAATGAATTGAGTAAGCTGTGTTAAACCAAGGTTGAAAAAAAAGGGTTTCTTCAATCCGAAAACTTGATTCAGTTTATTTTCTTTCGTTTTTTTATTAAAAATGAACAATTTTGAATGTGTTACTTTTACAAGACAACCTCAATCTTTGTACTGTCTGAGTTATATTGGTAAAATGACCGATATGATTTTAACCGAATATAAATCCGATGTGAGGTAATTGGGAAAATGGTTGTTATGTTTTAGTAGATATCATATATTCTTTATCTTTTAGTTACATGGAGATAGGAAAAAACTAATGAAATATTTTAAAACGATTTTTATTCTTTATAAACTCATAAATTGATGCATGAAGATAAAAAATATCATTGTTATTATTTAAATTTGTTGTGATATTATTTTGAAGATAAAAGATATTATTGTTATCATTTAAAGTTGTTGTGATATTATTCTGATGAAAACTCTATAAATAGAGGATGACCCTCAAAAAAGCAAAGACAAGTATTATTCTATGCAATACATACTGCATCCTAATATTTAATGTTTTAACTTACTTAATCGTCGAAGTATTGTCAGCAATTGGAGCTTCCCTCATCTTATTGTGATCTCTCAACAACCCAAAATTGCAACTAAGAAGGATCATCTCTAATCATCTGACCTCAAATTTTGACAAAAACATTAATAAATTAAAAAATATATAAACTCAAAAGATAAACTAACAACATATTAAATTTTATAAAATATAGACAACTTACAAATTAAAACACATTTAGCTTATTAATTGGTAGATGTGTTTAACTATTATTATGCTGTTAGTAACAATATTTCAAAATTGTTAGAATAATCAAAATGAACTAGATTTAAAAGATAAAAGGTTAAATTGATTTTTTTTGAAAATATCAAATTGAGTTTAACAACAAACTAAAAGACTATAAAGTGTGATTTTATCTTTAAAATAATATAATTACATTTTTTTTTGCAATTAAGGTAGTGTTATAGGTTGCTCATAAGGTGAATTGTTCTCACATGTGAGTTCATTGTTATTGGATGTGATAATGGGTTAGGTATTGTACTATGCGACCCCAACATTTATTATATTAAAATTATGAACACATGTGAGTTAGAAATCATTGAAAGGAGCAAAGTTAATATTTTTTCAAATGATAAAATAAAATTAAATAGAGACAATAAAATAGTAAAAGTATAATTTTATCTTAAAAATATTTATTTATTTACTACCCTATGTGTCATAGTTCCCCTTCTATATAGGCAGTGTTATAGGTCACATATAGGGTGAATTATTTTAACACGTGATCTACTAATGTATCATTATTCATTGTCGGTAAATATCACGTGGATGAAAAATAAGTTAGGTATTATAAACTCTTTTTCTTCGAGGATTTATGTGGATTTCAATTTTACTTTTTCATTCTCATATATGCTAAATATGTGTATGTTTTATTCACATTCGCTGTCCTTCAATTTACTAGTGTAAAATTAATAAAAAAAATAAAACATATTAATTAAAAAAATAGAATTAAAATTGAAAAACCATTCTGGTCACAAATTAAACATATATATCTTATATTTATTATAAATAATAAAAAATAAATATAATTAAATTATATATATTATATTTAATATATAATAAATAATACATTTAAATTTAAATGAATATTACATTACATTAATAACATTAAATACAATTTTTAGAAAATATTAAATACATACATTATTAGATATTTTTCAGCATCCTTTGAGTGATGTAATTAAAACTTTACTTTACACAATGATCCAAATAAGCACACTTTACTTTACTAATTGCTCTTATCTTCGCTCCGACGTAACCTCAGGAAGAGTAATTGCCACCCAAAAAGGTAGAAGGGACACCAATTCTTTAATCAGATATTTGATCAGATTGGATCTAGAAATGCCAATTCCAACTAAAATAACAATTCAAACTAACAAAACGACAACACTTTGCCAATGGTTTAGGAATCTACATCGCCATCAGTATATTTTCATGACAATTTATAATTTAATGCATAATGACTGAAGAGAATCCAATTTCTCTAGCAGAAATATGAACAAAGATTCCATCAAACAGGGGCACTCACACACACCCAACTTCTACAACACATAATCATCTTCATCCAATTTATCTCCAAAGCGGCTGAATTCAAACCACTTCCTAGACTTGCAAAAATTCATGAAATAATATAAAGCAATCCCAAGAGAGGTCAAGAGAACACTAGCCAAGTACACAAGTTTGGAAGCCACACTCATGACATACACCAAAAGCACAGACGGTATCAAGCACATTAGGACCAAACCAGAGAACCCCAAAGGAACCTCAAATGGTCTTTTCAAAGTTGGGAATTTCCTCCTCAACCTTAGGAAAGCAGCAAACTCCAAAAGCATCCCCAAACTGTACAAGAAATTCACAGTGGATATGATCTCTGTGAAGGAGAAGAAACACACAGAAAGTGTTATAACCGTTGAGACCAAAATAGCCATCCAAGGAGTGTTAAACCACCTTGACCTTTCTGCAAAAATTCTTGGTACGAATCCCAAATCAGCCATACCCAGAAGCTGGTATGCAGCACTACTGAGTTGGGCTTCAAACAGCCCAATTATTGACAAAACAGCCCCGATTTCCATCCAAATTTTCAACCAGTTCCCAGCAATGATTCCAGCCACATCTGCAAAATACCCACCAACCCAACTTTTTTGGTCAAGTGGCATAGCCCCAGTGGCAGCCAACAAGGGAATTATGTAACCCAAACAAGTAAGTAACCCTGCATATAACAGGGCCTTTGGGAATGTTCTATGGGGTTCCTCAACTTCACCGGCTAGAGTACTAGCACTGTCCCAAAAGTTCAAGTTCCAAAAGATGGTGTTGAAGTAGAGTGCCCAGTCCCTCTCCACACCCTCCTGACCCGAACTTAGCCACCTGCTAGGATCAATCTTGGGCAAGGAAAACAAAGAGAGCAACACAAAAGGCAAGAGGGAAACAACCCCCAGAGCAACTGCAGTATAACCCACTATAGCCAAACCAGAATAGTTGAGAAAAGACAACACACAAGTGGAGAGGAATATGGACACAAAGCGGGGTAAACCAGAAGACAGAGCTGGGATCACTAGTTTGAGATAATCTATGCAGAGAACTGGGTATGAGGCTAAGTTGATGACCCCACTGTAGAACTTCCAAAAACCCATGAGGGAACCCCAAAAGGGACCAAAGGCTTCATTAGCCCATATGACAAACCCACCATTACCAGGAAAGGTTGTGGCCAATTCTGCAGTGAGGAGGGCCTCAGGGATGCTCCAAATGAAGGGGAAAACCACAAAACCAAGAATGGCAATGAGGGGACCTGCAGCCCCAACCGCAGGCTCTTCACCATAAGGGCCTCCAGCAACCTCAAAATAGATGAGAAAAACCAAAGGGAGAAGAGCTAGCTTCTTGTGTGGCTTGGTGTTAGCGCCATGTTGCACTCTTTCTCTCCCTTCTCTGTGGTCTAAAAGATGTTGAGAAGTTGGAGAGTTGAGGGAATCCTCCATGTTGGTTTGGTTGATTGGATTGGAAGTGTAAACCAAAGGCTTTATGATGATTCCAAAATCAACAAGCTTCTAATGGATTAATAAGATACTGATCAGAGGGTTGGAATTAGACATCTTTGTTTTCTCCACCAAGTACTTTCCTTTGCGTAACTCTCACAAACACCTTGTACGCTAGCACTCCAACTCCAAACCTAGCCAACAAACTACAACAATCATATTTCTTACTTTCTTACTCTACTCTAATACTAGGAAAGTCACAATTCTAGGCTTCCATTTCGTAAAACTTTTCTATTCATGACTCAACTATTTTCGTCCAATTTGGAACCTAATTTTATAGCAGAATTTACATTTTTGGCGAGAAATTTAAATCATTGTTTTTCCACGTATAATTTGCTATGATCCAAACAATTGGGAAGCTACGTTGTCAGTTTGTGGAGCGTTATTGGAGGAGGAAAAGAAAGAACAGCAATTGAGGAACCTTACCTTGTCACTGTTACTGTCAGCGTTTATTGCCCCACTCTTTTCTAGTGGACATTGTAATAATTCTTCAAATTTCAAATTCCCATTATCTCAAGTTTTATTAAATATTAACCATAAACACTTATTCAATATTTTAAGTGATTTTCTATAAAATAATCAAGCAAAATAATGTTACGATTTTATAATTACTTATAAAAAATTATAACTCAATAAACTAAAAAGACTTATATTTCTCAATTTTGTATTCAACATAACGTATGATATTGGATTCATCCTTCTCCAAGTTGTCTTTTACACGTCTTGGAAAGAGGGTGGCCACGCAGAAATTATATCAATATTCAATATTTTTTTAACAACTTAAAAGTTAACTTATATATAATATATCATATAAAATTTTAAAAGAAAAAATGATTAATAAAAAAATATTTAATTGATAAAAAATTTACTTTATTTTTCTTCTTAGGGAGAAGTTTACTCACACGTGCGTACTGTTAGTATTTAACTTTCTTTTAAATACAATTATTTTAAATAGAAAATATCTGAAGAAAAAATTACTATATTGAAAATCATTTAAAAAAATTTAATATATAAGAAAGTATTCCGTAGAGCCTTTGTTTCTTGACCGCAAAACAAATAAAATCTATTCTCACACATCACCGTCCCTTCTAATTTTATTTATTTTGTTTACGCAAGTCATTATTAACTTAGACAAAAATCACGATATTTATTTCTTCAACTTATTAGTTTATTTGATTAAGACATAAAAAATAAATAAATTATTTAGAAAACATTTTTTAACAATTACTCTCCAACATCCATAAAAAAATATAACACATTTAATACCTCAAAAATATTAAAAATAATACCTATTTGATTTAATCAAATTTCTTTCTCGTTAATTTAATCAACTTTCTACTTACTGTTGAGATCATGTTATGTTATACCTTAATTCGTTGAATTCGATTATTTCATATATTCACACGTTTTTCTTATGAAAATAAATCAATTTAATAAAATCAAATAAGATAATTATAAACGATAAACGTGTCTTTGAATATTTATCTATTCGAAGTCAAAACTGCTAGTTTAACTAATAAGATTTTATATCAATTCAGTATTTGGTAGTTGAACAAACAAAATATATTTTATTTTTTAAAATAGCAATTAAAATCAAAGCACGAACATCTTTTTCTTTTGAGAATCAAGGATCATAACGATGGAACTTTTATTTGATAACATAAATTAATTTATTATAACAAAAGGAACAATCACACATTACAGCAAAAAAAAAAAAAAAAAAAAACTAAGCAATTGTTAAACACAGCAACTGTAATCACAAATTAACTTGGTTACAAATGTGTGACAACCCCACAAATTTCCTTGCAAATCATTACTAATGAACATAAAAAAAATCACTTTCTATTTTCTTTTTCCTTCTTCACCGAGAGTAACTTCACCTAATAAGCAAACGGAACATAAAGGAAAATAAATAACATTTCATTTTAACCTAATCGATTCGTTTAATAAATCTAAATAATTTGGAAAATAATAGTATTACAGGAAAACTTTCTTAATTCAAAGTTGAGAAAAAAAACAGTGTGACCAAATGGTTCTCAATCTTTCGGTATCCGATAACAACTTATTCACATGCTTAAATATATTAAAATTAAATAATAATTAATAAGGTTAAATCATGTGGAGAATAAAAAATACCTTAATTAAGATTCATATACTAATCTCAATCTAACAGTAATATGATCTATTGCAACCATCTAAAGAGAAAAAGAAAAAAAATCTAAAAAATTTGAAAAAAAGAATGAATGACCAAAAATAAAAAATGAGAAAAGTGAGGATCGATCGAAAAATAAAAAATTAATTGTTGAACTGGTAAAAGATTCTCTCTATTCCTTATTATACAAGAGATTTAAAATTATTAATTTAACATTACTTGTTTTAAATGGAAATATAGTAAAATAATATATTATAAAGAAATAATATTTTTTTTGTTTTATAAAAGTAAATTATTAGGAAAATATACGAAAACGAAAAGTCTGGACTTGTGTATGTGATGTCGTCCTTGTCCCTCATATATCCGATAAGGTTGTGAATTTTTTTCAAAATATCGTGGATATATAAAAAAAATAGTTGAAGTTTTCATACCCTATTAATATAAAAATATATAATATCAATCAATTAAAAAATTATTAATAGAACTTTTTAAATTATTATAACTTTAAGACAATTGAAATATTTCTTCTGTGTATTCTTTTTCAGAAACATTTTTTTAGAATAATTTCTTATACTGAAATTAATTTATAGAGCAAAATCAAAGAAAATTTGTTACAAAACTTAAAATTAAAACTCACTTATTTTTTACATGAAATAAAAGTATATTTAAACTGTTTATATATAATCAATATATACAAGTTATTTCTATTAACTTTTCAGAAATATAATATTTTACCCGTGAATAAATTAATTTAACTTTCAAAAAATATTTTCAGTTTTTCTTCTAAAAAAATATAAAAAAACTTCTTCTAAAGAATACATTAGTCAGATTTTATCTATAGAGATAAATAATATGCAACTTTTTCCAAAATATTTGTGTATTCTTCACACCCATGTAGCATATTAATTCATCCATTATCTTTTAGTTTCAGTGTTTTATATGTAAGTTCATGCAAATGTAATTCTTTGTTTTTAGTTACTTGTATTAACTTTCGTATTTTTTATTTAAAATCAATTGTTTGTTAAATATTAAACATTCCTTTATCATTTTATAGAAAATATGTTCAAGACATACACTCATTGTACTTTTATTAGTTATTATCATATAATTAGAAAAAAAATGAAAATTATAAAAATTGCCTTTAAAAGTAAAAAACAAAACAAAAAATTGAAAACCAAACAAAAGAGAAAATGCGTTTGCCGGGAGTCGAACCCGGGTCTATTGCTTGGAAGGCAATTATCCTAACCGTTGGACTACAAACGCTTGTTGAATTTTCTATCACTTTTTCAGTATATAATCAATTTATTCTCTTATTTTGGTTTCTCCAAATTTGTATATAGTTGCGTCTCTACACTGCAATTTCTGAATTGGAGGGTAGAGGCATGGAGGGAATTCCTGTGAGGACTATGATACCTTCAGCTTCAACATCTCACTCTCATCATTTCCAAAGGAACACAATCATACAACTATCATCTTCTTCAACAACAACGGTTCCCACCCAAAACAGATGCTTAAGTTTTTCTGTTCGGGCCAAACTGTCTTCTTCTGATTTTCAAGGTACCCACGTAACGATTTCTGGAGAATTTTATTCAAAATATGAACTTTTATCTCTTGGCTTCATGCCACTGAATTTCAACTTTGGGGGGTTGATATAGGAATGAATGATACTATCTCTACCTCTCTGTTCATAACTTGTAACAAATTTTAATGGCACCCTGTCTTTTTAATATTTATATAACCACTATCTTTGCAAGATTGTGCTCCTTTCACATGATGATTCATTGCAGTTGACGAAGGCAATGATTTACCTATAGAACATTGACTTAACGTTTTGAATAATTATCTTGTTGGTATTATATATTTGTATATTAATGAAATTTTAAAGCGATTTTATAAGAATCATTAGTTATCGTGCATAAACTATTTTTTCTTTTATCGTAATCTATTGTATATATTAATTATTGATTATATAACTATTAACTATTTTTGCTCTAAAGTTAGGGGAGTCAAATAATATCTGAGAAAAACTTAAGTACTGATAGATTTATGTTGTTGTTTAATTACAAATCATTATATAAGTAAGTTTATTGACTTTTATAAAAATTACTTTAAAAATAGTACTGACCACAATTTGTGATTGGATGGTAGTATTAAATCTCAGTGCATAATCATTGATCTCATAGTTTTTTTTTATAGAATCTTCTCCTACAAAAAATCTCATTTTGAGGATTTATCCATTTATAAAATATATGCTGGTTGTCAAGATTGATACGGTTTACTCTTTATACAGATTCGCATTTCTTGTCACCATTTTCAACTAATCTATGATCTTAATCGATTATTCTTTAGTCACGTCATTTGCTTTAGTGTGTAAAGTATTCGTCAAATGCTTTATATTTTAATGTTGCAATTATGTGTTTGCAACTTGCAATATATTCTTAGTGTATGAAATTATTGCTATTAAACTAAATGGTTGATTTTGTTTGTCCAAGTGTGTGTTGTCTAAGTTGGCTTCATCCTATTTCTGTATCTAGTATAAGTTCAAAATTTAGCAGTTACTGATCACTTCAGTATCCTGGAATTTTGCCTTCTTTTTTTAGCTCTAGCATGAGTGATAAACACACATGAAGCTTGGTTTGACAACTTCTGTTAAATTGGCAAAACTAATCACTTTCGTATTTATTGTGTCCAATGGTTGGTAGTAACTAATATGGATTGCTTTTCACATTTTTTGGACCAAAAAGTATTTCCCTAAGTTTCCTTTCTAATTTATGAGATTGAACAGAGGTAGATGCATTGATAACTTTAATCTGTTAGTGTCTGTCACTTCTTTAATTGAAATGAAGACCTGAATGATTTCTTTTCTCTTAACGTTCAATGGTATTTATTCCTATTTTGTGACCAAACGGGGTTATGATATAATAACACATCTTTTAATAATGAAGACCTTTTCTTGGTATACCATTTCAATGAAAACTGAGAGTAGACGTTTGGTCACTAATGTTCTAATGAAGAGATTATTTTATTCATCAATCTGTAATGTTCACAGATTTTCGGAGCTATGCGAGGCCTTCACATCTTTTGCCAGCCTCTGAAGTGAAAGAGTACACAAATACATCAGTAGAAAACATTTCATCATCTCTAAAGGAGGGTGGATCCAAATCTTTATTTAGGGTCAAGTTATGTACCAGCAGCTTATATGGCTCAAGTATTAGTGACTTAAATGCTGGAATTCTCCTTTGCCTGATAGATGAAAATGGAAATTCCATATTGCAAAGAATCCCTGTGAGTTTGATGATTGATCATTCTACAGAATCAGGGGATGTGACTAATATTGACATGCTTCATTTCCAAAGAGGTTCTGCTGATGAATTCATTTTTGAGGGTCCAAAAATTGCAAGACTTGAGGCCCTCTGGGTTAGTGTTGAATCAGGTATATTATTGTTGATGATATGTTTTGCAATGATTGAAAGCTTCTGTTGACATCATCCTTGACCTACAATTTTAAAGTGTTCTTGATTAACACTCTTGTTTATCCACAAGATAAATACTTGCAACAGAGCTAGTTTTAATGCACTCTCAAATAATAGATGAAATTTATTTGAAATCTCAAAACTTTTTCGGTCTCATTATTTAATGAGTCTTTACTTCTGATTTTATAGGTTTTAATAAATTTTAACTGATAGGATAGAGTATGTTGGAAATTGTTAAAGAATGAGTTGCTTGGTAGCACTGTCTTGCGCACAAATCTGTTTTTGAGTACTGAGCAAAACATCCCTTGTGTATTGTTTGCTAGGAAGCCAGTGTACTACTATTTTCTTCTAACATCGAAAGCTCAAATTCGAGTTTTAAAAGCATTATACAACCAATATATGCTCTTTGTGAAAAATATTGACCTGTTCAAACCAAGGCTTTCTTACAACACCCTTCTTCCGTCTCTAAGGTCAGGTCAGTGGCGCCTAGGAAGTGTATCCTTAATGGTTATTAGTTATGAAGGGCAACCGTCTGGATTGGAAGATGGGGTACAAAGGTACACTGGTTTCCAGTATGACTTTCAGATTGATGATGTGTTGCTTGGTGAGGGAACTGATCTGTCCATGTTGGAATTAAGACCTACCCTTGTTACTGGCCTAGAAGGGAATGATCTCACCAGCATCTTCAACAAAGGACTTAATGACCATACCTTGCTCTCAAATCCTAATATCTCAAAGGAAGATAGCATGAGGGAATATGCAGATTTGAAGTTCTCATTGTTATTTTATGATGCTATGCTGACACTTTTTGGTACATCTGTGGCTTCCTTCTCAGCCGGGGAAAATGCTGGAATTGACTTCTTGATTGGTGGGATTGGAGGCTTCTTGTATCTGCTACTGTTGCAGAAATCTGTGGATGAATTGCCAGCTTCAGAACTAATCACCAGTGACAAGGGTAGAACTGATGCATTATTCAAGGGAGTTAAGGGTCCAATAGCAAGTGTGGCTTTGGCTCTAGGCTTGGCTGTAATTGCATCAAGGTATAGCTCTGGAGATCTTCAAGTCATGCTAACACCAAAAGATCTCATAGTTGGAATGATGGGATTTCTTGTATGTAAAGTTTCTGTGTTGTTAGCTGCATTTAAGCCTATAGCATTTGGTCCAAAGTCACCAACTGATTTGTAACATAGTACTTTTGTCTCTTGTGAAGTGGTTTATTTTTTAAACCGATTGTATCATCAATACAATGATCCATATTGTTGTATAGTGCTGATTATAAATGATTCTTATCGTAAGAGTCAATTTCATATAGAGGAGAGAAATAGGATAGATGGATTACTCCTATTTTCTATTTCCTTCTTACCAAACAATGCATAAAGGAATGAGAGGGGGAATGGGATTTTGATAAAAAAATCTCCCATTCCTTTTCATTATAATATTTCTCTCCCGTTTCTTCAATTAAAAACCAGTTAATTGTCAGTTTTAAATGCTGATAATGTTTAAGGAAACATGCTCGACATGGGAACAACATAACACTTGAAATTTTTTAAAAATTAATAAATATAACATGAACCAATAGCTTTTGTGCAAGAAAATGATCTTCGATCAGCAGCTTTTTTGCTTCCACCCACCTCAACCTATCTCTCCAACAATTAAAAAACCAATAAAAAATGGAGGACAGCAAATAATAATTAATTGACGACCGAGTAGGAAGTATGATATATCTGTAAAATTATATATTCATCTACAAAATACGGCATTTGAATTACCAAGAATTGAAGATCATTTTTTTATGATAAATGATTTTATTAAGGCATACGGTAGTTTGAGAAGCTAATTGTTTATTTTCACTCCGGTTACCCGAGTATGAATATCAGTCATCATTAAAAGCACCTTAAACTCATCATAGATGCGTCCCACTCACTCTTTTAATTCAAACTACTCATTTCCTGTAAAAACAAGACTACCTATTATAATATAATTCTCACAAGGCGGGTAAAGAATCACAAAACACTCATTAAAAGATATGTTAAAGCATTATCCATCTACAGAAACCCACCCCCTTTAATAATCCTAAATTGAGAAAAGAAAGGCCAAGAGTTGTAAATAAATAGAGAAGGAAAATTGAAAAAATAACATTAAAATTGATACATTGCAAGCTGGAATGATACACATGCCCACAATAGCATCGCCTACTGCTCAGCTTCCTCTTGGAAAGATTCAGTTATAATTCAACTAAATAACACATCCAGCGAAGCCTAACTTCGAAAATATAAGTATATCAATATGATTCATGGCTCTGATTTGGACAAGTAGATGAGCTTGCAGATTACTGCAGGGCATTAGTTGCTGTGCTGGTAACAGCAACTCAACCAAAGTAGTATCATAGGAAGTAATCAGGCGTTCTCCTGGTTACATCTGGCTCTCCCCTCCTTGGAGCCGGTTCAAACTGAGATTAAAAAGATAAAAAGTACAGATCCAATATATTGCTTAATTCAAAGCCAGCTAAAGAATATTTGGAACACCTAATAAATAAATAAAAGGAAAGCTCAACCTGAATGAATGTGTGTCCTTTGCAGTCATCAACCTCGAGAATTGATGCCATGTTCCCACAACGATAACAATAGTTAGGTGCACTAAAAATAGTAACCACCTTTTGATCCTGTAACAAGGGATTATTAATCATCCATTTACCACAACGACTGAATATAAAACCAAACCAAACTAAATGATATGAAGTATTTACATGGCCCCAGTTATATCCTTCCATAACCAGCTGGTGAGCTCTAGCAATCAGCTTCAAGTTATTGGTATGATTAAATTGCTCAGATATGTCCTACACAACAGCAATTTGCATAAGCAGTAAAAAAAGGTAATGGTGAGGTGACAGATGAAAATAATACAATCTTGTTATATGAAAAACAGGATTACCTGCCCAAAGGTATATCCAGCACCTCTAGGAGAGATGCCCCAACCACAACGATCATCCGGATCGGACCATAGAAGATCACACATAGGTCCCTCATGAGGAACTTCTTGTACGCGATCAAAATTTCGTATGTTATCGAGGGTTTCAATAGAAGGAGACAATCCACCATGAAGACAAAATATTTCAGATTCAACCTACGAAAGTTAACATATCACACACTTAAGCACCATTCAATTATTTAAAAATTGAAAAACATTGAAATATGTGAACTGCAACTGATTGAGTTGCATATCATGAAGATTACAAAAATGTAATAAGAGTTAGCTTCAGGAGCATACTTTTTAAGAAATAGATTAGAGACACAGCTTAAAAAGATGCATATTGAATTCAGAGTACCAAGAAAAAAAAACACAGAACTAGAAAAGGTTGTTAAAAGTGAATCCTACTAAGGAACAGGAAGGGAAGGGGGCAAAATATCGTAAATCATGACATTGTAACAAGGATTGTAAGATCCTACAAATTTCATAGTATGTGTATGATGCATATAAATTCACATTTTCGAAATTAAATCACCAATATAAAGCTACTTTTATATTGGATAGTAATGGTAAAATATAAGATGCTGAAGGAGAGGGAACATCAAATTCAGTCCAAAGTTTCATATAAATTCACAATTTTGTCATTATATTACTAATATATCAATCTACTTTTATATTTTGATAGTAATAATAAAAAATATAAGATGCTGAAGGAGACGGAACATAAATTCAGCCAAAGATCAAAGAGTGGTTTTATTTTAATCGAAAGGCCCAATAGCCCATTTCGTAGGTTTCAGAAACCAAAATATCAAAAGCTTCTCCTTGCTTCCATACAGAAGGAAGAGCACAAATAGATCAGGATGATGCTTCAGTCAGCTAGATCACAAACAGACCAAAGTGACTTGGGAAAAAAAAATGCAGAACTAGAAGAGTGAGTTCAAACGAGATCAAAAGGTTAGAAAAATTGGGTTCAATTGGTGTCATATGAGATGAGGTCTCGAGGATTTTTTAAAAAAAAAATGGGTAACAACTGGGCCTAGAATCTGTCAGTGACATTCAGTTTTTCTTTGACCAGGTAGCACGTGCTTCCTGGTGAGAGGGAAATTTTGAGGGGCAGTGAGATCATCCAGCAAAGTGATCAACTAATCCCACATGACACAATCTTACACGTGGACAGTCTGCCAAGGGTGCCATCAACCATTGAAACAAAATACCATAGGCCTGAGAATAATGATAATCTAACAAAATATCCCACTGTACTTTCCAAAATTATGAAATGGCGGTATACTAACCAATGCTGTCAACGGAAAGTAGTCAAACAAATCGGTAAAGATCTTCCAAACATTAGCAGTACCATACCTGTAAATCAAATAAAAACATTCAATAATACAGGATTGCACAGCTTCAAATATGCAGGTTATAAAAAGAAATAAAAACTATATAAAGGATTAAAAAAGAAGAAAAAAACAAATGCTACATGAATTTAATCATACCAAAAGATAACAACACACCAGCAAAAGACCCAGGTAACAACATGATATGAATTCCAAATCAACCTTCATTAAAAAATTAATTTGGTATATTTTATAATAATAGAATGTATACAACTTATTCACTCAGAATTGCAGGACCCGCCATTATTTGTACAGGGTCCATCAAAATTTCTTTGTTTCTTTAATTCTCATAACAAGGAATCAGCAAGTCGGTAAGGAGCAAGAAAGAGGATGCAAATCCCTAAACATAGAATGCAATTAAATCATATTTATAATCTTTATTAAATCACATCACCAATGAAGATACAGATAAAATGCCTAAGTAACTTAATTGTTTACTCCAGGAATTACACGTTGCATGTAAGTGACCCATGGATCACATCTCAAAGCTTAACAATCTGAATTAACCCTAAGTTAACTGCCAGTGAAAACCTTAACTACAAGAGTGATATTGCAATGTTTTCTGATACTGAAAGTTTATCGAAGTACAAGTCTCTGATACCTAGTAGAGAGCCAAATAATACTTTTTTTTTATCAATGTCTATTGGGATAAAGGCTGTTGTTGTAATTGTTGCTATCATTAATTGGGGAATAAAAAAATAACTCCTTAAAAATATGCTAAAAATTGAGATTTTATACATCAAGCTCTACAAAGGGAAAAACAATTACCATTTTCATAATCATTTTTAGCTCACCTATGTGACACACGTCCAAAAAAAAAAAGTAAACTAAATCTGTAACGGATAACAGGAAAGGAATACACGTTCATTACAGTGCTAACGGTAAGAAATAAAAAAAATTTAAAAATTGTCTAAGAAAAAAAAATGATCCCATACAAATGTTAACTTAAACAAAAGCACCCTATAAATAATGAATTTAGTAGGTACTCACTTCCGCAGGCACTCATCATAAAACCCATAAACTTGAGTAATCTGCAACAAAAAGCATCAGCCATTACCATTCAAAGCTAAAAACATGCAAAAAACTAAACAAACAATTAAGACGATGCTGTACACAGTACTATAGTCAGTTGCTTAAAAGAAGTTCTAACTATAACTACTTCCTGGAAGTAATGGTATCATTTTTTTAAGAAAAGCTTATTTTGGTTCATGAGATACAAAATAATTTCCTAAAGATGAACGTATGAAAGCATTCAATTCGCAGCAATATGAACTTACAGTAGTATATTGACAAGGAAAATCTGTCAAGAACTCAATTGTCACTGACTATGCCTCCAAGTACAAAAATAGGATTTTAATCTAATATGTAATTCACTAATCTCATAAGGTCACATGATTTTAAAACAACAAACCTGGCGACTTTCATGATTTCCCCTCAGAATGGTGATACGTTGGCGATAACGCACTTTAAGGGCAACCAAAAGCTGCAGCATTATTTTGGAATTAGCACCAAAAATGTTACAAAATAAGCACCATATGGAAGTAAAATAAACACCATCTTTGATATGCAATTAAAAAAATGTATAGTTCATAGGAAGTGGATTTTAAACTTAATTTAACCACACAAAATCAAGTTGTAATGTGAGGTTTGTACTCAATTCTATACTATACTTTGGTCACACATCCGAACATGAAAATGTCTAAACCCTAAACCCAAAAGAACCTGTTAGGATAAGCTTTGATATCATCCTAGGAAATAGACTTCAAGTCTAACTCAATCTCACAAACATTGGCTTGTAAGGTGGTGTTTGCATTTACTTATATAGTATAATTTAGTCATATCTCTAGTCGATGTAGGATCTCCAACAATAGTTATAGTCCAGAAAAAAAAGTTTCCAGATAAAAAACAACTGCTGATAAACTAAATAATTATCTACTCCTCTAAGCATATATCAAATCACAAATACAAATCAAGTTTGGTCACTTAGCCAAAGGCCAATGACATTTCACTAAAACATCCTAAACAAGTAATCACACATGACTTATGAAAAGTAAATAACAACAAAAAATACTTCCTAATGGAGTTGAACTCTCGAAAAATAACAAAGTACAATAGTTCATATTTACCGTAACAGTTTCGACAGAATAATAGCCACGGTCAACGTAATCTCCCATGAACAAGTAATTTGTATCTGGACACTACCAACAAAAAATAGTGACTAGAAATCAGTACATTATTAATAAATTTCATATTTCAACTAGAAGCAAGAAATATATTCAAATCTGCATAGAGGAGAGCTTACAAATAATGATTCAGCCAAGAAAAAAATAAACACAACACATTTGTTTTCAGATTTGAAATAAGATACCGAGAAGCTGAGTAATAAAACTGATTTAGCTTGTTTCTCAGTTAAAAATAAAACTTTTGGGCAGCTGTATTAGAAATTAAGAATCAGATAAAACTCCACCTAGTGTCATGGACAACAAATAAAACACAGCCATGCTTTCTGAATAATATACCAAGAAAAGAAAACTTCTCAGAGTAAATAACTTCGAATGTGGCATTTCATGACTTTCCATTCCAGTGTATTACTATTACCAATACAAATCAAGTACAATAATTACTCGCTAAGTACATGCTTACAAATTTAAGTGTGGGTCAAGTAATTTTAGACTAAGAGAAACTCCAAAAGAATTTTTCTATTGTATTGCTGCTACCCAAATTCCAAATCACAATACAGCATCTGGCAACTAGAAGGACTACACTGTTGTGGAAATTTAATTGAGAAGAGTGTTTTACTATGGCATAAGAAACAAACAAACCTAATTTCACAATACAACATGAAAGCCACAAAGAATTTCATGATTTCCAAGTACTATTTATCTCAAACACATAAACAAGATCTATGTAATCAAGTCATCGTAATAGATAATGTTGAATATAAAACCAGCTATCATAAAAAAATACCTTCCCTCCAATGCGAAAAAGCTCTGCAAGATCATGGAATTGCCCATGAATATCACCACAAATTGTAACAGGACTTTTCACAGGCTGCAATAATAGGTGAATGAAAAATCCTTTTAGTTTTTTTCATTTATTCAAAAATCATCGGGAGTTGAAGTCCTATGAAGAAACTCATAAACTCATAAAACAAAATAGAAGACCATCATAAAGGGTGGTTAATGAGAACTTAACAGATAACGGTCACAAAATGAAAGGAAAAGGGGAACAAAGACAATGTTGGTGCAATAAACTAATTCAAAGAAAAATCCCTAAACATATAAACTATACATGCTGACAAATCATAAAAAATAGACAGACCTGGACATTGCTCTCTTCCATCAAAATCTCTTTTGCCTTATCACACAAGACCCTTACCTGCATACACAAGTGCCACATAAAATGAAAGTTGGGTCACTAAATAAGAAAGAATCACAACACTCTCATTGAAAAGGCTATTTACAGGGAGTAGACTAAAAACAAACAAATAATGGAATACATTTAAAAAAAAACTGCAATATTTTTAATGGGTTTTGCTAAGCCATGGAAATACAACACAGTTGGTCATAAATCATAATCAAAACAAACCAATCTAAACTGGGGAAAAACTTTGAATATAGCTTATTACATGTAGTTATGTTTTGTTCTCTTTTAACAAAAACAATTTACTTTCTGCATCTTTTGGTTTTCTTTTATGAAAGTAAATCAACCTAACTCGTATATTAATCAAGTTCGCATGCATTCCCTTCTTTAGATTAAGATGAAAACATAGGTAGATATGGGGAGTCAGAGTGTTTGAAATGCAGCTAGATATACAAATTGCATGATATTTCTGTCAGAATTTTGTCATAGCCAGTATGCAGTTAATTGGGCCACAGACTAGAAAAGGTGAAGTTGGATCATTATTTCAAAACAAAACAAACTGGTTGGGAGTCATTGGTTAGGTTTAGTAGACCAATCGAAACCAATTTGATTTGTTTCCAAATAGGAAAAATTAATTGGTTCAGTTTGGAGGACATTTTTCCCCAAAACAAAAAAGAGTTGTCAATGCGGTATAGCTCCGTGAAGTGCCCATCTCCAAAATGCAACAGCAAGATAGTGGATGAGAATGATATAGCATAATAGTGTGAAGGAAGATGACTTCTATAGTGAAAATTGTGAATGCAATATTGAATATAAAAAAACTACCCAAAAATTCAAGGCATGTTTATCAAAAATCTGATAAAAGGCCATATTCATCAAAAGTCAGTCTAGACTAGATATATAAGCAGAAGTTGTGTAAAACAAAGGAAACAGAACAAAGACTAAAAAAGCGAAAACAGGGGCTGAGTTTGCTCGAACTGAACAGGTGTAGACATTAATCAAATGTTTGGACCATAATTATCCTTCATAAATACCAGCATGGAGTGGCCAACCACGAAAATGCTATAGCAGATTTTTTTATAATGGATGGAAAGATTTTGTTTAAAAACCAAAAATTCCTGATTCAGAAAAAACAGTTCAAGTTTTAAAATCACAAAAGAGAAGTCCCAAAAATCAGTGGCAGTAATAAGAAAGGTAGATAAATAAATAAATAAAAACACAAGGATTTCATCATGTTCCAAATCGTGACTTCTAGAGGTGTGAATTTGCCGGTAAAAGGACCTGACCTCAGTGAGAAGCAAAAACACAACACAACAGATAAAGTCATCTGAGGATCCTCTAACCCCACATAACCATAACAGCAGGTTGTTGCTAGTAACTTTGTCAAAAAGGAAAATTGTTCTGAACCCACAAACTTAGATAGCACTTTCTTCTAAATCCCACCCATCAACATACTTATGGTCGTAGCTGTAGCCATGACTTGGTTAACATTCCCAAAAGCTCTGCCTAAATTTCTTTAAAATACAATTCCAACAAACCAAAGACAAAATGGAAAACTAACCAATCATCTAGCATAGAGACATCGTAACCCGTAAACACAACTCCATGGATCAGCAAACTACAAACAAATCCAACCACCCTAACTTATTGTGATGAAAATAAATCTTGTACTCTCTACTTCTTACAAACTCAGGATTCAAATCACTGTTCTTAACTTTCAGAATTAATAGGAAGCATTCATTCAATAGCCCTTGTTCCTCTCCCTATCGTATGAAACCAGTGCTCCCCGTACAAATCATATAAAATCATAAAATTTTATGATCAAGCAATACACAAGCATATAGAAATATATGTTTTCCAAAATTTCAAATAATCCTAAGCCAATGCTAACAATGCAGAAACAACAACATTAATTGTCACCAATTGATTTAGGTCTAAAACTGAAAATCACAATAAAATGATATGCCCAAGATAAATTAAAAACCTTAATCACTAGCAGAATTTCTACAAATCTGACGGAGTTTTCAAACAAAAATGCGCATTCCAAACACCATTACAATCCAAGAAGAAGCCAGATTTCACGAAAGAAAAACCGGTTCAAATTCGCTGCGGATCGATAAGTAAAAGGCAATTCCAACAAAAGGCACAAAAGCGATTAAGAAATTTACCGGATCCAGAGGTTGCATTTGAAAAAAAAAAGGAGTAGAAAGCAGAAAAAATAAACTGTCTGAACGTTACCTCTTGCTCGGACAAGGGTTTGCACTGCATGAGCTGAGAAATCTGTTCATCGAGGTTTCCATGTGAATTCGAAGGCACCGAATCCATGCTCTAGTACTCCACCTCCTAGCCTTGCCTCGCTGAGGTCGTTGATGAATATCCTCTCACCGAATCGATGGAAACCCTAGATCTCACTAGGAAAACCCCTTTTGCCTTTTCGGTTTGTGTTTGATGTTTCTGGTTCTTAGAAAGAGAGCGAGAGAGAGAGAGGAGAGAGAGGAGAGAGAAAGAGAGGTGAAGGGTGGTGGTGGTGAAGAAACCAAAGCCTAGGAGGCTCCGTGTGCTCGTTTTGTTCGATGACCACTCCTTTTTCGGGGGCAAAATTGAAATTACACATAATTAAAACTTCACATTTAGATTTTAAATATTGCAAAGTTCTTTTAATTAAAAAGCACCAACTTTAGGTGTAGTTTTTCATACTTTTTGTTGTTAATTAAAATTTGAGATTTTGAGAATATTAAAGTCATATTAAATGTCCATGAGAACTAGAATTTTAATGTATGGATCATATTTTAACGGACAAATATCTAGATTATAATTGAGTTTATAATAAATATTTTAAACAAAGTTATGTTTGATTATTAAATATTTTAAAATATATAAAATAATCTTAAAGTAAGATAAAACAAAGTCAATTGAACGGGTCACAAAATTAAAAAAAAAAACTTAAATATATAAGTAAAAATAAAATAAGAATAATTTGGTATATTTGAGATGAGATTTTTTGTTGGCTAATTATATGAATAGTGTACAAAATAACTAACATTAATTGATGTTGTTTGAAATTAAAGGTCAATTTATTTCTCGAGTTGGGGGTACATGTTCCGCAATATTATTTGCTTAAATATATATATATATATATATATATATATATATTATTAAAATAAATTTTAATTTAATAAAAATTAACTAGATTTTATATTTTCAGAAAAGAAAAAATAATCTGTAAGTTTATAAAAAACTTAACTCTAAATGAAGTTTTTATTTAAATATATATATATATTTTTTTTTTAAATGCATATAATTAAGAATAAAATATAAATATGAAATGTGTATATGGAAGAATAATTTATATATTGTTATAAAAATATATGTAATTTACAATTAAATAAAATAATTTTAAAAGAATGAGTAAGCTTCAAATTTGTATGAAAAAAAAAATATAAACTTACTGCAGAGTATTTGAAATACGTGCGCACAAGTTGTTTATATTATTTTTCTAATTTTAAAATATAATTAAGAATAAAAAAAATATGAAATTTGTATAAAATGAAGAATCTTATTACAGATTGAAGATTGATATAGAAATATATGTAATTTAAATAAAAAATAATTTTGAAAAAATAACTAAATTACAATTTTGTAAAAGTAAAAATCCAACATGAAAATTTGTATAAAAAAAATAAACCTATTATAAAGTAATTGAAGTCTCTGTTAGTTTTAAAACAATTATATATATAAAGTCGTGTTTTTTAGCTAGATTTTCTTAAAAAAATAAAATTATTACATAATGTTTTTGAAGCGCGACTTTAAATTTCATATTCTATCCATGAAATTTGTGTTTGGTTTCATTTTGGTAAAACTTTTAAAATTTACTTATTTCAGTAAATTTCTTAAAAAAAATACCATTTTGGTAAATTAGCTCAGTATTTATTTATAACAGATTAAAAAAAACTTGTTGTTAGTCAATAACCGATTATTTTCGTATTTGGTGATGTGATTACGTAGACAAATCTTCATTATTGTTATTATTGAATTCGGACTAAATATTATAGTTCAACATGGTAAGGTAAGGGGAAAAAATAAGTAATTCAAAATGATGTGTTGTACAAATGTGTTGAAATAAAAAGTTACATTTAATAATGTAATAGCAAGCACACATGGTTTATTCTTAAAAAGACCAAACATGTGCATACTAGATATGTCTTTAAAATTATTTTTGAAACTTTCATATATATATATATATATATATTCTTTCTTCATTATTTTTTTTCAATTTTTCTTTCTATTTTTTTCTCTTTTTTACATTTAAATTTTATCATGTAACAAATCACATGTTATAAGGGTTTTTATTTTATCAAATTTCAATTTGAAGTAAATGTGGTTTTACTTTGTGTGATAAAGATAAGAGAGTAAAGTGATGCAGAGAGACAGAGGAGAAACTCTTGGTGGAGAGAGCCTGAGTGAAAAAAGATGATGGTGTAGAGGAAGGCGAAAGCTATGAAAGAAAAACTGTGAAAAAAAATTTCTACCTCATGATACCATGTGATAAAGATGAGAGAGAAGATAAAAGGTTTGATATAAAACTGAAGTATCTTATTGTGTTAACATAGTAGTTATATATATACAGGGTACCATGGAAAATATACATAGGTTAAGTATCGGTACCCTTAACACTTTAAAATATTTATCAGTCATTTTTATGTTATTATTTATAGTGTGTTTTTTTGTTGATTTTATCAATTGAGAAAATTGATCATCTCAACTAATTTAATTTTTTTATTGAAATTTGGAATTGTTTGTTTACTTTAAACTAGGTTCTTAAGATTTTAGTGTCACCTTACTTTTTCACAATTTCTTAAAGTGTAAGTAACTTTCAAGAAAATTATTTTTGCGGGATTTGTTAAGAAAGTAGTGAATACTAAAAATTCTCTCTTATCAAGTTTAGGTTGAATTTGATATTTTTATTTAAATAAAAAATTTCATGTATAGTTGGAATGTAAAGGTTGGGTTTGAGGAGAAATATAAAAACTGAATAGTCATATGGGATTTGAATTTGGATATTTGTATGTAAGGGTTGATCAAAATCTTATAGTGAGGTTTAACTTTTGATAAGAGAATAATTTTTAGTTATATCAAATAAAGGTAAGGTGGGATTGAATGGATAATTTGGTTTCAAAATTGTACTTAAAACTTGAGTTTTGGTTGAAATGGTCAAATTGGTTTATGTTATTTAATGTATGGTGAAATGACCAAGTTAATTTGTTTAAGAGTGAAAGTAATTTAAATGACATGAAATAAGAATATTTTATTATTTAAGTTAAAAAGTTTATAAATAAATAAAGTTAATTATTCAAATTTCATTTTACAAAAATTACTATATTTCTAAATCACATATTCTTTGACTTCTTTCCATATATGAAATAGTTATTCATTCTTTCATAAATCTAAGTCCACCTCAAAGATCTTATGGGAGAGTAAAATGTTTTTGTCCGATCATAAGTTGTTTTTAGTAAGTTTCTCTTGCCTTTTTCTTTTCTTCAGTTAGATTTATTATTGTAAGCAAACATTTGGCTATACAAGCATACCTTTGAGTGAGCAAGCAAAATGGTGGCTTGATGAATTCAAACATGTGCTTAATTCATCAAGTGAGTAAACTGGTGACTGAACGAAAACATGTTTTCCAAACTTTGAAAAAACATTTATTTTAAATGTTTCTAAATGTTATAATTATTTTTATATCAGCAAATTGTTTTATTTTATCAACATATTATACTTTAATGTTATTATAATGTGATGAAGGATGAATTTGAAATTTATTATTATTTAAATTGAGTTGAAATGGGTATGAATAAGAATGTATGGTGTTAAATATGTGATATGACATGTGGTACATTCTAGACACATTTACTTTTAGGGAGAAAAATACTATGTTGAGATTTATGTTATATATTGAAATTTGGATTCCAAAGAAGATATTATGACTCTATTGATATTAGATTCACATAGAGAAAAAATTTAGGTGATTAGACTCCAAGAAAGTTTCTATGACCTAGTATGCAATATGAAAAATAATTGTCTATAGTAAGTCATATGAATTCACCTTAGTTACAAGTTAACTTTAAAATCTCACTAATGCAATCTTTCTAAATTTTTATTTTTTACACATATAAACTTATGTTAATTTTCTTTTTCTTCTTTATAAAAAATTAGATAGTATCTCATCCAAACATGTCTTTATTGCCGTAAAGATTAATTCATTTCACAAAGTTTAATATAAAATATTTTACCAATATAAATGGAAGAAAAAGATGCTACACGATCAAAAAATATATTTTTGTTAAATTAAATAAGCCATTTCTTTAGTATTTTGATGTGGTATCTTTCATGGTTTGTGACATTATCAAATTAATCAAACTAGTATTATAAACTAATAAATCAATTAACTTAATATGATAAACTATTGTGTATAATTTAAAAAAACGTAAAGGTCTATATTGATATAGTTTTATCAAATTATATAAAACTATTATTTTTAGTTAGTTCTCAACCTTAAAAAATATATGATACATTTGAATAATAAAACCTTTAAAAATAATTGTATACTTACTAGTTAACTATCAATATTCTGGAATATTTATTAACTCTTATTAACATTGTTAATAGTTACATATTTAATATTAGTGTAGCATGAATTAAAATTAAGTTTTTCAAAGCCAAATATTTAATAATTATATTTTTATTTTATTAAGGTAGTGAGATTTAATCTTAATTCAACTTTATAAAATCAATTTACTAGGATGAAGTTTGTCCCTTATTTATATATTATAAATTGATCTCATCTCTAATCGATGTGAAGTTTTAATAACTTTGATATCATATTATAAGTGATTGTGATACATGAATAATTTTAATCTAACTGTTCTTACAAGATTGAATATCCAAATATCTCCTATCAAACTCTTCAATCTTCAAGTCCTTTGTCTCGGTTTGTCTTCCTCTCGTTCACTATGGTATGGGGGGAGTACCTACAAATTCACTCCAACACTCAAGTCATATGTAGTTATACTTGGATAACAAGTTTAGGATTAAAATAACATTACCTTTTACCTTAAAGACCCCCTCCTATTTAATAGTTTTTCAACGAGCTCTTCCCCAAAGAAGGATTAACGCTTTAAATGTGTAATCAACTTTTACTTTCTAATTACCATGGACTTAATCATGTCCTTCCGGGCTGAGAAGTCGAGTACTCAGCATGCAAGCTAAAATGTATGCGATTAACGGTGATTCGGTCAATGACTTCTTGATCTAATGACCCCGGTAGTAAACCATATTAAGGAAAAAAGGAAATCAAATAATTCATTAAATTAATATGGATGTAGTTTGCATAAAAAAGAAGGTTATATATAATAACAAACATACTAACAAGATGAAAATAATAATAATAATAATAATAATAGATTATAATTTATATAATATCTAATTATATTTTTTATTCTAATAAAATTGAAATCTCACATTGATTTATAATATATAAGTGGAATAAACCTCACACTACTGAGTTAGTTTTGTGAGGTCGAGTTAGTTTTAAATTTCACTACCTTAATATGGTATTAGAACTAATTAGAATTATCGAACACCTTGATTTCTATTTACAATGTCCCCTTCTATATGAGAAAATGTGTTGAAAATCCTTACAATATACAAGTGGAAGCAAAAATCCCACCTTACTCATTTAGATTTAATAAACTTTATTTTAAATTATAATAATTTGGATAAAAAAAATATTAATTTATTTTGATCAATTATAAATTTAATAAAAGAAACAATTCAATTTAATCCATTCAATAAAAATTCAATTAATCTATTACCACTTTTTATGGTAGAAATTCATCCATAAAAATATTTTTAAAAAAAATTCAAAATTTTAAAAAACGATACATTTAAGGCAGATTTAATCAAGAAAAGAATTGGTTGACTCAATGTAAATCCATTAAGTTTTGAAAAGATTATTTATTGAATTTTTAGAAACAATATTGATAAACGATTAAGCATTTATAAAATTAAAATGATAAATTTAAATATATTTATGGGTATAATGGATGAGTTAGATAGATTTAACTATGAACCAACCCATGAGTGATGATAAATGAATTATTTTATCACCATTACCAAAGGGTGGTGATACTTTGAAACCACAAACACTAATACACATCCATTCTATATATCAATAAATTATTATTTTAATTATATTTATTTTATTTTTTAATTTAAAATATTATTATATTATTATAATTGGATGTGAAAGGTATGTTATTTACTATTTGAGTGTTAACCAAAAATTTTCCTTACCAAAAATATTAAGTGCGTGCAGCCATAAATAATCAATGTCGATTTTATTGGTAAAATTCCATCATACGACTTCATTAAACATTAAATACACAAAGATCTTTAGAAAAGTTAAAAAATTCCATCAAATCACATATTTAACTTGTGAATTTTAAGACATAAATTGTCCCCTCAACTCCAATTTCTTATATAGGTTCTTAAAATAAGAATTTTATCTTTATTTAAAAAAATTACATCAAATAACATGAACTGGATGTAGGAAATCATATTTATTTTCATTTTAAATAAAATTATTTAAAATTAAGTTTTCTTAAATATAAATTTAGATTAAAAATAATTAATTTTAAAGTACAATTTAAATTAAATTACGCAATAAAATATTAATACAAATAAATTTATTTTTTCTAAACAGTAAATTTAAATAAGGTTTAACAAAATTTTAAAAATTAATCTTATTAATAATAACTCCAATTTGATAAATCTAATTAAAATATATAATTAACGGCAACAAATTTTTGTCATCTAGGGTTGGGTTGGGTTTCTTGTACAAAAGCTCTAAAAAATTGCTTATTTATGAAAAGCAAGTGAGAAAGGAGGGAGAAAGATACATTTGAAAGTTAATAACTATGGAACCCACATTAAAAATGAGTGAGGAATTAAGGGTTCTTAAATTATGTGACACTAGTGAAACCACATTACCAAAAATGAGTTCTTCCACATGGCCTATAAATTATGCTGCACTATTTTTCCATCTTATCCCTTCTTCTCTCCCTTTCTCTTGAAAGACCTAACTACTGGAGCCTTCCATTGGACCTGAAATAATTTCCCTGGACCTGCTTCCATGCCTAAAGCGAGTTTGTATGTTGCTAGAACAACAATCTCACGTGGTTGTGCCAATGTACCTACTAAAGTACATCTTACCCACTCCCTATTCAACTGACATTAACTTGCTGTCACGAGAGAAACCTCATTATTCCTTCTGCATGATTGGCTATTTTGCAAAAGGGGAACCCCACCCACGAACAATCCTAAACGCATACCAGCAAAAACTTTCACAGAGAAGAGACAAGCAAGGCAAAAACAAGGTTAGAATAATAACTCCGATTATTTGAATTTTGAAATATTGACAGTCAATAAAGTTCTCTGAAAGTACATCAACTTTTCCCTTGTCTCGAGAGCAATAATAATTTATATCTAGAATGACCAATTATATAAAACTACCCATAAAGAATAATGCATGTTGCAACCTGCATACATGTGCCACTGCTTGATTTAGTAAGGAAGAGTCTGGTTAAACAAAATTCCAATCTCCTCGTGGATATAATGTTCGATTTTAATTTAGTGACCATGACATATATGAACAATATCCCCTATGAGCAGTCTTGAGGGGTTTAGCGGCATCCATGCTATTCAATCCATTTGGTAGCCAGGATACACCTACATAAAAAATTCTTGTGAGGCTTTCCCCAATTTTGCTTCATAACACGGTTGACGAAAATATCAAAGGTGAAATACGATATACGGTTAAGAGAACATCATAGTAATCCACAAATTGATATTCTAAAATGACAAACAAATGCCCTGGAACAAGTCCTTATATTACATAAAAAAAATAGACAGACAGGTTGATCCACTACAGGTTAAAGTAAAACAACATGGAGTAGTCAAGCATTTGCCCGGGATTCAAATGATGTACAGGACAAGGCTGAATGATTATTCCATGTCCAATGGCCAAATGAACAGTCCCTTTGACAAGTGTTTTGCACTTGGGATTGAAGGATTTAATTTTTTTCATTTCCCTAAGACAGTTTTCTACATCAGAGACGGAAATTGTAGGGTGAATGGACCCACCATCAACCATGCAACAGTCCACCAGCTATACATAAAAACTATTAGTATACTTCTCTCTTAAATCATAATGTTGCCTGTTCTTAAGAAAAAAGGGAAGGATCAACAATTAAGAGTCAATACTTTACATTTGTTTAAGTTAATTAACTTGGCCTCAGCTCCACTTTTCATTGTAAACCCAAATACGAATTGCAACTGCAACTTGCGGATATGAAAATTAAAATCTAATTTTGGTATATTTTAGGAAGCAACATTAAGAATAAGGATATATTAACACCTGTCATAACTCTCTGGTTTTACCAAAGCATTCAGAGTTTTATCATCTTAACAATTTAGTCAGCTTAGGAAAGGTATAGCTGCAATAAACTACCTCTAGGCTGGAGTTTTACTGGCAAATTTCACAGCGTAGTTGGATATGGTACATACTCTAGAAACTAAGCACACAATACATTGAACAACAACCATGGGATGTATGAGCAGAGAGAGTGGGTATGTGCAGAGAGAGTGGGTATGTGCAGAGAGGGTGGTTACGTTTCATGTAAGTTGAACTTAAGTACATCGGCAGTACAAAAATATGCTTACCCAAAATGCAGTCATTTCAGTTCCTATATATTCATTTGCAACCAACAAATAACAAAGGAAAAAAAATAATAATAATAAGAGGCAAGCAGTACCTAAGTCCATGTTCACCAATAATCCCGGCAGGAGCATAGCCCGTCTTTAAAATGGTGGAACCTTTTTGCATCTCGGATAATGAGTTCTCTACCTACAAGCTTAGAAATAATCTTCAGGGCTGTGTGGCAATCACCACAAACACGGAGGTTCTTAATAACCCTGATTGGAGAGCGAGCAGAGCTGCTGAGGAGACCATAAGCAACAGCAAGTCTCTCACTGTGGGCAAGAAGAGCTTCTTCTTTGCCTTCTTGGTCTATGTCATGCAACACAAATTTTGTTTCCGGAATATAGCCAGCTTCTTTCATTTGTGACTTTAGACCTCTCAGCAAGGCATATATCTTATCATTTTCAGGATGAGATGTATCTCCTGCTCGATATTCATGGACACGACTTCTTACTTCAAGCAGATTTTTGCTTGCTAACTTTTTTTCTCTCTCTTTTGTCAAGTCCAAGGCTTTTACAGGTACAAGGCCAGCCTTTGACTGATCACTTAAACGTGATGAATCTAGCTGCTCAAGTAGCTCTGCACAGAGATCCCCCAGGCCAGTGTTCCCATGAACTCTACAGAGATTCATCAAAGTCTCCCATATATCAGCATTTGGCTCCATTGTCATCTTCTCAATGAACTCAAAGGCTTCATCCAGATGCCCAGTGCTGCCGATCATGTCTACTACACTGACAAAATGAGCCATTGATGGCATAATGCCATAATCTCTGCTCATGGATTCAAAGTGCAGCATTCCCTCATCAATATCTCCCAGCACACTACATGCAGATAGAACTCCAATGAACATCTGCCCATCAGGTTTAAGTCCCAAGTTTTTAAATTGAGTAAATAGATCAATTGAATCTTCTGCAAACCCATTCTTTGCAAGCTGAGTTATCATAGTATCCCAGGTAGTCAAATTGCGCTCTGGCATATTGTTGAAAATGTTGAGAGCATCATCTACAGAACCACATTCTAAATACATCTCTAATATTCTATTATAAGTGCTGACATGGAGAGGTGACAGATGTTGTAAAGCATGTCTGTGTACAATTTTCGCCTCTTCAAGAGATTTAGTCTCCCCACATTGGTGCATTAATTGCAAACACCGAGGCAAATCCACAGGAATAAGTTGTTTTTCCAGTAATTCCAAAACTTCAACTGCTTCCTTCACTTTACCCTCTGTGCAGAAACTATCAAGTTCCTCAAGTGTACCTCTATATGGACCATCATTAGATGCCTCAGTGGATTCACCATCAGGATTTGCATTATTCGATAGATGAGGGCCAACCACTGATCTTTGTGCAATATTAAAGTTTGGAGAATATTGACCATCTTTTAGACTCTGCTGAAACTGTCCAGAACTTGCGTACTGTTGACGCATTTCATTACCCCGTCTGTATGGAACAGTTGATGGCAACTGAAAACCATCAATGTTTTTATTTAAGCCCCCTCTAAGATTTCCCTGTGATTCTAAAGGCCCAGGTGAACTATATGCATTGGGAGACTGCATCCTTTGTCCAGGATCTTGTGGCCAACCATGATTATCAACAAATGCATTTGGATGCATCCCAGAGGCCTGTGCATTATCAATGCCAAGCTCAACTTGTTGCATTTTCATGTTGTCTTGACCAAAGTATCCATTGACACTTCCATTATGTCCCACCAAATTATTCCTAATGTTTGTGGGCACATTTATATGGCCTACATCTGCCATCTGACGAGCTCCATAAGAATTTTGCCCCAAACTTGTATGATTATTGCAATAAGACTGACCTGCATTTGCTTGGGCAACATAATCAGGTCTTTGCTTATTCAAAAGCTCATTAGTATCAGCCTTCTTCCAGCTTTCCTCATAAAACCCAACATGACTTTGCTGGTAACCTAAAGAGTCATCATTTTGATGACCACCAGAAAACTGAAAATCAGTCCTTTCAACAGCAGTGCTCATAGCCCTCAATGTATTCAGGCATTTGATACAGTCTGCAATGTGTTGTGGAGAACATTGTTTGCGCAACTTCAAAAGAGAACTAACAGTAACTGATGAGACTCTCCTTGTAGTCATTATGTGGGAGTTAACATAATCTGAGGAAAGACAAATTGAAAATAAAATAACATTAGAAAAAAGCGGAAGATATTGGGAGAATGGGAAGAGTATCAACTGTCCCCAAAACCTTTTGAAGAGACAATTAAATAAAAACCCCATCTCCATCATTTCATGAATACGTGTAGGAGGCATACAAAACAGTGTTGGATATACATTTGTTATTGCGTATTGCAGACAACTGAGCAAGGCCTAGCCCCAATTCAACACTGGCCCAAAGGGCCAGATCAAAAAGCACATAGGACAAAAAGGTCCACAACATAATAAGCCCCTAGAGCCAAATGGCTAGGACCAGCCCATGAACCAGTCCATTTAAAAAAAAAACTGATTGAACCCACTTGTCAAATGGGCCGGCCTTAGTCCATCCCCGTGGCCAGCTCACTATAAGAAAAAACAAGATCTTAGCTATATATACAAAACAAGAAAAAAGAAGGGAGATGGACAGAGAGAGCAATCATGTCTCAAGTATTTTCTTACCAACATAGACTGAAAACTAACATAAAACTCTCATAACTTGAAATGGCCTTAGCTAGTCTGCTTAGATAATTTGAGATAGTAACTCCCTTTGGTGCTTAATCAGTATATTCAGAGGTAAAATAAGATTCTTACTATAGACTAATTTTAATATGCATTAATCCATTTCAACAGCATTTAAGATTGGAGATGAAAAACGAAAGGGAACAAGAACTTACAGAGTAAATGTTGATCAAAGTATCTTGTTATTGTTACTAATTAATGCTTAAAGGAGCTCAAGTAGTTTATTCGCACCTGTAAGCAGAGATTAGCTTTAAATAAGCAATCACATAATTCAACTTAGACATTATAAAATAATTAACTACTATCGCTACAAAGCTGAAAGCTGAACCCCCAATGATCAGTTTTGCACAATCTAACAGAATACAAGTTCAGCACTATTTTTCATGCTGAGGGCCAGTCGATAATTTAGCTACCTACTTGCACCAGAAAACAGGTGTTCAAGGAAGAATAACACTATTTTTCTAAATATATAATTGTCGCTAGTCAATCCATTTAGCAACCTATTTGCATCAGATAACAGGTGTTCAAGGAAGAATAACACCATTTTTAAATATACAATTTTGGCTAGTCCAGAATGTAATGCATAAAGTTGCATCTTTCAGATGTCGGAGAATATGCACCAAGATATAAACTCAATGACAGCCTTATGTTGAAGCAAATAACATCAGCACTATTAATTTCAACATCTTTGCATCTAATGGGGATAAATATAAATTCAGATTAATGTAAAAGCATATACCATTAACATTTTATTTTTATAATCAAGGCTTAAATTTATTTTTGGTCCTTGCAGTCTCGTGAATGTACTGTATTAATCCCTTTAAATATTTAATCTGTCCATTTGATCCTTGAGTTTTCCAAAATTAAACAATTTGATCTACTGTTAATGGATCATCCAATCACTAACAAAATATTGATGTGTCCATCAGTGATAACAATGCCAGTACCGGTTTATGTAGAATATTAATAGGTTTATGAACTAAATTTAACACTGATTATAGATGAACACATTAGCATTTTTGTTAGCAATTGGATGACATATTAATAGTAGATCAAAATTGCTTGACTTTAAAAAACCGAACTAGATGCAATTAAATTTTTATAAGGACTAAAATTGCACAATTGTGTTATAATGAGGACCAGAAATGGATTTAAGTTTGTAACAACAGAACTGATCACAGGATGCTTTCGTCCGCACTGATTTCAGCATCTTGATATCTTACAGGATAAAAGTTATGCAAGCTCAGATTAATGCAAAAACATATATCATTACATTTTATTTCAAACAAGAAAAATTTCTAAAATCTTAACTCTCTAAATTTATATCCAATAACCCAAAGTGATGTGCTATCGTACTAGCAATTCAGCTCCACACAACAGCCCAGCCAAAAACATAAATATTTAAACATACACAAGTCTAGTTTACCAGGCAAATACAATCGACAAAGGGGAAAACTATGCAAAGCAAAAACTATACAAGGGATTAAAAGGTAGTGAATACATCCAGAGAAGTTTACCCCTCTCAGAATCTCAAATAGACTAAAGCAGAAGCACACTTGACCTAGAATACCGAACCAATCACAATGTCTTCCACCTCCTAGCCTTGCTTGTGGAGGTAGTCTGACTGACCAATATCCTCTCTCCAAATCAATGGACCCTAGAACTCACTCAAAAAACCATTTTGGCCTCCATTTTGACCTTTGCAGTTTGTGTTTTTTGTTTGTGGTTTTTGAGAGAGATGAAGAGTGGCGGTGAAGAAACTAAAGTGTTTGAGCTTTCTACAGTGCTCAGTTTATTCGATAAAACCACTCTTGAATCGATAAAATCACTCTTGATAAAATCACTCTTTCAGGGTAAAATCTTTACAACTAATTGAAACGCTCATGTTTTGCTAGTAAACAATATATGAACTCGGTTACTTGACATTTGGATTTTAAATAGTGCAATGTTTATTTCACATACTGCGTAACAGATTTTTTATTTCACAAAATGATGCGAAATTCTAAGACTACACAAGCATAATAAGTCCATTAAGTTTACTAGCAGAGCAACAAACCACCACCAATTACCAGCATTCATAAAATATTGTCTTCTTTCAGAGAAACAAAAGAACTTAGGTGCAGTGAACTCAAACATTTTGATAAAGATCATTTAAACATTTTATTCCACCTCACATGGTAAGGCACTTGCACATCATGCAACTTAAAACCTAGCAGATACAAGACTCAGTACTATCATATATCATTATAATAAAAACAATGGTATAAATATAGAGCACTCACAAATCATAATCAGCAAAACATACAGAACACCAAAGTAGGAGCAGATATAGAGGGGTCGAGAAGAAGAGTCTAAGAGAAAGAGTTCTCAGTTCGGTTTCGTGTGCAAAACAAGTCATTATATCTCTAAACTAAGCTGAATCAAAGACACAAAACATGTTCACAAGAAAAAAAAAAAAAACTCTGAACCCTAGAGCATAACCTCACTCAGTACAAAAACAATAAAATCCACATAAACAGGGTTCCATTTGATTAACTTTAGCGAATCTGATGGCAAAGGGAGAAAAATGAGTTGCGTGAATGGTTTCTGAAGAATACAGATTAGAGTTAGTGAGTTACCGGTAACGGCGCAGTTGCAGGTTCGTGTCAAACGGAGAATGAAGAGGCAGAGACAATGGAAGAGGCTGCTTCAACATATATTCATTAATTTAAAATATATAAAAAACGTTCTACCATATATGTTATAAATGTGAATAAATAAAACTGGTTTTATTTTTAATATGTTAAAACAAGTTTAGGCTGGTCCATGTACAGTTTTAGAGTTTAATTTGTTGCACTCGATAATTTTTCTAGACTATCCTTTTATTTTAAAATGAGATTTTAAATATAATTTGTTAGTATATAACATTTAAATATAAACAAATATTTTAAAGCTATATATATTTTCTAACAAATCAATTAAAAATAACAATACTATACATATGTATATCAAATATTTCAACTAAAATATTTTGTATATTAGTTATATGTGTTAATATTTCATTTAAATTATTTATTTATTTAATTATATTATGTTTTCTAATTTAATAACTAAATATTGGTTTCTTTACAAAGATTATAAAATATATAAATTAAAATTGAGTATCTAAAACTAATGCTTATTGTCCGGATAGCATTACGTAATACCATTTTACTTAAATAACATGATATTTTCTTTCATCCTTTACAAATTTAAATCAATATAATGTCAAAACCCAATAACTTAATATCAAATACATTTTTCTTCTTTAATTCATCCTATTAGGAGGATTGATAGATAATTTCTTTAATAATCATTAATCTCGTAAACATATAATTATATTTAATATTCGTGTTCGAAAGCATTAGATGTGAAATTAAAATGTAATACATAACTTGTTAATTATATAATAATCTTAGGTCAAAAAAATATTTATTTATTTCTTAAGATTTTCCAACATTATAAGGTAGTATTAGTCATTAGAAAATCTCATTTAAGTTAGGTTCATATGTTTATTATCTATATTTGTAAAGTAATAAATGAGATTAATGATCTATCGTGATTCACATCCAATAAATATCATCACATATATAGATTGATCTATCATGATTCACAGTGATAATCATATAATAAAAGTTAATTTAGATTAAAATATATTAAAGTGAATTAAAAATAAAACCAGTTTTATTTATTCAGATTTAATAACATATTTGGTAGGATGCTTTTTTATATAAAAAATGCAATGAAACACCCCTAATTATTTTTTGATCTATTTTAAATTAGTGAATATATGTTGAAGCAGCCTCTTTCATTGTCTGTGCCTCTTCATTCATTTTCCGTTTGACGACGAATCTGCGACTGCGCCATTTCCGGTAAGTCACTCACTCTACTCTGTATTCTTCAAAAACCATCCACGCTCGTTTTTCTTCCTTTGCCATCAGAATCGTCAAAGTAAATCAAATGGAACCCTGTTTATGTGGATTTTATTGTTGTTGTACTGAGTGAGACTGTGCGCTAGGGTTCAGAGTTTTTATTTTTTTTCTTGTGAACATGTTTTGTGTCTTTGATTTAGCTTAGTTTAGAGATATAATGGCTTGTTTTGCTGGTAGAATTTGAGATATTATTTCTTAAAATCAATTATTTATCAAACATAGTTTAAATTGGAGAATGAGTATATAGCACTGAATTTGCAATTGTGTGATCTGGTGACTATAGATAAAGTACAGTTGCTCTTGACAGCTATATTTGAATGTTAGGCGATGCTGATAAACATGGTGTTTGTTTTGGTGATATGAACTTCATAAGATCGTGGTTTTGTTATTAGCAATGATTACCATGTTTTGAAGTACCTCCATCCCTGAATACCTTATCTTCTATGGCAATTTCACAGCTATTGCAACCCTCGTGGGCAACTCGATTCTAATCTTTCTAATTTTGTAGTTGGAATAGATGGCAGAGCTGGCAACTGAGAAACATGTTAGCTACATATTATCAGTTGAAAAGGTTTGCTTCCTGTTTATACATTCTTTCTGAAAAAAAACTGTCTTGAGTTGATAATCACGAAACATGGATGACTTGAACTCTTCTTTATGCTTCAAAGGTTAGATATTTTAATTTTTCTTTCTACACATTCATCATTTTTCCAGAGGAAAGATAATTTTGAATCTGTGGTAATGGAGCATCTAAGAATGAGTGGGGCATATTGGGGATTAACTGCCCTGGATCTTCTGGGAAAGCTTGATAGCGTTGATGTTGAAGAGGTTACTTCATGGTTGCTGAGTTGTCAGCATGAGTCAGGTTGGTCAATGTTTCCTTTGTGATTATTTTCGATATCAGTATTATAGTTAATTTCTTATGAGATTGTGTTGTGAAGGGGGATTTGGTGGAAATGTTGGACATGACCCGCACATCCTGTATACACTAAGTGCCGTGCAGGTGTTGGCTCTCTTTGATAAGATGGATGTTATTAATGTAGATAAGGTGACAAATTGTATCCTTACACATATTGACTGATTTTGAAGGTCCTATAATCTGTATTCACAAATATTGTGATACAGAAAAAGCTCTGTTCTTTTAGCAATTTTTTTAAAATATTATATTTCTGTTTTTTTATCAGGATTAGTAGCTTTAGTTGGCCTTCATACTTTGATGTGTTTTTTAGAAAGATCATTGAAAATATTTTATTGTGATTTTTAGTGGAGTTTGATGGATTAGTTACTAAAAAAGTACAGCAGTGAAACAAGTATACTGGATCTTTGTCACTTAACATATATCAGATATTGTCAGCCTGCAAAATGAAGATGGATCCTTTTCAGGGGATATGTGGGGTGAAGTTGATACGCGGTATTTTTTCTTAAGTTCCTTTTTCATTATTGAGCCTGTAAGAGCCTACTGTATTTTTAACTAAAATCCACTGAATTGGTTGTCTTAGGTTCTCATATATTGCTATCTGTTGTTTATCAATATTACACCGCTTGGATAAAATCAATGTGGAGAAAGCTGTGAAGTACATTTTAAGTTGCAAAAATATGGATGGTGGTTTTGGTTGCACTCCTGGTGGTGAATCTCATGCTGGTCAAAGTATGTAATATTATCATGATCTTTACTTAAATTGTTAATTTCTGTCACTTACTCAATGTATGTATAATACTCATCAATTCATCCGTCATCATCTGGGAATATAATTCTTTTAAAATATTTGATTTTCCTATTGTCAGTTTTCTGTTGTGTGGGAGCCCTTGCCATAACGGGGTCACTAGATCTTGTTGACAAGGACCTACTGGGTTGGTGGTTATGTGAGCGACAGGTTAAATCTGGAGGTCTGAATGGGCGTCCTGAGAAACTTCCTGATGTGGGTAAATCTTTTCAAATTTATATTTATTGCTTTATGTGATGCTCATTTCTCTTACTAGGTATTTAGATCATCTCAGGTCTGCTACTCGTGGTGGGTTCTTTCTAGCCTGACCATGATTGATAGAGTTCATTGGATCAGTAAGGAGAAGCTTGTAAAGTTTATCATAGACTGCCAGGTTAGTTAGTTGAATTTCTTTATGGTGTTTATAAATCTGCATATTCTTTGTTTTGTTTACAATTTCGTGCATAAACTATTGTCAGGTTAGTATTTCTGAAACAATTTGTATATTGAAACTGTAAGGACACAGAAAATGGTGGGATTTCAGATAGGCCAGATGATGCAGTGGATGTATTTCATACATTCTTCGGGGTGGCAGGTAGAATACCTCTTGTCTTTTTACTTTTGTTTTTTATTTCCATTTGTTGTGCTAAAATCTTGTCATCTGGGTTTCCTTGGTTAGTATCGGGAACCACCCTGCCTCTCCCTTTCTCATGCATTGGGATTACCCAACTTGGTGACTTCATTCACCTTCCCTTTCCAAAGAGTAATGAAAAACCATTTTTCAATCCTTCGCTGTGAATTTCTGTTGCTAGCTTCATGTTTCAGATAAGATTAACCCTACTGGTTCAACTTGCTTATTATGTTAATGTTACATTAGAAATGGATATTTAATATGATTCTATTTTTATTTGTAGTTGCTTGGAAGGCTTAAGTGATCATATATGTGTGAATTAATAGATTTTAGATTTTGCATTCTCATGTCTCTCACTTTTCCCCCCTTTATAGTACTGTTCAGATAGCCTATATCGTGTTCCAAATTCTTATTCCTTTTATACTAAAAACTGGGGACGTTGATGTTATTTTCTGCAGGACTTTCACTTCTTGAATATGCAGGAGTGAAACCGATAGATCCAGCTTATGCCTTACCTGTTGATGTTGTAAATCGGATTTTCTTTACTAAATGAGGAGTTAAGCAGTGCAGTTCGATCATAATTATCCACTAATGACTCACTCTTGGGAGTTGGATGGATCTACCACATTCGGTGCCAAGACAGTTAATTTCGTAAAGAAAATGTTTACATTCGGAGCTTCTTCAGTTAAATTGCTGTGATAGGACAAAGGACTGTTCAGTGTTTGTAGTCAACCATCAAAGATTTAAAAGTAGAAAAATAATATTTAGAGAGGTTCAAATCAGAGACGATAATGTTGACAAGAATGTAAAATGTTAAATTTAATTATTTTATTTTAGTTTTAAATTATGTAAGAATAGAAAAAGATAAGGAAAATAATTATTTTTATGCTGCATATAGTTTCAATATATATTATAATTGGTAATCTTAACGTGATTATTTATTAAAATTCCGTGTTTTTTAAAAAAAAAACTAGTTATCTTAATTTAAAATATTCATTATTCTCTCAAATATAGTAATTAATATTTTTTATTTATACTTTTAAATTAACCATTGTTAATTATAAGAAATAAAGGAGAATGGATAGAGAATGGTAAAAATTAAAAACTAATATATTTTTGTAGTGAGTAAATAATGGATTATATATATATATAACTTTTCAAGAAAACTATTCTGAATTTCAATTTAGGATTCATAATAAACCTGTTTTGGTCTCCCGTTAAAATAATTTAATCATTGATTATTTAGATTAAAATAAGTTAACAAAATATTTAAATAGATTATCTTACTTTATATCTTGTGTTATTTAAGAAAAATGTTTAAAAATACGAGAAAAGTTAGGATTTCCTAACATACTTTAAAGAAACATAATACAAAAAAACCAACCACTTTACTATACAAATTTAGACAAGTAAAGATTCATTCTTTTAACTCAAATGTAAAAGACCAAACACTTGGTCTAATTGATTCATAATCTACGATAATATGAAAATCCTAACTTGTTCTAAGGAAACTACTACCTTACTATTAATTTAGACTAGAAAAGAATTATTATTTCAATTTAAATTTCACAGGCAAAAGGAGTAACCACTGTATCCTATTCATTCATATTCTCTAAAAATTCATCTTCACAAATAACCAAATATTTCAAAAAAATAAAGAATATGCATTAAAATAATTATATTTTAACCAAAGTCATCAACAAACATAATTGTTTATCTAACCTAGGTTTTTATTCAAATAAACTTAAGTTAACTAAATTTAAATAGTTTACCTTACTTGAAATCGAGAAAAATACCTAAAAAATATGAGAAAAGTTAGGAATTTTCTAACTTGTTCAGATGAAACTTGATTAAAAGAACCAACCACTTTACTACAAACATTAACTAGTAAAGATTTCACCATTTCAACTCAAATCTTACACGTAAAAAAAACAGAAACAAAGATATCGATATACGAGAATAAAAAACCCTACTCATAAAAAATATGATAGGGTTAAATTATCCTGAACTTCGCTATTTTTTAAGTGTGCATTTGAAGAAAAACCATATTATGAACCTATGTAAAAGTTTAAGGGTTTCTAACCTTAGAAAATAAAGTATTTTAGAGAAATGAAAAATGAATTTATTTTATAATACGTAAAACCTTTAAAATAATATTTTATATTTATTTTAAAAATTCTCATCTATAGGGAGAAACAAGTGGTAAGTTGTTTATTCTTTGAGTTAATGTTTTTTAATTCTTTGGTGGAAAATGTTCATTTGTGTTTATTATATTTTATTCATATTTTTTATGTTACAAAAAATAAAATATTCAATAAGTTAACAAAATTAGAAGAGAGTAATTAAAATTAGTTTAAATACACTTATCATCCTTGTAATTTACCTTATTTATTTATTTATTTTAGTTCTTATTATTTTTCTTAAATCATCCTTGGTGTTTTATATTGTTGGCCAGTAGTCTCTCTGTCTTTAAAATTGATCAAGAAATACACTTATTTTTTAACCAAGAAATAGATTGAAAAATAAGTAAAGAGTGATTGCATTTTATTATGTAACATGTGGTGTTAAAGTTTTAATATAATAGTTTGTTTGTCAAATCTTGACCAAGAATTAAACGCGTTTACACGATTAGATTTCGTGATTAACAATGTTCTCATTCAAATATTTTATTTGAGAGCGAGCTTACTTTAATTAACAAAATGGTTCCACACACCATGCCAACTTTTGTATTTACAAAAAGACAAACACAAAAACATTCGCTTCAAGTGTTTTCACTTTCCATGTGTTTTTTTATAAGGCTTCTGGCCATGCTAAACACATGCTGAGATTGTGAGTATAAATATTGATGTTTGAGGAACCAAGAACTCATTCTAAACCAAAATCTCTTCTCTTTGAGCTTGGAGTTTGGCCTTGTCTTCTGTAATGGATTATGGAAAGAACTTCAGCAACAAGAGGAGTAACAATGAAAGTTCAGCAGATAGGAAGAGGTTGTTGATGAGCAGACAAATAGTGATGGAGAATGAGAAAGAAGACATCAACAAAATGGCTGATGCATTCATCAACAACTTCCGCAAACAACTGAAGATTGAGAGAGCAAATTCGTTGAGACGTTTTCACGATATGGTAAACAGAGGTGCTGAATGATTTTAGCTTCATGGAATTGCTTCACTGCCTAAATAATAGTGATTGTTTTGTTACTTCACACACACCAAAGAAAGTGATGAAAGATTCTTTCGTAGTTAAGAAAAAGTTCAGGTTCTCTGTACTTTTGATTGAAAATTTCACCAAAAAATTCATAGCATAATGTTGCAAACACTACATCGATTATATATTAAGATATTTTATAGTATATAAGTGAGTGAAAATAAAAAATGTGGGTGTATACAGAATTTTTTTCATAAATAAATTTATTTATCTAATTTCTTCATATTTTTGTATTTTTTTTAATATTACTTTTTTTTATATGATGACAAATAATTGTTGTTATTTGAGATATTAGTCTAACTTAGATATCAAATAGTATACCTAATATGAAAAAATTGAATGAAAATAAGATATTTTATAGTACATGATAATTGAGTGAAAATAAAATATTTTATAATACATAAGTGACTGAAAATTTTATGAATTTGTAAGATTGAGTTGAATTTAAAATTTACTTCCTTAAATCTTCTAATATCTAATTATTATTTTTTTAATAAAGTAATTAAAATTTATAATTTTGTTGTATGGATGATGTCAAAAATTTCTTATGGATGATGTAATTTTGGTCCAGGTTATTGTTTGGTGAAAGTCTAAGATGTTTTTATAGACATTAACAAGGGTTTTTCTGACATGGTGTAAGTCAAGGTTATTTGTAGTTAATGTTAACAAAGAAGATTATTTTTTTGACATCATCGTTCAGTATTTTTTTTTACCTACTTTTTTACCAATGTCACCTAAAACAAATTCTCAGTTTGAAAGAAACATGTAACCAACTTTAGCAAAAATAGCATTGGTGACATCAATGAAAAAAAACAATGATAATTACACACTAAAAAAAATTATTTTATTTTTTAATTTAAAATATTATTATATTATTATAATTGAAGTGTAACTTTTTTGTTACCACATTACCATGAAAATAAATTACCAAGTGGTTGTTTGAGGCGTTAAAAACCATTTTTCATAAATAAAAAAAAACGATCAACCGAAAAACTCTATTAACATCCACTAAAAAAAGTCGTGTAAACATCTGTCGAAAACCTTGATTAACATTGACTAAGAAATAAGTTTGACTTATATTGGAAGAAAATAATTCTAGAAAAATATTTTATCAACCTTAAGTGAAAAACATGACTTAAATGAGTTGAAAAGATAGTCTCACTGTTGTCAAGAAAAAAAAAATTGGCTAATGTACTCTTGACCAACATTAACAATAAAATACATTTAGTCAACATTGTAAAAACACTTCAATATAATATGTTGAAAAATACTACTGATAATGAAAATCTTACCAACTTTGGTTAAGAAATAACATTATTGACAAAAAAATTGATAAGTTCAACTAAAAATATAATCATGATGAAGTTTTAGTCTATAAAGAAACCTCCATCAATGTCAATAGAAAAAATTTAAAATTCTTACTGTACAAATAAAATTTAAAATTCTTTAATTTTAAGTATTCAAATAATCATCATAAATTTTTAAAATTTCAAATTCTTTCAAAATTCTCTACGTGTTGTCATTAAAGGTCTCAAATTCTTTGTAAAAATAAATTACTCTCTAAAAAAATCTCTATCAAACACACTATATATGTTGTGTTTTTATTCCTCTTTAATCAAAAGACTAGTCATGCATCAACATCTTTCTGTCCACTTTCACAAAGTTGTAGCATAGGAAACAATTTTGCTCAAAGTTCGGTCAAATAACAATTATAGACCTCTCTCTCAATAAGAATTTTGAATCATGGTTTTCTATTTTGTAAGACACCAACTTTCGCAATAAGAATTTTCCACTATGGCTTTTGGAAAAATCTTATCCAAGCATAAACTATTACTCTTCCAAAACAAGCAACTGATTTTCAAATCATACATTGAAATTGCTTTTGCCACAAGATGGAATCAACTGATTCTTCTCCCTGCTTACTAAAATAAATCAACTTGAGCAGAGATAGAAATGTTTTTTTGATGTTTTCTAATGAATCATATACATCCGAAAAACATGTCTTACAACCTAATATATTGTAAAGAAAGGAAATGGCACAGCCTGAGAGTGAAGCAACATTTACAATATCTGCTCCCTATTCATGGTTGTAAAGCAATGACCTCATTCTATAGCCAAAATCAACAATTCACCTCATCTTTACAATGAAGCCCAATCTTTCCACACAGGAAAGTGGATAAACCTGTTTCAATTTCCCTAACTGTATAGCCAAGATTATCATCAGAGGAGTTTGGATCTCAGGCTTGAAGAACCTGACAATGAACAATATGACTCTTCAAACTACCACGCCCTGCTATAGTCGACCATAAATTTCTAACTAAAGATCTGACATGACCTTTTCCAGCAATATTTTCCCAAAGGTGAGGATTGCTTTCCACGCGTCTGTTTGGACTCGAAACATCAACAAGACTAATGCTCATATTGTTGCGTATAATGCAGAGCTTTCCATTAAGAGGAACAAGAGCAGCAGCATCAAGGGCTCGAGACGTACCTAGATGGAGCCTGCTATCGATGAACTTCTTCCATGAATCAGTTGCTCTGTCATACACTTTGAGCTTGCACCCATCCTGGCAATCAAGTGCATACAGTTGTTCATTCAGCGATATGCTAGGATTACGCCAACCATCGACCATTCCATTACTCACTGGGGTCCAGGTATCAGTTTCCTGTGAATAGGATTCGCATACGACATTGCGATTTGATCCAAGTCCCTTCAAAAACCATGTCCCATTATGAACAACACCAATAAAGGGCACCATTGCTGTGGTCATCTCTGAGATGAAGCTCCATCTGTTCCGATTGGGATCGTAAACTTCAGCAGATCGAAGAGTTCTTTGGATTCCTTCACATTCCCCGCCAGCAACATAGAGACAGTTATTTATTACACAAGAACCAAACAAATGGCGCTTCCGCAGCATATCTGGTGCTCTATGCCACTTATTGGTACGGGCATTGTAGAAAATAACACGTCTCATAGATCCTTTCAGAGGATCTTTTCCACCAAATAAGTAAAGGTGACAACCACTGAGAACTGCACAGCCAAATCCCAATGCTTCAGAATATTCCCCAGGAACAGGTGGAAGAGATTGCCACAGTTGGTAGATGGGATCGAAAGCATGCAATGAAATTCTTTTATCACGATCTCTTTTGATCACATAAACCCATTCTTCTGCCATTCCAAGACTTCTCCTGAGTGAATAAAAGAAATTTCCAGACAGGAGACGATACCATCTCTTGCAAACCGAACGCAGTTTACCATGCTCAACCCGAGGTACACGAATCAAACATGCAATAGCAAGATCATCAGGAAGACCAGGAAGAAGAGGAGGCTGAACTCTTGTCCTCTCTCTTCGTGAGTTTTTGCTCCTATGCGCATTTGGGTTTATGTCAGGTTGGATACATAATTTCGATCCAGGAACAAATTTCCTTGCCCCAGCTACTGTTTTCAGGCCTGAATCTACTTTACAGTAGCAAGAAACAGAGTCAACCTGTGAAATTCTCCATGTCAGTGTGTATAAGCATAATGTAAAAGAGCATATTCACAAGAAGACAGCAAGCTTTACATATTTCTCCTCCCCCCAGTTCAAGGTTCCATAGAACTGAACGGTTCTTGTACAGTTTTCTTCAGCAAAAAAATAACTTCCAGACTACTAACTTAGCAATCTGTTGACTTGTCAAACGATAAATTATTAATTTATAAAGCTAAAAAATTTATTTTCCTAGAAAGGTCATATTAGGTATTAAAATTATTATATATGAATGCAGACAAGGAATTTTCGATGCTCCAAGTGGGATGGTGAGATAAAAAAACAGTAAGGGATTCAATCACATGCATCATACAATCATAAGACCAAGCAAGGTTAATAAAAAGAAAGGGGCAGCTACGTATACACGTACTGGAATTTGACTTCACAAACTCAGATTTGTGAAGAAGTAACAGTTTAAGTTCATAATCATGATTTTAGAAAAATTTTAATACAAGTTAGAGGACAATAAGTTGTAACACTACATAGAAACAGAAACAACCAATCACCATTTACATGATGACATCTCCGAGTAAAGAATGATACAAATCCCATGACTGCTGCAATGGATGTGCCGAGGGTCAGGCTTGTCCAAGAGTCAAAGGAATATCAGAAAAAGGCAGGTGTACAAGGGAGGAAAACTACACACCTTAGTAACATATATTTTGCATCTGTAAGCAAGATCTCCTACTGAGATTCAGAAAGATAGGAAGGTACTGTAGTCAAGAATGATGTTTCTAAAATATCACAGACATGGTACCTAGTTGCAGATGTATGCATGCCCCTTAAATATGGTTTGGAAGATATCACTTTTGTAAAGACATGGAAAGTTGAGTTCCATTACATTCTACCAAATCCCAACATCATTGAATGGAAAAAGCTCTCTCTATGTTACATTCCACCTAATCCTATCAACCCACATGCTCTGCTCTGTTCACTGATTCTTTTGGTGGAATGGTCTGTTCTCTGATTGCAACAACTTATAAGAAACCAAAATTTAAATCCTTGTTTGCACATTGACAGTCCAGGACCCACCATCGGCAATAAAAAACTTAAACAGTGCTTGTCTTTGGACAAATACTGTCATTCCTTAAGCAAACAAATGTCATGACACTTCAGCTTCTACTTAAATTTCTATTCAAAACCCTTAGGTCCAACAATCCTAAAATTTTGAAAAATAGAAAATAAAGGATAAATGTGCAATATAATGGAATTGAAATACGTGCAATAAATGCTTAGTGCAAAAAGTAAACAAGATCAAATAAATCACATGATTTCGTTTTTGAGGCTTAAATAACGGTGTTACATGTACCATTATGATACACATAGAATTATAAGAGAATTTTTCAAGAGAAAACAAGGTGCACCAGGATATAATAAGAGAGATATCTAACAAAAATTTGAATGTGAATTTTAAAAATTAATTACAGAAAAATTAATCCCTAGTTAAAAAAAATGAAATCATTGAAAACTTTAAGTAAGTGCACCCTGCACTTGTTACACATACATATCATGTAAGTAACACTTCCAGAATGATTGAGGGTACTACTGACAAGCAGTAATTTTCAAGGATCAAAAACGGATGTGACAATGTGAAATAAATGATTAAACAGGGATGAGGGAAGATACTACCCTCGGCTTAATTTTTCAATTGAGCTAACAGAAAAGAGAATATCACGACCAGTGCTTTAATTAAGTTAATAGAAAATACTAATATTAATTAACTTTACGGGCAAGGGATGAGAGAACCAAAATAAAAGGAAATATAAAACAGTTCAGAAAACTAATAAGGAGGAAAACGTAGATAAGCGGAACTATATACGAGAGTTGTGATAAATGATAGTTTTCAAAGGTAGAGAATGACAAGGCCCCCGATTCTGATATTGATGAGCAGAAGTTGCAATAATAGTATGAACAGGAAAAAGGTTGAGTTATAAAACACGAATTTAATTTGTGTCTTCTGCATCCAACTTGATAGTGTTTAATGGATAATCACGAGGAACAAAGAAAAAGAGAAAATGAAAAATCATATTCTACCCCACCCCCACCCCAATAAAAAGGGAATGAGTCCTAAATTCTCTTGTTGGTTCCTAGTTCCAACAAATGCTCAAGCTTCAAACCCAATACACCTGAGAAGGCATACAAAGAAAATCCTCCCTGTTACTAACTTATCACAATAAAAAAATTGTAACAATCTCTGCCAAAGGGTGTGGAGTAAGGAGGCTAACACTTCCCATTTGTAAAACACTAGCTAAGTACAACTTGCAATCAGCAAGACGAATAGCATCAACAAAAAGGTTTTGGGTTCATTCCTGCTGAGAAACTAGTGATATGAGACCTTCGAATGGAGCAACCTCCTTTTCCCCCTAAACATTTAGCCCCGTATATAACAAAAAAATGGTAGCATTCTCAGTCAAAGGTGCGGAATATGGACGATGGAGGTTGGGAACTCTATAAATGTTAAGCTGCGTACATTTTCTTAGTCTGGTATATCATGCTTAGGTGGAATTAGAATCTAGGAAGCCACACACAATGTATGTTGAGGTAGCAAGAGACTTCTAAGATCTAACTTTGACTTGGTCAGACATAAGAGCCCTAGAAATAAAAGAGAGCTTTTTCCCATTTAAGAATTCTGAGGTTCAGACACTGCCCAATTGACTGGAAGTTACAACTTACAATCAACTTAGGTCTTTGCCTCTCTTCCAGACACAAACAGAGAAAGATAGAACTTCCGGTTAACCAAAACCTCAAAACACAAAGCTGGTAAATTGAACCTTTTTTTATCATCACAACAAACACACAAAAGGCTGAAACTAAAAGAATGGAGAAAAAAGTTATCCGATTCAAAACAACAGAACTAATTCGATGATAAATAAAAAAATAATAATAGCAATTGAATTTACCAGTGGAGCTTGAACTCTAGAGACCCTTTGAGCATTCGTTGAGCTTTCAACTAACTGGTTCATCTCCGAAACCGAGACTTGCGTATGAACGGATTTTTCAGCGCAAATTAAACATCTTGGTGCAGATCAACACAACCCCTTTTGAACCTAGGCTTCAATTCCCAGAACCCGATCCAGTCCACAGAAGAGAGAAGCTGGTGTCTTTTCCTGAGGAACTGCAACAGAATGAAAAAGAAAGAAATGGGTCATTGGAGTTTGGAAGGAAGAAAGAAGAAGCAAGAGTGGTGATGTGAGGAGCACCTTCTCTCACTCTCCTCTTTCACCTTTGGTTGAGAATGAGAAACCACAAGCTTAGCTTCACAGAAATTGTGTGTGTGTTTTCCTTCTTGGGGATTTGGGAAAAATTAATGTGTTTTTATATATTTATTTTAATGTTAAACTGAGTGAGTTGTGTGAATTTGTAGAATTTAATATAAATTGCATAACTGTCCTCAGAGGACACATCGCTTGTGACGATGGTCCTCTTTAATTAATGTGTTGCAGTTCATGGGTCAAACCAACCCAACTTTGAAGCCAAAGAAGAGAGAGAGAGAAAGGTTTTCTTTTTTTCCCATTTGTTCATTGCAGAAATATCATCCTTTTATGGGATTGTGAACATTGGTTATCACATGATTCCTTAGAACACCTTTTTTGTCTTTTTCTTTAACACATTTGGCCTTTTTCAGATTTTCTTTATATGTTATTGCTATTATCGATGATTCAGTTTTGGAGCAAAGATATTTGAATTCCCTCAAATTTAAGACTTTTAATCTTCAAATTAAAATTCAAAAACCATTTTTCATGCCTTATCAACAACATTGTTTTCTTAATCAATTAACGTCCTTTCAAAATAACACCACCTTTAACTGTCAAATCAAAATGTTTGAAACATTAATTATTTTTCTTCCTCACATATCATTAAATTATCTTTTTTTACACAATATACATTCATGAAAATAAGAAAAACTATTTCAAAAAATATCTTTCAGGGTTATTATTAATACTTTTTGAATAACTTTAAATGTAAACTGGTAGGAGTATTTTAAGTATGAAATTTAGAATCACTATTATAAAAGTTAAAAAATTTATCGCATGTGATCATTTATTATTAGATAATAATGCCAGTCTGTTATTTATAATCAATGTAATATAATTATACTCTCAAATTTAATTGATTTCATTCGGTATGAATTTAGAAAAGAAATAAAATTATTAATAAAGTGTAATTTCACGTATTAATTATTAAAATAAATAAAAATTTAAAAATTTATTAAAATATTAATTTGTGATAAGATATCTTCCGTTTAAATATACTAAAACTGTACCACTTTTACATGTCTTGTCCATTTCAATAATATTTTAAAATTTTAATATTTTTAATATTAAAATATGTAAAATTGTCCATTTTGAATAAAAAGTAAAAAAATTAAACAAATTAACCTGAGAAAAAAAGATTGCTTAGTTCGGATTATCAAGTTATTGACCTATATATTTTAAAAATAATAAATAATATAAATCTGATGAATACATGAGTTATCAAGAAAAAATAAAAGTATAAATTATGAATTTTAATTAGAATTAGAATTTATGAACGAACTCATGACCGATTAATAATATATTGTTTCAGTTTAACTTAGTACAATGAATCAGATTGACGAGAGATTGTATTTAAAGTTTTACTTCAAACATTTATATAAGTGATTCTTGTTATCCCTATTCAATTTTTTATAAAGTAAAATAATTATATTGACAGTAAATAAACTAGTATTTTAATTTGTATATTGAATAGCATAATTCAAACATTATCTTATTATTGTTTTATGTTACATGTACTAATCATGCATTAGAATAAGCATTTAACGTATTTATTTTGAGTTTCAAAAGTTTAACGATTAAATGATGCAAGCATCTTTTGAAAATACTTAAAATTGATCAAGTTCATAATTGATAATCAATTTAATATTTATAGAATAGTATAATTGATTTTCTCATATATATCTAAACTTATTGAAAAGTTATTAATTGAATATATCGTTACGGAGAACTAAAGTCATTCACAAGTAATTAATTATCATGAGATATTAATAGTTTATTTAAGCAGATATGGTTCTAATATGTGTAAATATTTTATTATCATAAGTAAATGTGATTATTTGAATTTTGGTTGAATTCAAGTGGATTGAAGAACCATGTGTGAGTGCTTTTAATAATTATCTTTGTTTTATAAAGTTTACATAGCAAGCAGTTTTTTAAATTTATCATCTCAACATCTTCAACAATCTTTAGAATGTGTATGCTTACAGAACAAAGAGTTCAATGATTTTTTTCTATAATGTGTTGGTAAAAGTTTAGGTAACTTGTTATCACATAACTTTTATCAGAAAAAAAAACAATAAATAAATGTAAATCAACTAAAAGAACTTATATTAAAATATTTAGTAAAAATATCATGATCCTTTCTTTAGTAAAATTTAATATTTTTATTAGAAAAAAAGTTAAATCTCACCTACCCATAAAAACATTTGTGAGATTGATTAAAAGCCATTCCCGAAAAGCACTCTTTCCTATAATTATTAGTTTTTTTTTATTTGATCTTGATCTTTCCATATATGTGTGTCTCATCCAAAACTTTCTATTTTTATAAACCTAATTGGTCTTAAAAATAACTCACCTTTAATTATTAAATTTAAAAAAGGAAAAAAAGTGCATTTGACATCTTAATCATTCTTTTTTAAAATTAATGATTATACCGTATTATTTGTTTTTACATATAAAAAAGTATTTTTTACTATAAAAAAAGAAATAAGTATAAGACAGAAAACGAAACTGAATAATCTCAACAACAAAAAAATGGTTCAAACTTTCTTTGCATATCAAAAACAATTTAGATGGAGAGTACCTAAATAATCGATCGATTATGGCTGAATTCTAATTGATTATATAGGTTAACATTTTATTTATATATAAATATTTTACATTCATAATAAAAATAAAAATAAATATTACAACTATAAAAATAAAACAAAATAAAAAAATTTAAACGTTCATAATTTTAAAGTGATTTATTTTAATGTATTATTATTTTAGAAATATATTTTTTATTTATTAAATTTTTATTTAACATTTATTTTAGATCTGATTTATATTTTAAAATTGCATTTTATTAAATATTTTTATAAAATAGTAATATATAAAAAATATTTTACTACATCAATATATCTATACACAATTTTCATTAATTTTCAATCATTTTGTACTTTTTTTCTTTGTCACTTTCTCTTTAATCCAAACCAAACTTAAAACAGAAATAATTTTGATAGCTAAATTGAAAGAAAGATTGAGAGAAAAGGAAAACAACTATTTTAAAGTCATTCTGTTGAGTAATTTGATCATTCTTATGTTTGATATCTTCTCCTAGGATCTAGACTCTATCATACAACCTAACTTATTTTAGGTAAATGCTAACATTTGTACTTTTTTAAGGAATTAAAAGCTTATGAAAAGCACTCCTTCATAAGTTTTTTTAATTAACACTCCATATGGTTTATAATAAAAACTCTCTTATTTCTTAACCATTGCCTTAGGAGATTGGTAAAAAAAATCTTATTTTAACTCCAATTTAAACCTAAGAAAGTAGAAAAGTAGAGAGTTTGACTCCCCAAATTAGGATTCCAGGTTATAATGGAAGAATAAATACGTTATGAGAAAATTACTTGCATGTGATGCATATTGAAAAGAAATAGAATTTTTTTCGACACGTTTGAGGTTCAAGAATTTTGAAAAGAGGTACCTTAGTGGAGTTGGATTAGAATATGCGTTTGTGGCTTATGAAGAGTTATTGACTATTATAATCACATCCACACATCATAAATAAGGGTCCCCTTCCATACGTAATTTTTCTCCACTCAACTATCTTTCTATATTAATCGGAATTATTGACTTCATCAACTTGGGATACATGCTCGGTCCACTTCTTTAACCACCTCAAGCTATCTTGAATAGACAAGACAAATCGAATGGGACTTTATCATAAATGTTGTCCTTCAAATACAACAAATATCAATATTATTATTATGATGATGATTATAATTGACAATATCAAATTGGGGGGAAAAATAGTCACTACCATTTGTTTCTTTCCTTGCATTTAAAGAGAAAAAGCACGAGTATGACCAAGGATGAATGATCGAACTGGGAAAGCATTAGAAACAAACTTTCTTTCATTAGAGACATTAAAATTAATAGTTGGGCCACCTCTCTTCTGAACAAATATGCGAGGAACAGGATCAGGTACGCAGCACGGGCGTCCTCACTTAAAAGAAATTCACGATAATTTAATTAAGAAAATTGCAAGGACGAGTTTCCCTGATCTAAACAATACATATGACCTTGCCCTTGGTCTAAGTTAATCGCACCCAATATATAGGATACAAAGATACTAGTCATCAGGCATACAAAGTATGTTCAATCGAAAGCATAGGGGAATTTTCGTTCATTTAAGCCACCACTATAATATTACAAAAGCCTTTGCCCATCAAAGTGGGGTTATATAAAATTCAACATAAAATGGGTTAAAACTGGAAAGAATATGCTTGAGAGATAAGTCAGATAACCATGATAGCCAAAACAAAAAGCTCAAGTTTCTCCCCAGGCATAATCTACAACCAGTCTCCCACCAAAATCACCACCCAAAATGAAGGGGTCAAAAAGTTGTCGACCAGAAACTCCTAATATGTTAGTAAATCACCAGTTCCTACCAACATTACACAATCTTTATTGATGTGGCAACTCGACCACATACACAAACCCATATCCCCAACAATGATTAGCACTGTAAAATAGTACAAAATGACGGCTTGAAACACAAGGAAGTAAATTGAAGACCATTAAAACAAGAGGGGAGAAAATTCATCCTTTAGGTGTGTGTATTCGCACCTATACCTAAGATGGTGTAATAATATGAAAAGAAAGTCAGTCCCAGGCACTAGTGACGCCAGGACCACCATACCCTCCTCCAGCATACCCACCAGAGCCACCTCCATATCCACCACTGCTGTTTCCTGCACTGTAGTAATCTGAAGAACCTCTTGTAAACGAGCCCTCTCTCCGAAAGTCACGACTACCAAACCGACCACCTGATCGGCGGTTTCTCCCTCCACCAAAAGACCGAGCAGCATACCGTGAGAGCCAAGCAGGCACTTCTTGATTTGCTTCTTGCATCAGATCTGCTAAAGCTCTAGCTAGTGATGAATTGTTATCATTAAAGAATGCAGTTGCAAGGCCTTTCTTTCCAGCTCGCCCTGTTCTTCCAATTCGGTGTACATAATCATCAATATCATTTGGCAGGTCAAAGTTGACTACATGAGCAACATGGGGGATATCAAGACCACGTGCAGCAACATCTGTAGCAACCAATATGGGGGTGTTGCCACTTTTAAAGGACCTCAATGCTAATTCTCTTTCCTACAGGTATTTCAAAATTGATATGGGCACAGTAAGAAAAAAAGTATATATATATATATAGACACACACACACAAACAATATTTCGATGTACACTTAGTTAGGTAGGGGTGGCAAAGCAATCGATTAACTCATCATCAATCCGGTTCATCCACAAGTAAATCCATCTCCATCCATTACATAAAATGTACAAAAAAAATAGTTTGGATCGAATCCTTCCAATTTTGTGGATGGTTGAAGATCCATCCATTATTTCTAAAAAATCCAATGGATTATCCTATCAATACTTGACTGATAAAAAAATAATCCAACAACTTTTATAATTAAATCTTTCTTATATTTCTTTTTCTAAATTTTTTTCAAAAATATAACTTTAAATTTTTTAAAGAAATTTTTTTGATTTTTTTTTAAAAAACAAGTTTTATGGATGGATATATCCATCCATGAAAAACTAATGGTTTTTTTTAACCCAACTGGTATAATCCAAAATAATCCATCCAGTTTGCAACCCATACAGTTAACCAACAACACATAAATTAACAGATGCTATTAGGTTAAAGGATTTAATATGAGGGTAACAGTAGAATAGCAATAATACAGAACCATGACCCTATTAATGAACAAACTGGGACAAATAAATAAAAATGCACAAATGTTTGTAAGCTCCAAGTCTGGATAAACAAACTAATCATAACATCAGAGAATGAGGGCAAAAGATAATCAAATAAAAGGATGCTGCTTAAGAAAACATAATTTGAAACTTCACAATGTTGCCTGTAACAAAAACCAATTCTTTTACAGGAATTAACCACTTGATGACTGTTCTTGTCTTGAACTGTTTGACCAGTGAATCTTGCAAGGTTAAAGATTCTGTGTTTTGTATTTTGAATTGAAAGAAGTTTCATAGACATGCACTAGACAGAACATTGGAATTCAATAAATTACAGGAGAACCATGACAGATTAGTTCCTTGTAATGCTAATGGAAAGATGCAATCATCTATTTGGTGTTAAAAGCCATCCCAGTATAACCCCTCCAAAAAAATGTTCAAACCAACTTCATTGGCTATGGAGGCCTTCTTATCCTCTGTTCAGGTGAAAGTACCTTCACACATTCCTGATCTTCGCTTCTCCATCTTTATTTCTCTCCCTTTTGAGGCTTCTTTGTTAGGGTCCATTCGTTTCAAAAGGAAAGGGTAAAGTGGGAAATGTATGGTGTAGAGAAATAAGCAGAGAAAGCATTCCTTGTGCGGTAGAAAAGAAAGTGAAGATATCACTTTCCATTAGGTCCCAATGTTTTATTTTCCACTTAGACTTGAGGAGAAAAGAGTGAAAAAAAGTGCAAAAAATACTGGTATTTTCCAAAATTACACCTCTAATGTCTCTTTGTAATATATATATATATATATGGGTAACTTTGTAACCTTACAATTACTTAATTTTAATCTATTTCCTTATTTTTTTTAAATGATTATTTTCTTGTCACTTTCTCTTCAAACGAACAAATACATTTTTTCACTCTAGTTCATCTTAGTTTCTTTCATTTGCCTTCCCTGCAACCAAACATAGGACAAATGAGACAGCCAGGCTGGTTATTCTTACTAAAGGTTTTAGAATTTAGATATACTTTTCCTTCACTATTATGCTAACGACGTCTGTATTGCTGTTGCTTAAAAATTTAAGGATTGATTGCTAAAATAAATAATTACTATAAAGTTTAAATGCAACTGGTCTTTGAGTGAGAGGCAGTAGCCACTTAAGAACATACAATGTAGAGCACAAGTACAAATGCTCTAAGAAGTCCAAGACATGTTCATTTTCTGGGCAACAACTGTTGATTACATTATGAACTTGAATTTCGCTTGTTGGATATATCAGTTCTTTTTTCAGTAAGCAATGACAAATCTTAATTTGTGCAGAATATTTTAAACCAAAAGGCATTGGTTTGAGAGATAACAGTTGCAAGAGTGAAAAATATATTATTAAAAGAAAAAATAAAGAGAAAAATGGAATGTTTAAACCTATAGCAGTGTTTAGGAGCTGTTTGCCATAAAGATTCGTGCAATAGACTAACCTGCTGCGACCTGTCACCGTGAATAGTAGTTGCGGGAAAACCATTAAGACACAACCAGTGTTCCAGTGAATCAGCTCCCTTCTTTGTCTCAACAAAAACTAAAGTCAAAGCTTGCTGCAAAGTCATGCATGAAATAATCTTATAAATGATAATTAAGAAAGAGTTTACTATTAAAGAATCACATTCTAAGCAACACCGACTCTGACATGAACAGACACGGTTAATGTACAAAATATAGGGCACAACTAATTGGCTAATATATATGATTAACATGACAAAAATGTCACCTGAGAATTATTATAATCCACACGGTAGTTAATGTCCAAAATATAGGTCACAACGAATTGGCTAACATATGTGATTAACATGGAAAAAATCTCACCTGAAAATTAAAATTTATGTAATTCACACTGTAAAAGCAAATCTGAAAAATTTAACAGTTTTTCTATACAAATGGTCCTCGGTAATAGTTTTAAGAATCATCTCTTAATAGCTAAAATAACGAGTTAAGTCTTATGAAAACAAGCATCACAAAATAGTGTTATGAGCCTAGTAAAGATTATAATGTAAGTTGTTTTCTTTTAATTTCTTCTCACTTTTTTGTGATATCAGTGTTATAAAAGCATTTAGGCAATAATAGGTGTCAGCTCATTCTATTTACTCGAGTTCAAGTTGTGTCAAAGAGGTATCTCAAACTTAAGAAAACATATTGTTAATTTGTTACACGGTTGAAGAGTGTTGGAAACGTTACAAAAGCATGCCAGACAAGTGTCTTTTCCAAAGAGTGTCAGACATGGCAAAACGTCATTCTATAGAGGTGTTGTTGCTTCCTAGAACACAAAAAAATAACTATACAATGAGAGAACAAAATAGACTCTGCCCATACAAACTGAAAACACAGTTTAAAAATACAAAACAACATAATCCACACACTGACCTACAATGTCAGTACAAACAAGTGCAAGCATGTTGCTCAGAATCAGTTTTAGACTGTTCTGTAGATGTTTCTGACATTATTTATTTGGCCTTTCTAGAGAGGTAGGTATGCTCTAAAGTCCTCCATCCAGTTATACTGGTTTAGGTGGAAGTTAAAAGCCAAATTGTGGCAATAAGTAATTTGTGCTACATTTTAGGGTGTATAGTCAGAGAGTAGTTTTTGTATCTTCATGGAGAATTCTATTGACGAGTAAATTCTTTGAAACAAGATTAGATGTTAGTCTCCCTACTTGGTTAAAATGTAAAACTCGTGGTCATTTTAGGAGGGCTCCCCGTATGATGTTAAGAGGATTTTGAATGTTTTCTGTTTTCTTTTCTTTTCTCAAGGAGTATCTCTTATCTTTTCATCTGTTAGCATATGTCTTATAATTGTCTTAATTCTTTTAAAGAAAAACCCGTGTAAGAATAAACGTGTATAGGCATCTCAGAAAACAGAACAACCATCCCAAGTGGGTCAGGATGGTTCATGACACAATAGCCATTCTGAAAAGCTCTGATGTTTCGTATGAAAGTGTGACACTGAACAACTGACAAAAGCTCCCAATTCACTGGTGGCACAGGTAAAATTGATCATCATAGTTTTTCTGGTCTACTTTTCCCAACCAAATGGATCTATGCATTCACACAACTAGAATCAATTTTTGACATTCATTTAGTTTCTAAAATCACTTGTATTAAGTTTTATGTAAGTGAAGTACCTTTCCCTGTACACCATTTGCCCTCTGTGCATGAAGAAGGTCCATTAGGTGACTTCTCTTGTCAGACTCTTGAACATACTCAACTCTTTGGACAATTAAATCAGTACTTGAACCCACTCTTCCAACAGCCAGGAAAATATATTTTGAAAGAAAATCAGAAGCCAGTCTCTGCATTTCAACAAGAAAATATTATAATAAATAGGTCTTGAAATTTATAACATACACAATAAAAAGGAATTCATGCAATGTCTATACCTCTCAAGCCACTTATCATCTCAAATCAAATTAAAAACAACCTTGATATATTAATCTAAAGACACTCTTTCTGTGATAGGAGGAAGATTGACAGCAAGACCTCTAGATGCAAGTACGTGATTCACAAATACAGAAAGAAAATGCATATCAGAGTACTGAAAACCTACGGTGAAAAGTAAAACTCGCCTCCCTAACATAAACGGGTGTATATCCACCATTAAAAGGAGCACATATGCAGGCCCTAGAAACAAGGGGGGAACAAAGGAACTGGGGAAGAAATCCTAACTGACCCATGAAGTACGAATGGTAGCAAAATTAAGAATGTGTTTTTTTTTAAATCACATGCCAGATAAAAGGATGCTTAACATAAAATCACATTTTACAGACTATATCAGACCTGTATCTCTTTTGGAAATGTTGCACTGAACAACATAGTCTGTCTAGCACCTGGTGGAGGCATATCCATTTGTTCTACAATTTTCCTTATTTGTGGCTCAAAACCCATGTCTAGCATCCGATCTGCCTCATCCAAGGCCAGATATCGAATCATCTGCAGTGAAACTCTAGCTCTCTCAAGCAAATCTACCAGTCTTCCAGGAGTTGCAACAAGAATGTCCACCCCTCTTTCAAGATCTCGCAGCTACAGAAAAAATAACTTGTTAGGGTATATAACAAAACCTAAAACTCCTTACTATCGTTTGAAGGTAAACGTTTATAGGTCAATCAGGGTTCCATATTGGATCCATTGAGGAGAATTTGAAACGAGACAGAATATACAAAAGAAACATCTAGAGGGTTAATATTTCAGGCTCCTTATACAAGGTGCTTCACCTCGAGCAGATATACAAGAATATATAACCACAAAGTTCTTAACCAACCAATACAAACACATGCAAAAACTTCTGAAGTACAAACTTGCAACATTATTGGAAGAATGATATCATGCATATCCAGTAAAGCTTTAAAAGTATGTAATAAAATTTCACAGCTTGACCGGCCAAAATAGGTGTTGCCAAAATACTAATAATAAGATAAGACGATTCACCTTGTACAATACTCTATATTATGAAAAAGTAATGAGTGTAGATGAGGATACGGTAGCTTAAAATTGACATTTTTAATACAAAACATATCAAATACAATTGCATGCACAATAGAAGGTGCTATACCACCATATAAGGCAAATAATCCTGAGACTAACTACATACAAATGTATACACCTCAAAACAGTACATTATCATGCTGAAAATGATGTTTATGGAAGTAATTTACACATCTAAAACCCAATAGAGTAAGAACATGTTCTGTGGCTCTGATCAGAAGAATAAAGCCAACCACGTGATGGTCATCAAACACAGTCAACATTAACAACTTCCAAAAAAGCAAAGGATATGTACATAACTGCCAAGCAAATACTCAGACAGTGTATAGGCACATAATTAGTCATATATGCACTGCAAACAAGAACAGTAAATTTTGACCAGAGTACAATTATACATGGATGGACAACATTAAAATTAATTAAAACTAAATAAAACTAATTTTGACCACCCATGTATGTTTGTGAGTCAACATTTGTTGATTTCACCATGGTAGTAAAAAATAACAGTAATATGTGAAAGATTTCTCAATTTCACAGTCTTCACTATCACTATCAAAACATAAAATCAGAATTAGGTGAGATCAGTTTATACTGCAGTGCAAGCATGAAAGATGACTGGGATCATACGATCCCACCTAAACTCACTTGAGATCTATGACCTACGAATCATACAATCCCACCCAGGTCATTCTACACTGATGTTGTCAATATCAAAGTCCTACTTAAGATTCGGGAGGAGAAGTTTTACATTCCCGAATATATTATAAGTCCTACATTATCCAGTAAGGACCAACTTAGTTAACAGCTGCCAAAACTGTGGTGATGTGTCAAAAGCAACCTAATTGTCCTCTAAACACTGCTTTACCGCAATCCAATGAGGATAGAGCACTTTTCAGGGAGTCAATCTCAGTACAAGTTGTAGACAAGTTCTAGGCTTTTGGATATTTCAAATTTTAGATAAGATCATTATTATCTACAGCCCTCTCTCGTAACGAGACTTAAAGGGAAGAGAGCACAGAGCAAGTACTAATTATGGAAAGACAGACTTGGAATCTCATTGCTGAGCATACCTCAGCTGAGCAGGTCGAGGATTGTCATGGGTAGAGCCACAGCTTATCAACAGAAAAGAATAAACTTTGATAGTCTTTTGTGCTCTGGTGGCAATTAGATCAACAAATTATTTTGTAAAGAGAAATTCATATCCAAGTGCACTATGAATACTTAGCTCTTGATCTTTTAGTGAACTATCTCTGCAAGGATTGTGAAAGCTATTCCAATAGAAATATTCTTGTAATTGCTTTGACTCATTCCCCCAAAAGATAGATCAAAATCCAACATTACCATACATAGGATCGCACAACCAAAAATGTAGAGTATATTACAAAAGTATAATGAGTGATAGTATAAAAATTACGTATAATATCACTAAAATTTAGTTAAGAAATTCAATATTTATTATTGTATATAAGTAATATTACTATTAGTATACTCTATCTTTCATTATAATTATAAAAAAAATACAGAGCAATTACAATTACAACATAAAAATCAGAATATAATAATAGACACAGTAGAGAATGTGTCCCGAGTAAAGGCCAAAATAACCAGACAGAGCTTTATGGGGAGAAAAGAAGACAGAAGTTGTCGTTGACATCCTTACAAGGATTGGCAACCCTCAACACCTTAAATTTGGGCTTAGGTTAAACTCAACCTCCTAAAACAGGCTTGTAAGGTGAGGGTTGCCCAAACTATACAAAGACTACGTTAGATATATCTATATTCAAAGTGGGGGATCTCAACACAGACCCTCATGTCTAGCAATAGACAGTTCAAGCATGGACTAGTGCAGTGACCTAATAATAGATCTAAGTTAGATCTGAAACCCTTTTAAATTTGAGCTTAAGACCTAATGTAACCTTGTAAAATTGGCATGAAATGTGAAGATTACCCGAACCTTAAAAGGACTCACAACTCTAGTAAACATGTCAACAAGAAAAAGGGAAAAGATAGGGAGTGGGCTAGCCAGATGAGATCGCCAGAGGCTAGGTTGCTGAAAACTAGAACCTGGCTTACTGAAAAACATCAAATCATCTCCGTGCAATGACACCCACATGAAATACTTCAGAAAAGGAAACATTATTTTCTGTTCTCCACTCTCTCTCTCCCTCTGGAAACTACGCATACTCCATATATATGTTCTGTTCCCCAGTATTTTCTTGCTGCTTGCATTCATTATTCAAGGCCGACAGTTCCCATGGTATTTAATTGTTGCTGTTATCTCTATATTATGTTGTTGAGCCTTGCACGTGAGCTCTGGCTGTGTGTGCTGAAAGGGTGAAATATGAGGTTTTAACAAATAAAAGAGGTTACTGTGCACGTGCCCCCATACATATTATTGCTTTATTGTGAAGTTTTTTTACTGCAATGCATTAAATTGTGATTTATTCTGAAGTTTATATTTCAATATATTTTCGATATAGTGAGTTATTGAAGTTTAAAATACCAATATATTTTCAATGTTTCTTTTTATGCCTAAATGCTTTTACTCATATATTTTAAAGTTGTTGTGACTTTGTTAGCCAAACATTTTTAGTTATTTATCATGAATCTTCTGGTGTATGATTCAACTCTCTGCTTGACAACCACATGCAATAAACTTGGTTTTCAAATGTGAACTTTGCTAGATAATAACAAGATGTCTACAGAGCAGAGTGAAGGACCAATAAAAATTGAAGCCTATACCAGGAATATCATGTTGAGGACTCATAATTAGTTGTGGAAAAACAAAGAGAAACAAAGATAAAAGGGACGATAACCTGCTGGTTTATTGGTGCTCCACCATAAGCAACAACCACCCTAACACCAGTTTGGTATGAAAACTTCCTAGCCTCTTCATGTATCTGAAACCAAATACAAGATTTAAAAAAATATAGTTTCATAGCAGAACAGTGTCCAACAAAAAGCATACCATAAAACCAGGTTAATATAACTACTCACTTGCATTGATAGCTCCCTCGTTGGAGAGAGAACAAGCGCAAGGGGATACACAGTACGCACCCCACGAGGTGGCCTCTGGACAGGTTGGCCCCTCATAATTCCACTGATGATCGGGAAACAGAAAGCAGCTGTCTTTCCAGAACCAGTCTGTGCACAAGCCATCAAATCCCGTCCACCTAGGGATATTGGTATGGCATGCCGCTGAACAGGTGTTGGCTTCACATATTTGCACCTTCTTATATTCTCATTAAGTGCATCACCCAAGTCGATCTCTGCAAATGTATTCACAGGTGGGGGCACATTTTCACCACTGGTCTCCACTGGAATGTCCTCATATGCATCAAAATTTATTCCTGTATTCTCTTGCTCACTAAATGCCTCTTCAGCATTATCCTCTTCTTCAAAGGGATTGGCTTCCCTGCCACGATCCCATCCACCACTTTTATTTCCCCATCCACCTGGGCGTCCACCACCACCACCATACCCAGAACGATTATCGTTTCTGGGTGCAGGCCAACGGGATCCAGAATTACCAGCAGCACCAGAGCCAGAAGAACCAGAAGAAGGACCATTGTATGCTGGTGCTGGGGCTTCAGCTGATGGCTGACGGTTCCGGAGATGAGGAGGAACATAAACTGGTCGTGAAGGAGCTAAAGTGCTACCAGTTCCCACATTGTTAGAAGAAAAACCGAGACCCGAATTGTCAGCTGCAGAATTTGCAGACAAATCAGCCCATGAAGTTCGCATAGTCAATCACAAATTCTTGTTGTCAACAGCCGTCTTCAAAATTCAAAGGGAAACCCCCTCTTTTCCAGATTCGCGATAACACCTTTACAAGTAGCCCCAAATAAATAAATAAAAACAGTTGAAACAGATAAATACTCTTCAAAACGAACAAAATTGCTCAGAACCAACCCTGAAACACAGCAGAATCTCAATCAGCAACCCTTTAACATATTTTCATCATGATATCATACAAAGAAGGAGCCTACTAGCAGAACAAGTCAAATACAATCGACAAAGGGGAAAACTATGCAAAGCAAAAACTAAACAAGAGATTACAAGGCAGTGAATACATGCAAAGAAGTTTACCCCCTTCAAAATCTCTAATAGACTATAGCAGAAGCACAGATGGCCCAGAATACCGAACCAATCACAATGTCTTCAAAAGACAAGCACGATAACAACCAAACAAACAAAAAGAGCAAAATACCACCGCAACCGAAGCAACGAAGAACTATTGATATGCAGATTGCAGAGAGAGAAGACGTACCTGTGTCTGCGTTAGGAAGGTAAAACCCTGAAATGGGGAGAGGAGTGAGAAATAAAGAAGATCGAGAAACCCTAATTTGGTTTTGGTTGCAGAAAGAAGAGAAAAAGAAATAGAAGAGAGGGCGCTTTCAGAGTTAGAAACAACAAAAATATCTTTTCCACCTTTTGTAATGTTTTTCTCTCTCTTCTCAATTTCAAAACAGAAAAAAAAAAGATAAAATACTAAAATATGTTGTCCCTCTAACAAAATTTAAACTTTATTTTATTATTATCTGATTGAATTTTTTTAATTTAGAATTTTCTTTTCAAATAAGTGTTTAATATCAATTATCAGTTTCAAAATAAAAATTATAAAAAACAAAACTAAATTTTTACAAAAATAAAAACATAGTTTTTTTCCCAAAATAAAATATATTTAATTTAAACTAAAAATATGTTAAATATTTAGGATAAAATTCAATTAGATAATACATACCGAGTGTGGTTAAATGATACAATAATCATGCATAACTTATTTTTATATTATATATATATTGATATTTTTTATATATTCTAATTATATATATATATGTGTATATAATGGTGTATATATAAAAAAAGTTTGAAATACTTGATCATAAAAAATTAAATATGAAATAATATAAATGGATAAATTTTCTCAAAGACTACAACTTTGAATAAAATATCATTCTCAAAGGATACACATTGTGGTATACATTCTGAGTAAAAAAATTGGCATGCATCTATAATGATGATAAATTAATTAGATTTAATAGAATGATTGAAATATTTGAACTTGCTTGTGAAACTAAGACTTAAAAGTTTATATTTATAGGTATTAAAAATCTGAAGTGAATTTTTGGAAGAAAAAAAACTTAAGAAAACTATTAATCATTGCAAAAAATAAAAACTTTGGCAACAAGAATAAAAACATTCAATCCATACCATACCATGACTTATAAAATTCCAAAATCAAAACTTATAAAGTTCCAAATCTGCACATGCATCATCAACACAAACATTCAATTCATATCATAACATAATATTTCAATTTTATTAAACAAACATATCTTCAATTCATTAGTACAAACATGAATTTAAACATTTCAACCAGTCAAATCTCTAATTTAAGTTTATAATCTAAACAATTTTCAACAATTATAATACCATCAACATTTAATTTACATATACCCTTAACATTGTGTTTAATAAATTCTTTTATACTTTTCTAACCTAATTTAAATTTCAAAATTAACTTCAATGGTCGAGTAAAATATATCATTTAACTTGGTTTTAGAAAACCAATTCTAACAAACAAAAAATAATAATCACTTCTCAATTTACATAGAATTCACCAACTTTGGTCAGACCATGACTATTTTTTTATCAATATAATCTAATTTTACATCATAATTATCAAAATAAATAATTTAAAAAAAAATTACAAAAAATTAGTAATTCATATTAAAAACTCAATTAAATGTTGATTATATTAAAATCGTGTCAATTTAATACCATTTCTTTATAATCTTTATATTGAGTTCGTATAATGTTGGCTCGATCCACCCATTTTAATTATTTTTAAAAAATTTATCAATTTTAATAATTAAAATATAATATTTATAAAGATCCCACTATATATACATATACTCAAAACCACATGCAACCCAAGAAAAAAAATTAAAATTTCAAGAAATAAAATTTACCTCAGATTCTCTTTATTTGATTTAGACTCATTCTTAGTTATCTCCTAAATTGCAAACTTAAAAGAAATAAGGAAGAGGATCTTCAATAATATATAGAAAAAGATAAAGAAGTTAAAAAGACTTGAGTTTTTTTAAAGATAATTTTTTTTTGATAAATAAAAAAAAAAGTATTTAGTTTTTTATATTTATAATCTTTAAAATTAACTACAAACTTCATTTTTATTTTCAGTGAACGTCCTCATTTAACACCACAGAATACATGAGATTTAGTTTGTCACAATTTTAAAATATAATTAAAAATAAATAAACGCATGAGATGTATATATAAAGTAGAGGTTTGAATTAAAATAACTAGGTGTAAATATTTTTAATACCGTTACTCTTGAAAAGTCATTAATCCTTTTTTGTCCAAGTTACGGTGACAAACAAATCACATATCACCAATTATTATTTTTAATTAATGAATTCACCATAGTAAAACAAAATATATATTACTTCACATGATAGTCGTTTATAATTAATTCCTTTGTAAACAATATTATTACATTTAAAATTTACAATATAAAAAATATGGATGAGATACCAATTGCACATATCATATAGTGTTATCATCCTACCAATAACCAATAATGTAGCTATTATTAACTTATAATTAATTTGTTTAACTAATATAAAATTGTTATTAAGTATTTTAAAGTATTTTTTAAAAAACTTTTAACTTACAAGTTACAAAGTAATTAGCTAATTTATAAGTTAAAAAATATTTAATTTTATTATTGTTGTGTTATATTTCAATACACTTTTTTATTATCTTTAATTTCGTTTAACTTATTATTACATATTTCAATCTTACAAACACACTTCATTAGTGTATTGTTTTTAGCATTTGTTGATTTTTAAAATATTCGATGTAAGTAACCTTCTATTTTGAATGCAAATAACTCAAATCTAGATTTTTTGTTGACGAATAAAATACAATCAATCGGTTTGTATGTTCTTAAATCTTAAATTCTAAAACAACTTTCAATCGAAAATATAATTTTAAGAGAGAAACATTAAAACATAACATCGTTTAACATGACTTTTAATGCATTGTTAATTTTGACTGATAAAACTGTTGATTACGATAAGCTTTGACCCCAGTTTGTTTGGATTGATAAAATTGTTGATTATGATCAATCTCAACACTTGGTTAGTCACAACATTAAAATATTGACACTGTTAGGCAACATCTACAAAAGTTTACCATATCAAGCACTATCTAACCAAAATCAATCTTATCATGCATTATTTACAAAAACTGACCTTATCATGCAATAAACTTTATCACGCGGTATCTACAAAAGTTGACCTCATCAAGTAGTACCAACATAACTCTCTAACATTTCCTTAAAGTCCAAGCTCATGTGACACGGGTAAAATTGTTTTTCTTAACTTAGATAATTGTTGAATCTTAGTCTGTATGCTAATTTGAATATGAACAATCGATAAAATGTTGAGAGTAAACACGATCATAAATTGATTAAGCAATTTATGTCATACTGGACAATATAATGTTTTCATACACTACCATAAACCAAACAGGCATAATCTATGTTATTATTTATTTATGGGTTTGGATTGCATAAACCTCTTTTTCACCTGTTCGTCTTTAGACTAAAGGTCGTGTATCGATAATGAGTATGATCTCTTGTTAAGAGATAATATAACTTATCTAAAGTCGATTATAGTATATATTAATCTTTAACCTAAAGATACAATAAATTTATCTAAAATCTTAGTAAAAAATAAAGAAATATTTACTCATAGTACTTGAAATTAGTTGAGAAAATTATAAACTTTACAAATTAGACAATATCAGTTAAGATCCATAGGATAACAAACAACTAACTATGATTTATAAAATACATCTCTCAATACGAACAACAAAATTCAACTTGAATGAAATAAATTTTGAAAAAAACAATTGATAAACCAAAATCATTAATATTTATTTTATTTTATTTTCCTATTAATCAGTTGAGAATAGTTATATTGATGTAATTTAAAAAACTGAGAAACTTAATTATAATTTTTATTAATAGTAAGAGTAAATAAAATAAAATAAAGAAATAACAGGAAGAGAAAATTGCAATTAAGAGAAGAAAAAAGGAGAAAAGAAAAACCTTTGAAACAAAAAAATAATAATAATAATTTAGAGTGGTAATCGAAGGTAGGGCTATGGTTTTGGGAAATAATATATAAACAGTTGTAACTTAATAAAATTGAGCCAAACATTAAAAACATGGTGATAAAGCATTGGTAATTTTAAGCAACACGTACTACTAGTACTAACCAATGATATCGAATCAAGAAAATTATTTTAGAAAATTCATTCCGTAGAGATAAAATTGATTCATTGTGTGAATATAAACTTTATTATGATATTTCAGATTAAATATATTTTATAGTTTTTTTTTAAAACATTAAAAAAGATAAAGATTTTGAAAGATAATTTTCTTGTTTGGTGTGAAAGATGAACCAGAAAGCATTCCCATAGTAGAAGATGTCCATTTGTGGGATTCTAGCTTTTCTCGCAGTGTCTGTTCTAATGGCGGCCTCAGATCCTATTGAAGACGCCATTCTGCAGTGTCTTTCTCTTCATTCCGACCCTTCTCATCCAATCTCCGGTGTCACCTATTTCCCCAACACCCCCTCCTACATTCCCATCTTGCACTCCTACATCAGAAACCTCAGATTCACTTCCCCCTCTACTCGTAAACCATTGTTCATCGTGGCCCCAACTCACATCTCCCACATCCAAGCCTCCATCATCTGTTGCAAAAGCTTCCAACTTCAGATCAGAATAAGAAGTGGGGGCCATGACTATGATGGCCTTTCCTACGTCTCACAGTCCCCGTTTGCGATCATGGACATGTTCGCCATGAGATCAGTGGAGGTCAACTTGGAGGATGAGACTGTGTGGGTTGACTCCGGGTCAACGATTGGTGAACTTTATCATGGGATTGCTGAAAGAAGTAAGGTGCATGGTTTCCCAGCTGGGGTGTGTCACAGTGTTGGTGTTGGAGGACACTTCAGTGGGGGAGGGTATGGGAACATGATGAGAAAATTTGGTCTTTCTGTGGATCATGTTTTGGATGCTGTGATTGTGGATGCTGAAGGGAGAGTCTTGGACAGGAAGAAAATGGGGGAGGATCTTTTCTGGGGGATTAGAGGAGGCGGGGGTGCTAGCTTTGGGGTCATTGTGTCTTGGAGAATCAAGCTGGTTCCTGTGCCTGAGGTTGTCACAGTTTTTAGAGTTCTAAAAACATTGGAACAAGGGGCCACTGATGTTGTTCATCGATGGCAGTATGTTGCTGATAACATCCATGATGACTTGTTTATTAGAGTGGTTCTTAGTCCTGTCAAAAGGAAGGGTCAGAAGACAATAAGAGCCAAGTTCAATGCCTTGTTTCTTGGAAATGCACAAGAGTTGCTTCGTGTGATGAGTGATAGCTTCCCTGAATTGGGTTTGGTTGGTGAAGACTGCATTGAAATGAGTTGGATCGATTCGGTGTTGTTTTGGGACAACTTTCCAGTGGGGACATCGGTTGATGTTCTGCTTCAAAGGCATGATACACCTGAGAAATTCTTGAAGAAGAAATCAGATTATGTGCAGCAACCTATTTCCAAAACTGGCCTTGAAGGGGTATGGAATAAAATGATGGAGCTAGAAAAACCCGTTCTCACACTCAACCCCTATGGTGGGAGAATGGGTGAGATTTCTGAGATGGAAATACCGTTTCCACACAGGGCTGGTAACTTATACAAAATTCAGTACTCTGTGAATTGGAAAGAGGAGGGTGAAGATGTTGCTAATAGATATTTGGATCTGATTCGGATGCTCTATGATTATATGACACCCTATGTGTCAAAGTCACCTAGAAGTTCATATCTGAACTATAGAGATGTTGATATAGGGGTTAATGGACCTGGAAATGCTACTTATGCAGAGGCTAGGGTCTGGGGTGAAAAGTATTTCAAAAGAAACTTTGATAGACTGGTAGAGGTAAAGACAAGGGTAGATCCAAGCAATTTTTTCAGATATGAACAGAGTATACCATCACTTGCAGCATCTAGTCTTGGGATAATGTCAGAATAGAAGATTGGTTGATGAGGTATAGAATAAAGGTTTGATTCAACACAAAAAGGTTTCTAGAAGCAAGCAATGTCCTGGAAAACCAGTTCAGTAGTATACAAATTAGCCATGAGTTTTGATTGGATAGAGAATTATTTGTTTTGCAATTGTATGTTCCCTTTCGAGGGTCTTCTGTAATATCAACTGTATACTATTCTTAGTTTTTAGATAAATTTGAGCTATAAGAAATAATCACACTTTTTTTATGTGTCCTGGGTGAAGTAGTAACAAACATATTATTATTTAGCCGCTGTAGCAATTCCATTATCCTCAAATCATTCATGCGCCTCTGTTTATCTTCTCTCCCAATCTTCAACTGTTAGCGGAAGTTGTTGATGAATGCATCAGCCATTTTGATGTCTTCCCTCATTCTCCAACACTATTTGTCTGCTCATCAATTTCTTCTTCTTCCTATCTGAACTTTCATTGATGCTCTTCTTGTTGATGCCACTGTCAGTTGTAAAGGCCTTAGAAGATAAGATAAAACTCTATGCTATGAATGGGTTATTGTTTTCCTAGTGTCTGTATATATATATAGAGAGAGATTTTTGCAGTAGAGTGGCTTCTTGGTTCATGAAAGATCACTATTGATTCTCACAGTTTTAGCATGTGATTGGTATGGTTTGAATCCAAAGAAGAAGAAAAAACAGAGAAAGTTGCGAGACATGAAGAGATTTTTTCTATTTGTCTTCACGTTAAGGCAAAAGTTGGGTTTCTAAAGTGGTACAAATTTATTTAGGTTAAATATGCTTTTTACTTGTGAAGTTATATAAAAATTTGTTTAAAGTAATTGTAAAAATTTAATATTGTAGTTTAATCCCTATAATTAGGAAAAATGTGTAAAAAAATCTTTTAAGTGATTTTAATTTAAAGATATGTAGATTCCCTAAGATATTTTTAAAGTACTTAAACAATGTTTTTATTTTAAACTTTAGGATCCTTATATGAAGTTGTGAGGTTTATTCTAAATCAACATTTTGATATGTTGTAATTTGTGATCTTTTCACTTAAAAGAGAGCTCTTAATTTGAGCAACAATTTGACATAGTATATTTTTTTCCTTCTTATTCTTCTAGATGGAAAACTTTCAATGGACTTTGGAAGAAGTAAGAGGTTGTTTATAGTCATTGAATAGTTTCAACTTCTATGCATGTTTGCTTTGTATCTAACAAGTTTTAATGTGACCGTTGCATTTAATGCAGCTTTGATTTGTGCTTATTTTTCTTCACAACATCATTGATGACCAACAATGTTTATCTCGCTAGGTAACATAGTATTTTGCACCAATTCATAGTTAAGTCTATATCTTAAATGATAGATAGTTATGTCAGAGTTGAAAACTTTTTGTGTTTGGAGGTTGATTGAAGAAAATAACTTTAACTCGTATCTCAAAATATCTTCAATATTTGTTTTAAATTCAATATTTAACGTATTTCTTTGATGGACAAACATCACCTGGGATCATAAAAAAAAACATATGGATATTTATTTAAAAATTAGGTTAGCTTAGTTTATATGTATCGTCTAATGTTTAGTGCGTGTTTCATTTGTTTTTATATGATCTTTTCACACTTGAGAAAAACATCATAATGTTGTATTGTCTGTCAAAAAAATCCTTTTTGTCTTACATAATTAGTTGTTTTAAAATATCTATTATCTTATAAATAAAATATGATCATATTTTATATTTGAATATTTTAAGCACTAATTAAAATATTGTGTTGTTATACTTTTGTCTTAACACAAAGATAAGAATAAACGTTTATAAGAGTGAGCTTTATATTTATTTTTATTTACATGTAACAAACATTTTTCTCATATAAGAATGATTTTTTAATGTCGTTCTTGTAATCAAAGATACTTAGTATTTTTAAATTTTATTTTATAAAATACAAACAATTCGATTCTCATAGGATGCATGTTAATTGTATTCACTTTTTAGTATTATCTTGTTACAAACTAATTTGAGGATTTACAGATGTAAAATTGTAAAACACGAACCAAAATTATAAGTTAAAATAAAAACAAATATAAAAACAAATTCTTCTTATTATAATTCTCTAAATATTCACATCCAAATTTAAACAATTAATTGATTCAATTAATCAAATTAAAGTTTCATTCAATCTAATCCGTATTTAATCATCAAAATTAAATGAATTTCTAATTTTAATTCTAAAACTAGTTAGACAATTTGCAATCACAAAATAAAACTAGACTGATATTAATCTCAAGATTTAGATTTAGTTATCCATGCATGAATAAAACCACATATTTCAAAAAATAAATAAAATAAGAGGCAATTTCTAAACTTTAAAATATATCTCTATGCATTTTAAAAAAAAATATTAAATATTATATGTAAAATATATGTAAAGTAGTATTATTTAAATATTTTTTATACTTATAATTATTTTATAAATTCAAAACAATTTATAGTTAGATTTGCATGACACGGTTTATTTAAAAAAGCAAAAACTAATATGGTAAAACCACCTTTTTGTTGTACTTTCTCTGCAAATCTAAATCACTTCATCGAAGAATCCAAAATCGTATTTATTTGCTTTTTTCGTGAAATACAAAAACCATTTCTTTTTCTTTTGGGTGAACACTAATCACCGGAAACAAAACAATGGATAAATATCAAAATTGGTTTATATATAAACTAATTTATATAATATTTTTACAATTTTTATTTGTAACTTATTAAAAAGTAGTTTGAACTTATTGATAAATGTATTATTTTAAATATTTATGGAGAAATTTTACCTATGAAGAGACAATTTTACAATTTTACTGATGATAAAAGGGACATTACAGATAGGAGCTTTCAGTTTATGATGAATGGAAAGTGTAAAAAGATAGAGGAATTGGAAATGAAAGAGTATTTAATTTTGAAGAAGAGATAGGAGCAGGAGTGTTACAGAGGAAGGAAAAGATTTGGAGTGAGCAGCGATCCTCTGCGGGAGCAGCCAGGTACATCCTGGAAGTCGGTGGCGGGAAGTGTCTGTGAAAAAGGTCCGACGAAAAACTGAAGCATGCCGGAATCCTGGTGGAGCTTGATTCCGGTGACGGGGAGCCAGAGAAAGAGTTTCTGGCCCTGAATCCCCGAGACTTGTGAGACGGAGCCGTAGGTGAGGGTGCCCTTGATTAGGGTGTCGTAGTAGACCAGCTGGTCCTCCCAGTAGACGTAGCAGGGGGCATCTAAATGGAGGAGGAAGGAGGCGTCGGAGGAGAGGGTGTAGGAGAGGACGTTGTTGGGGAGAAGACCCTTTGGGAAACCGTACTGAGGGAGAAGATCGTGGATATCTGGGGATGCTGTGATTGATTCCAGATCTCCATGGAAGAAGAGGATTAGGAATGCTGACAACAACATTAGCCTCTGTGGGGACATGGCGGTAGAGTCAATTCTCCAATTTATCAACCAAACTTTATATTTATAACATAATAGAAATGAGTTGGTGGATATCAATTTTATGGGTATCAAATTTTTTAATTTCCCATCACTATTTTGTTTTTATTTTTTTAGTTATCATCTTTCTGTTTATATTTTTCTATTTAATATCGTTTTAAAAGTAAAAAAATTATTAAATTAGAAAGGTGTAATATTATTTTTTTTACAATTTTTTTAAAAAGTATTGAAATGAGAAAATTGAGAGACTTTTCTTTTTGAAAATGTTTTATAACTACTGACTGAAATAATTTATTATTGTTAATTATAATCTCTAGTATTTAAAGTTTTATTGTTAATCATAATCAATTACTTTGTGAAAAATATAAATTTTTATATATAGAGCAATGAATTATTTACACAACGTGAAAACATTTTTTATCAATATAATTAATTATTATTTGAATTAATTGATTAACTTTGAAACATGGAAAAATAAATTTTGATCAACATGATTGATTATTTGAGAACCAGTAAGATTCAAATTTGGTTCAGGTTGAGATAATAAAATCGAATATGAACTTAAAATCCTAGAAACAACATTGCTTACAAGGGGAAGGTTGTGTCAAATTTGATGTATGGATCCTATTGTTCAGTTATGCTGTTTCTTCTACCTATTAGTAGATTCTATTATTCTGACTTCCATTAACCATTATATCTGAAATCTGTAGGATTCACTGGTGCAGCTGTTTTCGTTCTTTCTGCCCTGTGGTTTATCTCATTTGGCTTGGCGCTTGTGATTCATCTATGCTGGGGATGAGCAATTAACATAGAGGGCAATTGATCTAATCACTCACAATAGATTTGTCAATCATTCACTGTTGCTGCTGCTTAAGTCTCTATTTCCATGTTCCCTTGTTAATTTGTTCATGGGATGCTTTATTTCCTCAAAATTCTCCTTGTTCTTTCCCCTTTACCATAGATATGGGAAAAAAATTCTTTAATAAGCTATTTGCATGATTCATAACCAATAATACAAATTCATGTAATTCGGTAACAGAATCTGTGAAAATGTTGAGATTTGGTTTCTGCACGATACATGTGAAATTTCTGTATACTGCTGCTAGCTCTAAGTTTTATTCATCACAGATTCAAGTGTGGATACTAAGTTTTTACAGTCCTTTCTGTCCTTGGATATCAGCACGCAATCCTCATGTAAGTATGTCTGTGTATGTCTATTGATATTGCGTTTGTTTATTGTTCTTCTAAGACTGAGATGATTTTTCCAAGACTATCAGGTTTTCAATTCAAGATTTTCTTACTCTTCTCTCTCAATGTTTCCTCACATCTGAGAATTTCTTCCTCTTTTTCTAACAATGTTTCTTCAAGTCAACTTGAGTATATATGAAATAACAAATTCGCAATTAATGAAAAATACGGAATCATCTCCTATTGATACTACCTGTATTAGGCTTTTGCTAGTATGTGCCTTTTGGAGGGGATCCATACTTCAGCTTCATGGTTAATACGAGATATTCTCCAAACCTGTTTTAATATTTTTGGTTAATGGGTAATCTTGTTTAAATTGCTTAAAAGTGGTTAGGTGGGGACATCTCTGTATATTCCCTACATTTATCATGCCCCATATATAAAAGGTCCTTGTTGTGTTCTACTGTCTGATTTTTTAAATGTTTTGCAGATTTGTTATCACTGGATGGTTACTTGTTGCAATTGCCACCACATTCATTCTTTGTGGAGGATTTATGTTTCTTAATAAATCATTATATCTAATAGTTCTCAGTTTAACCTATTAACACCCAATTATCTTTATGTTATGGGAATTTCTGTACGTTCAAAAGCTAACATTAACAACCAAACCTGATATGAGTAATTTATTTTATTACAGTGCAATTTCTTATACCTGTATGGCTATGGGAGAATGGATAGCAAATCCACACCGGATCCTCTCATAGTAATGTCCTTCCGTGTGTTGATCAGAGTATCACAAACAAAGCACTCTTCTAAAGTAAGGAAGTGGTCACCAACACTGCAAATGTTGTCAATGAGTTAATCTATAATGCTGCAAACCTAAATATAACCACAAGGTAGTCCTGGTTTCTAATGCCACCTTTATGCTACCCTTTTGACTCTCAGTTTCAAGAGCGTCAATGTAGAGATCAGGAGGTTTCTTTCGCCAATGTCTTGATAGTAATTTTCTTCATCACTTGGTTATTGAGCTTTGCCACTTGGTGGCTTTCTTTCCCCTTGCCCCCTCCAATAAAAGAATCCAAGTGTGTTGGTACTGAGAGAAATGTTAGTTCTTTTAAGCTTTGGATTCTCGGTAGAAGCTGAAGTGGTAAAAAATCAGATTGCTACGAACTCTATCTGCTTGTCAAACAATTTGTTTAATGGCAAAGTAAAACATTTTACATGTCACTATTTTTATTTTATTTCCCATGGCCCCATAGGAAATCTGATGAAAAGTAGTATCTCAATTGTTATAAAATTTTGTATTCTGTTCTAATTACGATTTCTGCTAATGATATACATAGAATCTCATTTAGTCTGTTGAATAACTTTGTACTACAGTTGGCAGGGTTCCATAGAGATTTACTTGCAGATAGTAGCTACATTGAATGAAAGCTATGCACATTACACCCACCTTTACTTAGCCTTCAGATTGCAATCTTGTCAAAAATGCATTCACAAAATTTACTTAAAGCTACTGTCCTCCATTTAACCAATACCTCAAGATTATCAACCTCAACATTAACAATGTAGGACTTGACCTAGTTTAGTTGGTGTTGTGCTCTGCCTTGTTCTTTGGATACTCTATGCAAACGGCCCCAAAGAAGAGAAGTGTTTGAGAAGTTATCCTTGCCAGAAACCACCACACATTTACCCTTGTCAAATGCAAATAGTGAAGTATAGAATGTAAAATTAAAATCAGTTGATAAAGGGAAGTAACAAAGGTGAGGCTGAACATTTTGTCCATATAAAAAGGCAATTTGATTTTGTTTTTAGGGCTTTAGATTCATGATGACAGCTAGTACCACACTTCTAATTTCAGCCATTTTAAACTTTTGAATATGCATTTACAAGAGAAGAGAAGACAGTGTTAAACACTGTCAATTGAATAACAAATGGTGTATTCAATACCACACAACAGCCATTGCATGAGATTAATATTCTAATAATCAGCTCTCCAACAAATCTTTCTACTTGTTCAAACTAACTCCCTCCCCAAAACAAACAAAACTAAAAGGATTTCATTAAAATCCCCTCCCCCTTAACAACTACTTATTCTTCATCGTCAAGCCAAGTTCCCCTGCCACAATAACAGTAGTAGCCATATCCAGAAACATGCCATGCTCCACCACCCCAGCAAGCTGCAGAATTGCTTCACTGGCAGCCTTCAAATCCCCAATACTCCTCTCGAAATACAAATCCACAATGAAGTTCCCATTGTCCGTGACAAAGGGCTCCTCCTTCTCCCCAAAAGTCCTAAGCTTGGCAACACACCCAGCCTCCTCAAACAGCCTGCGCAACCTCTCAGCAGTGAACCTCCAACAAAACTGAATAACCTCAACGGGCATGGCCAATCCACTTCCCCCTAAATACTTCACGAGCTTGGACTCGTCAACAATAACAATAAACTTCTTGCACGCGCTCTCCACCATCTTCTCCCTAAGGAGGGAGCCTCCGCGACCCTTGACGAGGTTGAGAAAAGGGTCAACCTCGTCGGCACCGTCGATGGCCAGATCGACGACGGGGTGGGACTCAAGATCGGACAGGGGGATGCCAAGGGAGAGTGCCTGCTCGTGGGTTATCTTGGAGGTGGGGATTCCGACAATGTCTTTGAGTTTGCCCTGGCGGAGAAGTTCGCCGATGCGGTCCACGGCGTGCTTGGCGGTGGAGCCAGTGCCGAGGCCGAGGACCATGCCGGATTCGACATACTCAACGGCCTTGTAGGCGGCGATCTTCTTGAGGTCATCTTGGGTGAGGATGAGGGAGGGGGAGGAAGGGAGGAGGAGACCGGCGTCCATGGCGGCCTTCTCGGTGGCGATGAAATGGGGGTAGGGAATGGCCATATGAATGGGTCCTCGAAATGGTTGAAAGACCTAAACTTGCCACGCCCAGAGGTTTAAACGTGTGGTGGAAGCAGAAAGGAGAGAGATAGCGTTGGAGGGTTAGAGAGGGTTGAGATTGATTGGGTATATATAGAGATGGGGTAATGGAGAAAAAACACTCTTTTTTGTGGTTTCAAGAGGAATTGACATGCGCAGTAAGGGGAGAAAGAGACAGAGACAAAGATATTCTACCATGGAATGCAGGCATGCAGCTTCCCAGCTTTTTTGGAGGGATAAACCTAAGCTATTTCTAATTTAATTAACTACACATAAATCTTATTATATAATTTTTAAACTTTAATTCAACCATAATAAACTCATAAGAGAGAAAACAGTGTAATATATTTACATTTTTTAAAATATAAGTTAGTAATTTGTCTCAATAAATTTCTAAGAAAAAATATAAAATTTATTTGAAAGAATTTAAATATTACAAAATCTTTGTAACAATTTTATTTTTAATTTATTCATAATTAACTTTAATACTTTTTTTATTCATGCGTATTTTTACTCAAAAAAATTACGTGACAAAATGTAATACAATGTTAAATAATTAATTGTTTTTTTACTATCTAAAAATAAAAACTATTAAGTTATATGATCGAGAGGCCGAGTATAACTGCAAGAAACTCTTCGTCTATAAAATATCATATGACTAATTTTTATATTGTACTAAGTTAAAAGGTTAAACATAAAAATATTAAAAATAAATTCAGTAAATAAAAATAATAATAAAAAAGATAAAAATAAAAAATAATATAAATAGATTACTTGATTAAGAAAAAGAAATCGAAAGAGCATGAAGAAACAAAAATATGAAGAGAAATATTGAAGTTAGTTATTTTTATTTTGTGGGAAAGCCTTTAATAACAGTTCCTAATATATATTAATTATATATATAGTGTTTTATTAATTATTAATATAATTTTATATTACAATAAAATAAATAATTGAAATAATAGAAAAATTTTAAATTTTGATATTTATTATTTTAAATATCATTTTTATTAATATTGAATACTAAAATTTTAATTTAAAATTAGTTTTAATTCTAATTTATATTTCTAAATTATTTTATATTATTTTATCACATTAATCAGATCACTCATAAATTTTAATTCATTTTTCATATATATTTTATATTTCTAAGTTTTTCAAATTAAAAAAAATTCCTTATAAGAAATTATACTGCAGATAATTACTGATTCTGATAATACTATTGAATTTTTTAAAAGAAGATCTACCATAAAAATTATACAATAATAAAACATGACTCAAATTCGTATAAAAGATAAAAGATTGAGAATTTGTAACTTCTCTTCTTCATATATTACAACTCTTACACTTTTAGTTAAAGTTCCCACATGCTTGAATTCGTAACACTCTTTCATGGTCAATGTTCAATGTTCAATGTTCCAAGTCTTCAATTTAAATTCTTCCATTTTCTGCATTTGAATGGAGCACATGCGAATCAGATTGTTGTGACACGATACCAATAACATTGTGCTCAATCAGATCATTATATAAAGCTGTTTAAATTTAATTTTAACCTTATATGTGTTTAATAATGTGAAACCAAAATTTTCATTTTTTTAGAGATAAAGAAGACATGAAATTGCTTTTCTTATTTTATTTTTCTTTTTTTTTCTTATTGATATTCGTATATCCTAGGCAACCAATGGCCATTCATTTTCCTTTTTTTTTAAATAAACATGGAGCTATTTTAATAATGTTTTTATTTATTTATTTTGCAGGACATATTCTTCTGATTGGTCAATGATTTTGGTCCACACCTTTGATCTCATCTTCATTTTTCTTCTTTTTACCAAAAACAAACAAATAAAAAGCTTGTTTGCAATATGTATTTTGTAAGGTACAGAAATATAATTATATCTTGATATTGGTAAAGGTGGATTGAATTTTTAATGCAAAATAATATTGAGTAAGATTGCATATGGCCACACAACTAAGCTAAACTATCCAAGAGAAGCAGTAATGAAAATATCTGCAAAAAAAAAAGGAATCCAAAGAAAATCAGTTGAAAATAAAAGAAGAAAAAATAAGTAAAAATATTCAACAAACAAAAATTTGTTTACTAAATAATTTACTTTAAAAAAAAAATAGACATCAAATGAAAAACTGTGATTTTTTTTTTGTTTTTGTTAACGGAAATCTTGATTAAACACCTTTGAAATGAGGCTACAAAATTCTCTCTACTATTAGTCACCGTGATGAATTCATCATAGGCTTTAAAGTTATTTCGGCCTTCATCTTTCGAATCAAAGCCCAATTTCGGCTTTAGTTGATGGCAATTTCTTCCTCCACCACCATATTTTATTTCTGCACCTCCATACTTTTTCAATTTCAAAACTACCCTCGTACAGAAGGTGAACGATTTGTTTTTTTTTTTTTATATTTGGGAAGATGGATGTTAATAAAATATGAAGAAAAACGCAAAGTTGCCATTTTACATATTTTACGGAGGTGCAGGAAGAAAACATGGATGTGCAGAAAGAAATTTCCTCAATTGAAGGAAACTTATATTAAACGAAAGACTCAGTAAAAATGACATATCGTTAAGGTGTTGTTTGGATGGGAAGGTGGCACTGTAGCGAAGACGAATGGGAGTGTGCCACCCACGTTTGCTTTTGTGGATGCAGAAGACTGAGGGTGCGGGTGAAGAGAAATCGGTAGTTTTTTTGGTTCCTTCATGCATTGAAGAAAAAAGAGAGAAAGTAATGTGGAGAGCCACGTAGGACGGTGCCAATGACAATACTACCCATGCCTTTTCACTCTGAAGCACACTGTGGCTACTCATTGGACCACGACAAAAATGGCACAGCAAGCATGAGATTCCATGCTTTCATACTTTGCATTGCGCTGAAATAGGAGCTTGTAGAGGGTCGTGAGTAAGTACATAGGTGATTCACTGAGTTTCGTCGTTCATCTATGAGCTGAGGTAAGGGTTTCAATTCATTTCGTTATAGTCATAATCGATTATGGGTGAAAAATAGCATGCACATAATCAACTATGCTATTTAAAATAGTTCATAATCGATTATGCTTAATACATAATCGATTATCTGAATTTTTTTTGACAACTTAATCGATTATGTGGGCTATGTTTTTCTGTTGATAATCGATTATCCTATAACATAATCGATTATTTTGATTTTTAAAGTGTAAACATAATCGATTATGCATGTTAAAGCTTTGGATAATCGATTATGTTGCTTTTTGAATTGTGGCCATAATCGATTATGCATCTTAAATGTGTGGATAATCGATTATGTGCTGTTTTAAACGGACTTCATAATTAGTTATGTTCATGTTTTAATTTTTTAATACATTTTTTTTCAAACACAGTCTGTTCTTGTTGAGAGTTAATTTCTGTTGTGATTTTGTTTGCTCTCTTGAGGTATGTGTGGTTTTTTTAAATTGTGTTGGATGTTTATTGTTTTTGGAATTTAATTTTTTAAAATTATTGTAAAGTAGTTATTGATGTTAATTAATTTGTAATTTTAAATGTGAATTGTTAAAATAGTCATGATACTAAACCAATTATTGTCTTTGAGTTTATTATTTATTTTTGTATTGTTATGTAAAAATTTTGTAATGTTTTGAATATTTGTTTTGTGCCATATGAATTGAAAATATGAATTGAAATTATAGGTGTGAATCTGTTTTGTTTAAATTTTATTATTAAATTATAGTTAAGATTTTTTTTAATTTTGTTAAGCTGTTAATGAATAATTTTTTTTATATGAAATTAAGAAATTTACAAAATAAAAATATTTATTTTAAATTATTATTTTTACAGAATGAGAATTATTATTTTTTACAAAATGAAAATATAAATTTCTAATGTTATGCTTTTAATATTTTTACCTTGTACATAGACATACGTTAATGTTATGAAATCTATATAATTTATTTCTCAGTTTTAAATTAATTTTTAAGTTATAATTGAAACTTACAATTATTTTAATTATCAAAATTATGTACAAAATTAATAATATTTTTTTGATTATTTTACACATATGGACAAAAAAGTATACTTTATTATTATATATATAACATAATGTAATAGAAATTAAATAATATAGGTTTAATTACCTTTTTCATCCCTATATTTATAGCCAATAGTCAATTTGGTACAGTGGTTTTTAAAAAATTTAATTTGGTCCGTAAGTTTTTTAAAATGTATTAAAAGGGTTCTTTCTGTTAAATATCACCAAACGGCGTTAAGTGGTGCTTTTGTGGCAGACACGTGTAAGTTACGTGGATTGTGCTTACATTACTTTGGTGAATAATTAGGGTTTAGGTTATTCAAATTGGGGATTTCGAACTTCTGATTTAGGGTTTCTGATACGAGGATGGCTCCCCTGGTTGGATTCTGTGGTGCGCTTCCCTGCTTCGATTCCATTCGGAGGTGTGCTCTCCTCATTCGATTTTGTTGTGCGATCGTGAGTTACGATGATGAGTTGCGTTCCCATGGTCGATTTGGAGGAGCGATTATGTGGTGCGGTCCAGAGGTGGTGAAGGGGCAGCGATTCCATTCGGTATGAGGGGAGTACACCTCCGAATCGAATAAGGGGAGCACACCTCCGAATCGAATCGAAGCAGGGAAGCGCACCCCAGAATCCAACCAGGGGAGCAATCCTCTTATTAGAAACCCTAAATAAAAAATTCGAAATCCCCAATTTGAATAACCTAAACCCTAATTCAGTATTCACTAAAGTAATGTAAGCACCATCCACATAACTTACACGTGTCTGCCACATAAGCACCACTTAACGCCGTTTGGTGATCTTTAACAGAAAGGACCATTTTCAATACATTTTAAAAAACTTAGGGACCAAATTGAATTTTTTAAAAACCACTGGACCAAATTGACTATTGGCTATAAATATAGGGACGAAAAAGGTAATTAAACCAATAATATAATACTAATTATTTTAATTAACTTAAATATTCTTTAAATTAATTAATATTTTATTTTCCTATTTATTTATATACAAGGATAAATTTGTAATTTTATAATTTATACTATTCAAAATATATTAAAATATTTTCACAACTATCACATCATTCAAGTTTTTCATTAAATTTTCTTCACACATCCACTATAACAACCCCCAATCCAAACATTATCAACTTTTTCCACACTTTCTTCACACTTCCACTTCTCCACACCCTCAACTTTTCACTCTCCACAACCTCTAATTCAAACAAAGCATAAACGAAATAGAGGTTAAAAGAATGACATAATCATTTATATCATTTATGTGATTTAATGAACCCTAAAAAAAACATAAATCTTGCTCTACACTTCATCATTTTGTCATTAGACGTTCTTAAAGAAAACATATGCTACGAACATTTTATGTGTGTCTTAAGGAGTTTTACGTTGATGTTGAATCTTTGAAATTTTTCTATATTTAGGTATTTTTGTCATTGACTATTGAATCTCGAATAGACAAAGATTGCATAAATTTTGCATGGTAGTATTTTCCTTTTTATGATTTTTTGTGCGTCTTGAACAATATATGACATTTTTTTTAATATATATATATATATATATATTTATTTAAACGTTGAAGCTTGAATATTTTATATTTAATTTTTTTTTGGTTGAATTACCTTATGACACCATCGTGTTACCGTTAGATGTTTTATAAGAAAATTTGTGATCTGATCTTATTTGCAAGTCCTTAAGTGTTGTAAATATTTATTGAAGGCAGTAATTATCATTAAGACAATTAGATAATATCATAATCATATACAGTAAAATTCAGAGTCTCATTTTGAAAACCTTCTATACACTGTTAATTTAAATTAAAAAACGTTCTCTGTTTGGATAAATCATAAACATTGACTGCATTTTAGAAACCTTTATTGTGTTAGGACTGCATTTCAGAAAACCTTTAATATTTGTATAATTTTATAATGTTGATACATATCCAACTCTGAAATAATATTTATTCCATTTGAAATGTTATTTCATTAATATAGAATCAAAAATACGATTAACTCTTGTTTTTGAAAACGTCTGTCCATATTTGAAATAGGAAAACTTTATAAAACCAGTTAATTAAGACGTTGAAGCATTTTCTTACTCAAAATAATTAATTAGAATCATTGTAGATTTTTGAAATGATTAAGGAACAAATAGAATAGAAATAATTTCTATCGCACGTTGGAAGGATTGAAGTATTTTCTCATAATTGAAGATAACGTGTAAGATAAGAAAACAAAGGAATCTTAGTTAATGTTATATGATGATTTTCTTCGAAAGGATTGAACATTGATGTAGTCTCAAAAATAATATTCAATGCGTTTTTTTTACACAAGTAAATTTTGGTAGGTAAATGAGAAAATCTAAACCAGTGAGCTATTTTACTTAACTTCAAGGTATTCAAAACCTTGATCTTTCAAGTATATTCTTTACCAAATTCTTGTTAGGAGGAGAAACATAACAAATATCGACCAAGGGAGAAAAAAAAATGGAGTTTTAGGAAGTTGAAACACATATGATTCACAAAGTACAAAATGTTTATTTTTAAAAAATTATAATTTGTGAGACAATTACAAGGATGCAGAATTAAACTATAATCAAACATCTTTTCACCCCAAATCACATTTTTTCTTATTTCGAACCCTAACACAAAACATTTTTTTTATAAAAAAACTTGAACATTTCAAAATTTGGATTTAAATAACCACACAATCAACAAATAAATATTTATTTATTTACCAAATTTTTATTTTTCTTGCAATAAGATTTAAATCGCTCAATATAAAACGTACCATATTTATCACTACAAGAAAATCATGAAATAGAAACTAATTTGTACAACCCAAAATAATTAGTTACAATAGTAACTAAATTATAGATCATTTTAAAAACTAAAAATAAATTTGGTTTTTAAATTAGTTTCTATTATTTTTTATTATTGTTAAATAATTTTTAAATTGGTATCTAATTAGCAACCAATGTTTTTGCTACCAAATGTAGAAACTAAATAATTGGTAGTTAAAACCTTGCTTAGATACCAATTTAGAAACTATTTAACAATAATAAAAAATAATAGAAATCAAATTTTTTTAGTTTATAAAATAGTCTCTATTTTAGTTCCTATTGTAACTAATTATTTTAGTATCTAAAAATTGGTTTATATTTCATGATTTTTTAACAGTATATAATTATGTTATCGTTCACGAATTTTACATTTCATAATTTTTTTGGCATTCTTCCTGTCAATTTTTTTAATTTGGACACATTTTATATTAATTTTTAACAAAATAATGATATGTTAAAAGAACGTTAAAAAAATCAAAATAGCATAATTTTATCACTATTTTTTTTTTTCAAAATGACAAGTATTCAGTTTGCTATTATATTGTTTTAAGGACCGATAGAATGATTACGGATTAAAATGTTTGATGAAAAGAATAGTTAAAAGAATTTAAAAAAAAAAAATGTAAAATGATGATAGTTAAAAGCTGCTGAGTGGTTACGCCCATGCGTTCCACGAGTTTGGATATTATAAAATATTGTATTAGAAAAATGTTATTATATACTTAATAATATAAATGAAAACACATTGAGTAACCCACATGTTTTTATGATAAAAAAATAATTTATTTATTATAATTATAAAATGAAAAACATTATTAAATTTATATACAAATAATTATAAATAAATAATTTAATAATTTTATCATAAGTATTTTTTTTAATTATTAATAATTAATTAAGTTAGAAAAATGAAAATTTGAAAGGTAAAATAATAAAATAAAATATATTAATAAAAATATGATTGATAATGAATTATGTATATACAAAATGATTAGGGAATTTCCTTTCTTAATAGTTATAAATGATTGATTAGAACCACTATTTTTTATTCAATCACGTAACATGTATTTTTTAATAATAAAATATTAAATTATAAGAGCAATGATCACATTTTAGAACTAAGTGATAATATATCATGTATGCAATTGTGTCGCATTTCTCATTATTTATATTAGTGGAAACATAAATACAATAGGATTTTTCTCTTTTATTCATTTGTATGATGATAGAAAATATAAATAATTTTTTTTTATGAATTTTTTTTCCTCTTATTTCATTGCTAGTTTTGAGATCGGAGAATGTGATGATGTTCACATTAAAATAATGATTTTATAAAAAATATAGTTGTTTGTGAGATTTTACTTGGAAACACAATACATTAATATTAATTTAAAAATTAAAAACTAATTTTATTTTTTAAATAATTCATATGAAATAAAAAAAAATCAATTATACTAATAAAATGAGATATATTAAATAAAAATAAATTTTTTAAAAAAAATTATGTAAAAAAAAACAGTTATAATGAAAAATCTCAGACAAAATAATAGATTCATGACAAATTTTGATAGAAATTATTAAAGTGCTGTGAGGATGTTTATATTAAAGAAATTTCATTATGTTTTAAAAAATTATAATTAATTGTAAAAAATTATGTCAATTCAGATTTTACAAGTGATTTAAATAAAAAGAGATATAACATTTTTATACTTGTAAAAGATATAATAATTTGATTATCTAAATTATGCAATGTGTACATAATAAGTTGTGGACATAACAACTACTGAAGAATAAAAGAAAATAATTCAGATTCAAATGTTTTGTTGAAAAAACTTGTATACTATAACGGAATGTCTTACAGAAAGAAATTTTATCTTTTTTATTTTAGAATAAAATACATACATATATGATACTATAATTTAAATAGTAATAAAATTCGTGTGTACCCAACATTTATAATTTTAATAAAAAACACTACATTTGAATAATAAAAAAAATAAATTCTAAAGTTCTAATTATTTTTATAAAAGACAACATCATTTTATTTTATAAATAAAATACTAACACAGAATAAAAAACGAATCTAGATAGAAGATTATTACTTAAAAAAAGTTATGAATTATGCCATTTGAAAACTATTTCAAACAAACATTCCATAATGGTAGAGAGAAGAAGAGTAAGGAGTAGAGAGAAGAAGAGTAAGGAGTGGAGTGAAGAAAAGAAAAATTAGGTTAAAATATATTATATTTTAAGAATATTTGTCTCATCTAAGGAGAGCACATGGTAATTATTGGGATGCTGAAATAATTGTCCAAGAAATAAAGAATAGTTTAAAAAATAAGTAGAAATAAAAAAGTTTGAACCATAAAGATGAAATCAAGAAAATTCAACGTCTATAAATCTCCCTCTCAGACGCAGTTTTACTCCAAACCGACAAATATTTCTCGCTTGTTTCACGTATTGCAACATGCACTACTAAAACTTTGCAATTTTTTCAAACTTTAAAACTTACAATATTACTTATGTAACTTTAAGCCAACATATACTTTGGATTATGTTTGAATTTTTGTTTGGAATTTCCAAAAACTCAATTTGAAAAAAAAATAAAATTTTATACCCATGTTAAGTTATTCTCAACATTACTGTTACGTTGCACTTGAAAAGTCAGTTTTGTAAAAGAAAGAATATATAATTACTTTTACAAGCTCAAATTCCAAACTTATGTTTAAGTTTTTTTTAATCCAAACATGAATCATGCGTTGAAACACAAAATTTATAATGTAATTTGAAAAGAATTGTTTGACAACTTTAAACAAAAATTGCATTATTTAATTACGGCGATGAGTTATTTATTTAAATAATATGGCTGAATCGTCTAAATAGTAGACATTAAATATGGTATATTTTATAGTTATAAAGATTAGTTATTTTATTAATATATTTTGGTAAAAACAACAGTTGGGAATTATAGATAGGGGTTGTTGTTGGTGTTTAAAATTGAAACGGAGTCTCTTCCGGGGAGTTAGAAAGAGCAGAGAATCGTAACTCCGCCGGTCACTGCAATCTCTCTCTGTCTCTCTCTACCGGTTGCAGGTATGGCAAAAAGATTATCCCACGCGCTCCTCATGGCAGTGATCGCTCTGTTCTGGGCGCGTGCATGCACGGCGAAGGAGAGCGTGTACGAGGTGCTCCCCAAGTTTGGGCTCCCCAGTGGTCTGTTACCGGACTCCGTCACCGATTACACGCTGGACGAGGAGGGTCAATTCGCCGTCGCTTTGGCGAAGCCCTGCTACATACAGTTCGAGTACCTGGTGTACTACGAAAAAAAAATCACCGGCAAACTCAGCTATGGCTCCATCACGAATCTGAAGGGCATCCAGGTGCAGCGCCTTCTCCTCTGGTTCAACGTCGACGAGATCAGGGTCGATTTGCCCCCTTCCAGCAACATCTACTTCCAGGTTGGCATCATCAACAAGAAACTCAGCGTTGACCAGTTCAAGACCGTTCATTCCTGCCGCAAATCACTCTCCTCCTCTTCCCCTTGCGCTCAACGCCGAATTAAGGTTCTTTTTTCTTCTTTCAACCCTCCTTTTTTCCGGAACTCTGGATTAGCTTTAATTGGATGTTGTTTTCTCCCCTCTGTTGGGCTCTTATTGGTTTCATGAGATGTATGTGATCAAATTCAGCGTTTATAATTGGGTGTGTGTTTAATAGATGTGTATATCCACATGGTTAGGCTTTTCATCTCAGGTCCAGGGAAAGATTAGGAGATATCAGTTAAGGTTGTGTTTGGTAAAAACATAAGTTAGCTTAAACCTCTCCAACTGTGACTTCTTAACATTAAATCAAGTTTTTGCATAATGTTACCATTGGAGTGCTCCAGACTGTATTCCACGGGTAACAATATTACCATTGTAGAAGAACTCAAAGGAAATCAAATTGGGTGGTCCATTGTGAGATGTTAACAACTCAAAATGAGTTCTGCTGGAGAAAAATGTGAGTTCTAAAATGAGATAGATGTTGATAAAATTGGTTAATATATATTGAATGACATACAATAATATATAATATATTAATTATTTTCATAATCTGTTACGAGTATTGCTGCTAGCTTTTCTATTGTAGATACAAATTAAATATTTAATGTAGTATTATATGAAAATAAACTAGAAGATTCGAAAATATGTGTGTTTCAAACAAATCTATTCTGGTCAAACGTGTTTGTATGTTTTTGGAGTAACTTACCAAACAGACTTCAACCCTTTAAATGGGATTCTGTATCTTAACTGCAGGGTTACCCAAAAAATAAAACTAAACTGGTATTTTAGAAGGTGTGGGAATTGTCTCAATGCAGTCTATGTACGCCCTATGGGCAATACAAGGAACCGTGAAACGAATCTATTTGATAGTGGTACAACATTGAACAATACTGTTGGGAAAGGCTCCAGTTGCCCTTCCATAGTTCCTTGTCTTATAAGCAGTTTCTGCTTATATTAATCGCTCCTTAATTTCTGAGGCAGCCTCTAATTATGCCGACAAGGGGAAGTAATGGTACAGATTATAGAGTTCTGTTCTGTCTCCTGGGTCAACTTTGAATACATAGTAACTCTTGAAATATTAGGACTCCTCAATCCTTATAGTCTCTCATGATATGCCCAAAAGGCTCACGAGGGTGCATATTGGATCTCTAGTTTGGGTTCAATCTGGTGGCACATGTCCAATAACTTTTACATCAGGAATGGTCTGTGTGTAATGCAGGGTGTTATATGTCATGAATTGAACCTCTGCTAAATGCTTAAGCCTTTGCTAACCTCTGTGTCTGAGGGTAAACACTATTGATCATACCATCTGATATGAGTATTGTTTCTAGCTTTTCAATAATCTGTTACCTTTGTAAATGAACAATCAACCTCTCAAAACAAAACTACGTTTCTCCACAAATTTGTTGGTATGGTCGTATAACTTAATATTATCTGCATCTTATTTTCCCTGCATATTTCCTGCTCCCTTTTAGTCTTGGTATTTTTTTTTCTTAAGCAGTCAGAAAAACTAACTAGTATAAATCTTTTGCAATTTTGTACTTGCAGCTTCCTGCTCCAGTAGATGAAATTCCAATGCTTCTCACGGAGTAGATCCCGTTTCACACGTATGGCATAATAGAACGAAGTTTTAAGATGTTACTGTGCCTCCATTACTGAGTATGGTTGCTATGTGTTATTTCTCACGGGAGACTCTTATGAAAATATATTATGTACATATTTAAGTTGAGACTTAAACTTCAAGTCTGTTGCAGAAGTTTCTGTTTCTGATCACATTTAAACGTGCTTAATAATGAATGGCAATGTCGGGTCTTGCAAAAATAACAGCTTTTTGCATGCTATCCCTGCATCACCTTGTCACCCTGAATTATTTTCTACGTGATCTTTTTCTATGTGGGTTGAATGATTACTTTCCCGACTTGCTAGGGATTGAACATAATCTAAACCACTGTAACGTCATCATCTTTATCAAGTGTTTCCTTGAAGTTTAATACGTAATGAGTAATATGATATACTAATTGTGGCATGCTTCTTTTGACTGCATGATGACACACACACAATTTTTGGTCAGGATGCTACTACTATTGTATCTTTTCATATTTAAAAGAATGCAAATCCATCTTTCTCACTGTTTACAAATCTGAAGAATAAAATGATCATATTTGTATCGCAAAATAGAAGAAAATGATAAAATAAAAAGGAAAAAAAAAATGATTACCTTAAGTAAGTTGTAAGCAAAGTTAAAAATATAGCTTTCGCGTCTTGCACCATTTGACGTGATTTTAGATCCAGACTTACAGAATTAACCTGTGCCAAAAAACAAATCTTGTGGATCATAGCGAAATTCTAGTTTCAATCAACAAAATTTAATTTCCGAACGAGGAATACTAACTTCAGATCTTCTGCCATTTTATGGGAACAACAATTACACTACTATTTTAGGTTTAAGATATTTGGAACTAAATTACAACAAGCCTATTTTAATTCTCTGTAGGAAAAATCAATCAAATGAGCTATAATCTGATTTTACTAAAGTTAATTTATGAATTTTCAATAAATATGTACTTTACAAACTTCTTTTCTACGGTTTTGATTATGTTGCGACAATTTTATTGTTCGGACAAGGGTTAATTCCATTTTGAGGTCCTTCTAAATTATTTTTTGTATGATTATATCTCAACTTTGGTGAATGCATTGGAGAAAACGTAGATCAAGTTCCCTATATCTTCATTTTTAAGTTATTTAATAAAATGATAAGTAAATGCTTTTTTCTTTAAATTATAAAATGTGTCTATTACATCATATAACATCGACTCATCTCACTCTCCAATAGGGTACAAGTAATTCCAATTGAGTGCAGAATAATTTTTTTAACCCAATTTAATTATAATTGAGTTATCTGGTTGAATAATTAAAAAAATCATTCAAGTGCTCCTTACCAAGATTTAACAAAAAGCAACTTACAACTCCCACATCATAAAAAAAATGCTTGATTTTGTACAAAAGGCTACGTATTGCAGATGAATAAAACACCTTGGTGATCTCTTGCTTATCTTCACTTGTTGGACAATGCTTTTTACACAACTTCATTTGCTCATCAAGTGTAACATTCATTGGCTTTGTTGTGTTAAGGACTTTTCAATGTATTTTTCTTGAGACAACCATAATAACCTATAGTTTCTTCCCATCTTTATATTTAGTTATTTATAATAAACCTTTTTATTAAAGTTTTCTTTATATTGTTATTCAATCTTCTTCTTGTCATCATCCACAATCAACATGTTCTCTACATACAACAACAATATGGTGAAAATCATTATCACTATATCTTTTTATGAATACATAATGATTGATTAATATTGTTTTTAAAAAATTGTGCTTAGTCATAAAAGATTTAAACTTCTTATATCATTGTTTAGGATCTACTTCATAACATAGTGACTTTTATTCAAATGACACATCAACTCCCTTATCTGGTTCTTTAAATCATTTTGGTTGTTTGAGGTAAATTTCTTTTTCTAGTTTTCCATTAAGGAATATAGTCTTTACATTAAGTTGTTCAATCTTTAAATCTAGGCAAGGTGTCAGACCTAGAAATACCCTTATAGAGGGTGTCTCCACCACTGGCGAGAAAATATTTTCTTAATTTATGTCCTTTTTCTGCTTACAAACCTTTACTGCAATTTAGTCTTTATATTACGAGTACGTTCTCTCTTCTTCAAACTTTAACTTGTATATCCACTTGTTCTTTCGTGGTTGTTTCCTTTAGATAGCTCCATAAGCTCATAGTTTCACTCTCATGCAACAAGGTCATCTTCCCATTCATGAATTTGATTCAAACTTCTTTATCTTTTCTCTCCATATAGCTTAATCAAAACTTTGTGGTTCACCATCCACAATTAGTTTAACATATTCATCTTATGAGTATCTACTGAAAAGACGTTTATCTCTTAAAGATTGTTTTAACACAAATTGCATTTGATCTTCTTTCATTAATCAGTGTTTTAAATCCATTTGACAATTAAGATTCGTTTACTCTTTAAAATTTATTTGAGAATGTGATAACTAAGGGTTTGTTTGAGTAGGAAAAATTGACTTTGAGGATTATCTCCTCCTAATATTTTGCTTGTAGGATGATTTAACACATCATCATTGCTCGCCTTGGATTTTTTTTGTCCATTATCATTGAAGTTCCTTAATCATATGATTTTCAAATAACACTTTGTCTCTACTTCTAACAATCTTCTTCTTTACATGATCCTATAGTTTATACCCAAACTCATCCTTGGAGATCTAAGGTATATACACTCCTTAGTCTTAACATCCAACTTTATTCTTTCATCCTTGCGTACATAGAAAAATACTTTGCATGTGAAGACTTTCAAGCTGTTATAAGAAGCTTTCTTCCTATCTCATTATTCCTATGGAATTCTTCCTTTCAAAGGCTGAGATGGAGAGAAATTTACAATGTCATTGTCGTCTTCAGAGCTTCACCCTAAAAGAACTTAGGGAGGTTTCCATGATTTAGCATGCATTCACCTTTTTTTTTCAATAATTTGTTTTATTTTTTCAGCCACTCCATTTATTTGAGGAGTCTTTGGAAATGTCTTCTCTAGTTTGATATCATGTCTTTGAAAATATTTCTCAAGAACACCACGATATTGTTTACCATTGTCACCTTTTTTTATTCTCATGCTCTACCAAGGCTAGAAACTTCATGAAAATATGAAAAACTTGGTCATTAGTTTTTAACATATATACCTAAAATCTTCTGTTAGTATCAATAAAGGTTACAAAATAATATGCACCTCCAAGATATTTTCCAGACGAAGCATAAATGTATGAGTGAATAAGTTCACTAACTTCCTTCCTCCTTGAGGGATCGTCTATTTTGTAGTGATTACAATATTTGTAATTACAATTAAATAGTGATTACAATATTTCAATTGTTTCCCACTTATTCCATGAACATAGAAAGTTCCAATGAATGTAATAGTAATTTTTTAAATAAAATACATAGTAGAAAGTTCATAATCATTGTAAGACTGTAATAATTAACTCAGTTAAATAATTATATTTATAAACTTCAAAAAAATTCACTAAAATATGATTTAGTGTTTCTAGATACATATTATATTACAAGGTCTTAACAAAATCTCCCAACTCTCATATAATAATTGAGTAAAAGCACTTGCAATTCATCATCCACATTCATTTCAATCTTAGTTAGTTACTTGACCAAGTGTTTGAAATTATTTGTGTCCTTTATCATGCTTAAATCATCCTTATATTCCATTTTCACCAATTGTTTGACAAAGTCTATTTTATTTATGTTTTTTTTTTCTTTTGAATCATAAATTCTAGCTTAGACTATAACTCATAAGCATTAGTGTACATCGACACATGCTTAAATAGACTTATATGATTATACTTATGAATAATAACCACAACTTTTCAATTCAAAAGTTCTTATTCTTTCTAAACCTTCTTCGATGATTTCATGTTACATGTTATATGTTCATGTAACTCTTACAAAATAAACTATCTTCAATCATGAATTTTGAATATGAGTAAACTTCTTCCATATAGAGGTATGCTCCCAAAAATAAGAGAGTTCTAATACAACTATTGAAAAATTAAATTGTTTATGTGAAAACAAATTTTTTTTCCTATCTATATAGCTTAAAACATGAGAATAATAATAATAAAGAGAACAAATAACATACATATTATTCTCAACTTAAAAAACACATGAGATAAAGAACTTCATAGAACCAAGAGCTATAAAAAATTTTCTTTTTTCAAAAGAATAGTACAATCACTCACCTTTCTTTAAGTAACTTGCAACAATCTTGCAGAAAATGATAAAATATCTCTTAATTGGTTATAAACTCACTACTACTTTTTCACTTACAAAGTGACTTTTTATAATATTATTGTATATCTTTCTTATTCTCTAGTTATTATAGATTGAAACCTTTCTATTAAAACTACAAATAGACATTAAATGTACTTCAATAATAAATGTACATGCTGTTAAAAGTTAAGAAAATAATTTCAATATCTTAAAATAAAATATCTTCTTAATTTTAATATATAGAAATTGCTTCTTTTGATTGAGTGATATTTTCAACAATTTGAAGTGTAAAAGGACAACTAATGGAGACACTTAAGCTAGGTACAAGAAATGCAGGGCTGATTCTTTACGCAACGCCCCAATGTCTCTTTACATTTTCTTAATTTAAAAAATAAAATTAAAAATTATCACTATCTGGTTAGAATATGTACAATTTGCAATTTTAGATTTGATAATCCATAAACATCAACAAAACTAAAAATACATCATAAGAAATATTAATATGGGAAATTCATATTTTACTTTGGGTAGGAAGAAAATTATGAATTGCAAAATGGTTTATCCGTATTGTAATTCACGTTAACCTTTTTTTACATAAACAATTTACGGCAATTGCTTATTAATTAACTGCAACTTTATTTTAATATTTGATTGTTATTTAATTGGAATGACTTTCAAAGGATTGTTTGGGAGAAAAACAAAATGAAGAATGAGTCATACAAGACTTGTGGAGTCTACCCACATAGTTGAATGTTTGAAGGTTTGTGGATAGTCTTTTTTTTAATGAGATTTTTATTTTCCAATTCTATTATGGTATTTTATTTCCAAAATACAAAGATTTATTCCAAAATTCATTTTCTGAAATATATTTCTTAATTCCAAATTTTCAGACAATTTAAAAATTTTAAAAATTGGTTGAGTGTAGGTCTAAAAATGATTGAGTGCACGAAACAATTGCATAGAAGATATTTGGAGTTTTTTTTGTTCATGAATAGACAACAATTTAGGGATTTATGAAAGAGAAATTCTACAAGAAATTCGACATGATTATTGAAGATTGTTGGGGTCCTTGAAAGGAATATTACCATCATGACTTTAGTTTTACTAGAAGAGGAGGTAATATAGTAGCTTAGGAAAACTCTCTTTTTTATGTAAAAGCCACAATTTGGCTACAGAACTTGTCTCCTTTATATTGTCACTTTTCTGAATTTCTTTTACCGAATATTTGTGTGTGTATATATAAATTCTTCTTATAATATTAATTATTTAAAGGTTATTATTTAGGCAAATTCTTCTTGCACCAATATTTTTAAACCTGCATCCAACACAATTTTAAAAATTTAAAAATATCATTTATTTTAAAATTTGAAAATAATACATTGTAGAAAAATAAATCTGGAAATTCAGAAAAAAAATCAAAAACTCATTTCAGATAAAAAAAATCCGCAATAAAAAAAATCATTTTGAAAAAAAAATCTAAAAACATATTCGAGAAAAGGAGTCTAGAATGTATTTTTATATACCCATTTTTTAATGAAATTTTCGTTAATTTTACGGAATTGGTAGGCACTGATGTGCCTGTGTATCCGCATTTTTTATTTTTTTAGTATTTTTTTATTTTCAAAAACAATTTCTCTTAATAACATTAAAATGAGAAGTTAAAGAGTAGTTTGTATCCGCATTTTTTATTTCTTTTTCTTTAGTATTTTTTTATTCTTCAAAAACAATTTCTCTTAATAAGATTAAAATGAGAAGTTAAAGAGTATACAGTTAAAGAGTAGGTTAATAAAATAGTGAAGAGCGGTAATTAAAAGTTACATATGGTAAAGAGAATGAATGAATTTTCAAAATTTAAAATTCAAAATTGCTATTTGAATTCAAAACCGTCTCTCATAGAAAATAATTAAATAGAATTTGAGTTTCATATTTTTTTATAATTTTTAATATTTTATTAATTATGGGTAAAAATATATGTATTTGGTAATAGTTAAAATTTATTTAAAACTTAATTAAATAGAATTTGAGTTTCATATTTTTTTTAATAATTTTTAATATTTTATCAATTATAGGAATTAAACCAATATTTTTTATTAGGTCTATAAATAACCAATAATATATGACAATCATTACAATACATATGACACCATTAAACAATAAACCAACAAAAGAAGAAAATGCAATGAAATCTGCTTCTTATCTTCACCTTGGACCCTTGGACCTGTATAGAGACTCGTTTAAATTGTTCCCATCTTTCGCACCCAAATCTAATGTTCCTTCGTGTTAGAAACTTACAATTTAGGGAGTGAGCGCAACAACGAAATATAACATGTAAAACATAGATTTAAGAACACGATGACATACCTTCTCTACATAATGCTCTCTGGTGAGCAAACCTATTTTGAATGTGGTCTCTAAAATCATAACTTTATGAAAAGTTGAGATGATTTCAAAAATCAAAACCTAAAAGAAGAAAATATAGAGGAAGAGCAAAGATAAAGAAATGGTGATGACAGAAATCTTAAAAATCAAATTAGAAGTAACTTTTCCATAAAATATGAGGAAATGAGAATATAGTTTAGTTAATGCTCCGTCTTGTTGAGTCCTTCTTATCCCTCTAGTCACATGTTTTCATCACAATTTTAGAAGACAAATTAGTGTTTTACAAATTGAAATGCATATAAAGAGAATTACCAACCGCGCAACTTTTTTGAGTCTTTTCGTTCCCTCTAGTCACAAACTTCAATTACAATTTCATGAAACAAATGTCAAATTAGGGTTTCACAAAGATTAATCAAAGAAATATGATTTTACATGAAAGTGAAAAGAAAGTGAGAAGTATGGTAAAAAAGAATGTGTTATGTGTAGTGGAGAGAGATAGTGGGAAGTAGGTACCTATATATAGGAGAGAGAAAGTGAAAAGTAGGATATGTGGGTTATGTGTAGTGGAGAACCATAAAATCTGTTTCTTAAATCAATTTTAATAAAAAAAAAATATCAGTTTAAATCAGAAAAGTAACGTATCAAATCTCCACTCTCCTACTAAAGTGGTCCACAAAATATTACAAATATCTTTAATTTTTTATTTAATAGAGAAGAAGATCTCTAAAACAGAAAAGTAACTAATTAATCTCTCCACTCTCTCCACTATATTCATTCTCTCCACTCTCTCCACTATCTTCATTCTCTCCACTCTCCAGTTAAATAATAACAAATAAAATAAATTTTAAAATTAAAAAATTATTTTATCAATTATTGAAATTATAAAATGTCCAAATAACCAAAATAAATTAATACAATAAATTATTAAGTAAGGATAAAATGGAAAAAAAAAATTAAAAGCAGTTAAGAGGAGAATAAGAAATGACACAATAACCATAATACAATAATAAAATTAAATATTAATATAAGGATAAAATAGGAAAAAAAATTAAGAGCAGTTAAGAGGGGAATCCCTTTTTTTTATATATATATATATAATATATAGGTATAGATTATTTATTATCTATTGTTAATTAAGTTGATTCTACTTACATTACTATATTTTAATAAATAAATTATTATATTTTAAACATGTCGAACTATGTTTAAATGATGATACTAAATCTATTTTAAGAGTTAAAAATAATTATAATATCATATTTGTGTGGAGTTCACGTTAGCTAATAATGAAAATGTTTAATTGTAATTGTCCATGTATTTTATAAAATCTACAATTGTAACCGTTCATTTAAGGTTTTCTTTAACTTTTAAGATCAACTGTCCAAATTTAGTAAATTGACTGAAGAGAAATAAAATTAAAAGAAATTTTAACTCTTGCATTTTTTTTTAAATTTTTTAATGAATTAATATGGAATTCTGTTGGAAACTCCTACTTACCGACGAATTTGTGAATTGCAAAAAAAAATAAAAAAATGATAAGCTACACAGAAACAATTGGAAAAAATTAGGGCTAAAGATCATTGCGTAATTACCCTTTCATTATATACGGGCCAGTTTATATTAAATTATGGTTAAACTAATCACAGTTATGTTTATGTTAAAATATGGTTAAACTAATCATTATTATTTGTTATTCTCTTATTCTTATGAGTAATTTATAATAAACATAATTAATTCAGTTGGTTTTGGTATTTTTAGAACAATAATTTCAACATACTAAATTCACTCTTTTAATCACTTCTAACATGATTTATTAGTAAAAATGACACATATTTATAATATTTAATTAGAATAAATGAGAAAGAGAAACTTTAGTATTTCATAAAAAATATAAAATATTTTATAGAAAAACTATTAAATCATTTTATCAATATATTGTTTTACAAGTAATAACTTTTTCAAACATTAGTAGACATCATAGGGTTTAGAACTGAAAAAAAGAGTCAACTAAAGTCTTTTGTTTTCTGTTTTTTTCTTTTTTTTGTATAATATTTTAAAGCAAGAAGAAACGAATCATAAAAAGTAAAAAAAAAGATTAATGATAGGTCAATATCTAAAATAAATAAGTAAACTCACAAAATACACCCTCTAAATTCAATTCAAACACGGAATGTTTGGTCCAACATGTCTTCGGAAAAAGAAAGGTTCGGGTTTAAGTTTAAAAACGATGAAACTGTTACACTGTTGTTTTTTTTAATTTTAATTTACACAGATAATAAATTAGAAAAAAAGACTTATATTATGCTTTAGTTAAATATATAGTTTTAAGTTTGTTATTTAGTTATTATGATCATTAGTGGATGAAAGTAAAAGTATTGTGATAAAAGAAAAAGACGTGAAATCCATGTTTGGAAGGAAGTGAATAGAAAGATATTTGAAGCATACAAGTTGTGGAGATTAAATAAGGGGTCCCTCGGAATGGTTCCATCAGTTGGAAAATTAATCACTCAGAAACAAGAGAGAATGGGTACACACTGAACATAATAACTAGAGGAAAAGGACAACACACTTAGTAGCAACAAATTAGAAATTACATCCTCAAACTATGTATGCATAACACATGAAACCCATACAATAATAGACACAACCACCTAACACACTTTACCTTCCATCTTTAAGCTTCAAACCAGGAACAGCACCAAATGGGATACCAACAGTAACGGTAAAATTCCACATACCACTTCTGTCACCAACCCCTTCTTTGCCCACCCTCCATTCTTCTTGTTATCATCATTTATGTTTTCTCCCTTTGCAGTAGCTGCAGAGAATTTTCAACCACCCACGATGTTAAAATAAATCAAAATCATATATATATTTTTCAATGATTAAAACATGTATAATGATTCCATGATTTTGATCCTCTTTTTTCAATAACCGACTCCAAAACTTCACACCCAATTAATGCAGTCAGTTTACTATAAGGGTATCTCTAGTCTACATGGATGAACAGCAGCAACAGATAATATTTTTTATTGTAATTGTGTTCACTGATTTTGTCTGCATATAAAAAAAATGCATAGAAACTGATTTCACTATATATAAAGGGATCAAAACCGGATTATGCAGAATAAAAAGGAATGATTAGTATAAATTTACCAGCAGGGGTAGAAGGGGGGCTAGTTTGGTTTGTCAAGGATTTTTCAAACCCTTCAAACACCTTAGCGTCGGCGGAATTCGGTGGCAAATGCAAAAGATCTGAAACAAGAAATGAAGTTTGAAAATTGGACAGGGGCACGTAAGAAACCAAGGGTGATACATAGATTATATTACATGCGCACACAGAAAAAAAGTCTAGAAACTCACCAACACACTCTGTTATGTTAGTGGGTGTTTTGCAAACTTCTGGAAGTTTAAGAGCAAGGGTGACGTTGACCTTGAGGCCAAGACTTGGGTCATTACGATCCTTGATGAGGATGCAGAGGCACCTCTTGCTTTTGTCGATAACTTCTTTGAGACCAAAGCAGCAATCCATGGTGGGGACTGCGGCCTCACCACTGGCGTAGGTGAGACAACCAGCCAGACCAATGATTTTGTTCATACATTCTGATTTGTCTTGGTTAATATCGGAGGTTGCAAAACCGACCAAAAGGAGCAACAAGGTTGACGAGAGCACTAGATTGATTGAACCCATGATTTTCTTGGAGATACAAAAACAAAGAAAGAAAGAAAGAAAGAAAATGTCTTTGCGCTTCTCTCTTTCTTTCTAACGCTCAGCTTCCTCACTGCTTTGCTTCCTTCACTGTTGCAACTTTATTGCTTGTCCGCATTTAGATATCTCTGAACCCATTTTCTAAAATTCAATATTTATCCCATGTTTAATTCAGTTAATAAATGCTAAAACAGTTACTTCTTTTAAAATAACTAGTAGTTTAGGGTACACCAATGGTAGAAGTAAAATAAATAATTTAAGTATTTTTAATTAATTTTTTATTGAAAAAGTTCGTTTTACTAAGTGATTTAAAATATATATTTTACTTTTGTTTAAATATTTTGACGGTTAACTCATTGTTACACTCTCTTTAAATTTGTGTAATAATTCACCATTTTATTTTTAAGAATGAATTAACCAATAAACGTGAAAGATTATAAAAAAATAACAATTGTCCTATGTCTAATTAATAATTTTAGGATAGAGGTTAGTAATAATTTATATAGTTATTTCAATTGACCCTAATAATATTATTTTAATTGACTTGGAGTCATAACATTAAAACAAACGAGATTTCAAAAACAAATTATTGTTTTTCAATCAAAATCGTTTTTTACCCTTAATATTTTATTTTATTTTATTTTATTTTATTGACATAAGATCAAGAATACTTGAATGAAAATATTAAATTTTCAATAAAATGATTTTTTATATAAATTTAAAATATATTAATTAAGGCTACTAAAATAATTCAGTTGAATGTTTTTCTTTTATAAACAGGAGGATGATTTGGGTACATCTTATAAGCCATTTAAACTTTCATAAATTCAAACTGAATTTGAATTTGAGTAGAATGCCTCTAACCATTTTTTGTTTGGGTTAGTAGGAATTAAATTAAAGTATTTAATAATGAATTGAGACATGGCGAAAATACTTTGATACTTTATGAATATTTCTACATAGAAGGTAATGAATTATGTAAAAAGGCAATTAATAATAACAAAATGTTACTGTACCTTGAAAACGTAGAGCATTAAAAGGGCTAATAATTAGTATTAAATAATAAAGCAGCATTTCGGCACTAAACACAAACTTTATAATGAAACAATTAATAAATTTTGAATTCAAAATGGTGACTAATAAATGTACAGTGCAGTTAACGTCCAAAGGATCTTCCTATTCTTTTCTCTTGGTCGCTATCACTGGAGAAAGATATTTTTGACTAAACTAAAGGACCTTAATTATATTATAATATCAGACTAATATTTATAATTTTATTATTTTTCATTTCTACCTATAATTTTTAAACTCTCTGTGTACCATTCAAATTTATCCGAATTTAAAATACAAATGCTTAATTTTAGAGGGTGTATTTCCAAATGAAGATGAGTTTTTCTTTAAAAAATAAATGAGTTGTTCGTATTAATTAAAGTATGCCACAGTTACAGCTACAGTTAGAGGTTGACTGGTGTACGCGTTATAATAAATGGGCGTGCACTTGGAAACGTGTAAATTAGTTTACACGAGTGACCAATATATACATTTGTATATTTAATTTAATTTTATTCTAATATATTACTTTTTTAATTTCTTAATTTTAAATTATGTGATTTTATTCAATTTTAATTTAATTATGTATAAAAAATAGTTATTTTTTAATTTTTAACGGTGAAATTGAAATAATTAAAAATTAAAGATAAAAAATTACATAAAAATAAATTAAGGGACAAAATTATGAATTTTTTTTTTGAAGGAACTAAAATTACGGAAAATAATGTAGAAACCAAATTTCAATTAAGGCGTCTTTTTAAGAGTTAAATACCCAAATGAAGTACTTTAATGAAGAGCTTTACTATTCATAAAGTTCGAAACTTATAGAAACGTACATTTTTTTGAAAGGATATATGTGATATTATACATTTACACACACAAGCAAGATAGTTGACTTTAAATAATTTAAAAATTATATATGAATTAACTTCACAACGTAAAAAAAATATTTTGATTTTTCACAATGCCAAAAATATTTTTTTTTATTAATAATTATTCAACAATTTAAAATGTGATTTATCATTTTGCACAAACTCAAATTAAAGTGTATAATAATTATAAATTTAGAATAAAGGTTATGTCATATTTCGTCTAATGGAGATACAACTAAAATATAATTATAAGGAGAGGTCATTTTATGTTTTCTTATGGTTCAAATTTAATTATTGCACTAGTGAAAAGGGACATTCAATTATAATTCACTTATCATATCTATTGAAATGGTGAAAAACTTGTAAATTAGGTAAGATTTTTTTTTATGTCAGATAAACTATTATGAAATGTAAAGTCTAACTCAACTCATAAAACCGGCTCATAAGGTTGAGGCTTGCACCCACTTATATACAATGAATTATTCTCACAATGAGTTGTCCTCATCTCTAGTCGATGTGTGATACATAAACCTTCAATCAACATGAAAAATATTTATGTTAACTCAATTTAAGTTTTAATTTAAGTTGATATAAACAAATTATGTAGGTTAAAAAGATGAAAACTTCATTCTATACTTTTTTTTTTTTCTTCATGTTATTCTTAGTTCTGGAATTTTTTTTTCAGCACTCCTATAATTTCTTCATGCACTTTCATAGAGATGATCAAATTTCCATTTTATCTTTAGTGAAATAAATAAATATTTTTACAACATTCCCTTTTATCTTCTTTGTCTTCCTGTATAACTATATTGTATTGTTTTAAAGAAAAATAATGTATTTTATAAATTGAGAATGTAATTTCATTATTAGAATATACTTAAGGCAAAGTAAGTATGGATTTTATTGAATTCTAACCAACACATTTTTTTATTGATTTGATAAACATAACTAAATTAAAATAAACTATTTATGACAAGTGAAGTAAGACAGAACATAAATTAGTATATATCTTGTAGTTCGACTCATGCAACAAAACAAATTAGATCAAGAAAAGAGAAACTTAAACAGATTATATTCTTGATTATATTATATAATCCAGAATATAAAATTCTATTTCGAATTTAAAAACAAGATTGTACTAATATCTTATGAATTGTTTTTTAAATCCATAATTAGTTTTGAAACGGTGTGTTTTTTATAAACGTATTTTATATTATACAATGTAGTATTCTTAAATTCGAATTTTTTTTCAAATTATATAATTATAAAATAATAAATTTTATTTTAATTTATGCAATCCATAATATAATTTTCTGTTCTAAATTATATAATAAAAATGCATAAAATCTAAGTTTGTATACATTAGATTCTGTAGTCCAAAATTAATAAAAAAAACATGAATTCAGAATGATGTTTTTGGAAGTGACAAAATTACTGGGGTGTAGGAAAAATTTCCTACTCACTCCTTTATCTACCTTGTTACCTTATTACCCTCTTCTCTATTTCCAAAGATTGTGATGAAACCACCATTAATTACAACACCGTTGTGCTGAGGCTGTCATGTCATGACCATAGCTTGTTGTTGTGGTCACCAATAGACAGCTAGTGACCACCAATATATACTTAATTTATGAACTCTACATGAAGAAAAATAAAAAAAAAATAAAAAAATATTAGTTCTAAAACAAAATCAAACTTTTTTTTTGTTCATTAACAACCAATTGAATGAATATTGCAAAGTTGAGATGGTGACATTAATCTCCGAGTACTATTGAATTGGCTTCATTAAATAAATATATAATCCATTGAGAAGTGTTAGTTATAGAGAAATGTACCATTCATTGAGTCGGTGTTAAGTTATTCAGAAATGTGTCATTCATTCATAATAAAAATGGACCACATTAATATCCATTACTGTCCTAACTGGATTAAGTACTCTTTTTTTTTTTCCACTTAAATACAAGAAATAAAAAACAATTATATTTAATGCACGTAGATATAAATAAAATTCAATTACTGCAATTTTATTGTGTATTTACCTTCGGAAATATTTTGTCCCATTTTTTATTATACTCTCTTATAACTTTATGGTGTATAATGTCTAAACTACTTATAGCGTCTAATATTTCACATTGTATAATATCCACATATTCTCTACCATCCAAGTAGCGTTTAGCCCTAAAGTACCGTCTAATGTTTCTACCATACCTCCTCTCTTTATACTCATTATGATATATACAAGTTTGTTTCATTGATAAAACAAATAAATATATTCAATTTTATGGTATTTTTATTAATTATTTTATAATAATAATATTATTATTACTATTCTTATAATTCAAAATATGGTAGGTGAAATTAGTTTTTTTTATATGAGATAAAAAAATATTAACAAATATTTTGCTATAAAAGAGCATGGTCTAAAAACTAGTTGCATTCACATGTATATGTGTGTATATCGATGAATGAATTTATTTTATAGAGTAAATAGTTGTTTAAAGGAACTTGCGAAGTTAAACTTGGGTGGTTCCTATGCATAAAAAGAACATTTAGCAGAGATACATATAAATCAATTTTAAAGTTAATTATGTACTTTAGAATGCTACATACCAATTATACTAATTTTAAAATCAAATAATTTTGCATAATATACCAAAGGCGTGAAATATTGTAAGGTATTTTTAAGAGAATAATGTATTTAAAATTCAATTATTATTGACAACGAATTAAAATTTGTTAATAGAATCATTTTCACTATTTTTCTAAGGACATGTTTAAAAAAAAAATTCCATGTAATTGAGAAAAACAATCTGCTTTTAACTTAAAATTAATTTATAAAAATCATTTTAATTTATATATGTATCTGTATATGCAAAAATGACCTAAATAGTATATGAAACTGGATGTACAATTGTTGATGTATCAGTGATCTCCTCGTCTCTTCCTTGACTCTCCTTCCTCAAATGTTGATGCTCGGTCGGGGTTAACCTAAAAAAGGTACTCTGACGATTAAGTAAGTACTATGTGTAGAAAGTGTTTGATTAAAATGTATCTTACACCTATGCAAAAAGTTTATTTATAGTGTTGGTCATGGGTTGAATATTTGTTATTCACCGATGTGTATCATGATTCCTGATTTACATGGAGACATACTGGTATTTGTATCATCTTTCAGTTAATCAGTATTTAGCTATTTTGTCGAATATATTTATCAAGCACAAAAAAAAATAAGGGCTAAATATTAATTAAGCACTTTCCAAGTCTAAACCCTATGTAATGTTCATCTCTCTTCACCTATCTCCAATTCAATGCCATCAAAATGCCAAATGTTTCATGCAACAAAACTATTCAATTAGGAATGTTTTTTCTTCCTTAGCAAATAGGTTGAGGTGATAATATTTATATTATATGTTTTACCATGTACTATACCTGCATTTTTAAGTATATCTTTCAGATTGTTCCTTGCGTATATATCTACGGTCAATGTGAAGAAATCAAATTGTTGCAAGTTATAGTGAACTCCAATGGTTTTTGTTTTGTTCTCGCACTCCAAAAAGGTATATAATATGATTCAAAATCAACAAAGAAGCATTTTAAAGAATACAAAGTCTTGTAGCCAGACTTTCTCATAATTGGTGGTAGAATTTTGCACAAAACACATATTCAGTCAACTCAATATATATAGACTTCATGTATTGTGACTCAATAATTGGAGAAGACACACTTTCCATTTACCATAGCTTTTTAGAACAATCATACCGTAACATAGCTTAAACAGAAAATTGATAATTTATTGCACCTTTTTATCTTCATGATCATTTTTCTATTATTCAGAGTGAATCAGATACTCTACAACATACTATTCTCCTTTGCCCTTAGACCCAGCCAACGGAAAGAAATTTGCTGAGAAGAAAAATCACAACGTGTACGCAGGTGAGGAATATGACCCCTTGACTATATCAAACAACAATTTAGTTTAGTAAAACAATAAAAGAAAGATAGAAGTGGGAATATTTATCCTTAGCACTCTGCCAGCGGTGCTTGAAAGTAACCTTCGACCATAAGAAACTAAAATTTATCATAAACTAACTTAGTACTCAGAAATTCTGAGTCTCTCAGCAAATCACATTTACAATCAATCAGGTTGAAATGGGAGAATAGATGACAGCTATAGATGTGGAATGTTTTTTCCTACTCTTCCGCACACACCACTAGCATACAGTTACCGTACTTACATTACAACCTCTAAGCTATTTTTTGGCTTAGGAAACAGGTTCCATTAAATTCTCATGTGAGCAATGAAAACAGTACACATAACACAAACCAAACACACCATAAAAAAGGCTTATGATATGATAGGAAAGGAACAGGGACATAAAAAAATCATAATATGCTGTTTAAAAGCTTTTAGTTTGTAAAGATCAAGAGGAATATCTGCGAATAAAAAAAAGTACGACTAAACATACACCATGTTTAGTCAGCTGCATATATTAGAATTCATTTCCCAGTAGCAAAGATTGTCCAAGTCATCAAATGTGTACGGAAAGCAATGTGTGAAGTTGCAAGGTGTCAATCAACGGATAACTTGTATCTCCCTTATGCGAAGACACTGAAGACTAGAACAAGGGGACAAAATTCACTCAATTGTCCACACAAATATAAATGCAATTTGCATATTTCTAATAGCATAGTATGAAAACTACTTATACAAATTAATATAGGGATCTCATCTCACTCTTGCTAAGAAATAGCCTTTCTACCTTCTAATCCTTTTTAGAGAAGATGGTTCAAGAAAAGCTATTTACTAACTAAAACCCTACACAAGTTAGATCTTCAGCCAGAGAAGATCATGCAATAGCAGTCCTCAAACCATATCTAAGAATAGATACAAAATTCCATTAAGCAGCTTGCAGCGTAATAGATATGTCTACCGCCTGTGCAGTAGGAACTAAATTTATGAAGATCATGCCCTATGTAAGCATACTTACAAACACAACAAATGAAATGTTTGGCCTATCTCTCAAGTGCCATTTTATCCTTGCCATTCTGTTGTTGCATTTCAGCGATGTACTTGCGGAGTCTCTCAGCTTTTTGAGTCATTGAATCAATCATCTCTTCGGTTTCATCAATTATCTGTTTGGGCAAGTGAACTTCCAAGAAATCAAACCACTCACCAAGTGTCATCTTATTCAAATCAGGCCAACTCCTATCATCTTCATTCGAATTCCCCTTTTCTTTCCCATCACAAGCCTCTTTCACACCATTCCCATCTTCACCTTCTTTATCCAATCCCCTCTTTCCAGCAACACCCAACTTTGTCTTCTTCTCAACATTCTCAATTTTCGCAGTCACTCCACTCGTTTTCTTCGAATTCCGTGTCCGGCGTGCTTTCTTCGGTTCCTCCACCACCGGAACATCCAAATCATCATCACTGGAAACAGAAACCACAACCAAACTCGGATTCCGCGTACTCTTCCGTTCCTCCACCTTCTCCTCCGCAATAATCAAATTCTCAACACTCGATTCCTTAACCACGCTCCGTGCTCTGCTCGTTTTCCGCGTAACCCTCGCGGGAGGATCCACGCGCTCCGATTGCACGTCCACTACACCCGCGTCGCTTTCATCAACGCTCTGAACCTCACTCTTATCCGTACCCTTCACTCCCCTGCCTCTAGGTCGGCACCGTCGCTTAACCGGTTCAGAAGGAGCCGGAACCGGAACCGGATCTGGAGCCGGAGCGGTTCGACCACGGCGCGTAGGGTTCCGTCTGGGTGGAAGAGCGTCGTGCTGTTGTTGTTGTTGTTGGGAAGGGAGAAAGATGACGCGGATGGAGGTGAATTCTCCGATTTTGATGGTGGAGTCATGGTGGAGGGTGAAGGGGGTGTTTGGGGGGATCCGGGAGGCGTCCAAGACGGTGCCGTTTGAGGAGTCTAGGTCGCGGAGGATCCATTTGGCAGATTCGTTGAGAATGGAGAGGTGTTTGGAGGAGATGCCAGGGTCCTTGATGGGAAGGGTATTGCCCTTCACCACCCGTCCAATTCGGACAGCGGATCCGGGTTTGAAGTCTAGGGTTTTGCCTTGGAGAGGGCCTTGCAGAATTTCCAGTCGCAGAATCAGAGCTTCTTCCATTTCAAAGTAAGTGATTTAGTGAATCTGCCCAAACAAAACACTCACCACATTCTCCCGCTCACCAAACTTCAAAACTATTCAAACCATTATTTAAAATTTTCAATTTAAAAGCTGGGAAAATATTTGTTTTTGTATACTGCACATGTTATTTAAAAAAAGCAAATAGTAAAAGACTTATCACTTTTCATTGTAAATTGTTGGTGAATAGATATTTCATTAAATCATAAAAATTTATTTATCAAACAACAATGATCGAAATGACATTATCTTTTTATATTGAATAACAAAAATTTGTTGCAGATCGTTGTTGCTATTGAAATTTGATCACGTTGATGCACTATATCATCATTATCCCTCCCTTTTTTAAGAAAATTTTATGATTTATGATAAGAAAAATAGTATTAATTAAATAAAATAATTGTAAATTTGATAAATAAATCTTAAATATGCCTTTAAGCTTTATCAAGAAGTTTCATGTACAATTGCTTTACATTTGTTTAATCTGTTATATTAAGAAGAATTCACATTCATTTGAAACTTATTTGAAAATAAAATGTGAAAATCATGTATAATATCATACTTATGAAATTGTCTTGTTTTTCAACTTCATAATATATTTAATTTTCATTGTGGTTAACCCTACCGTTGTAAATATTTCATCTGATAGTATAGTATCTAGTTAGAAAGTAACTTATATTTATGATTTGTAAAATGTTTTATACCATCATTATTCATGATAAATGATAATGAGATTTTTGGAATGTGTAGATTTTTTCTTTCCTCTAAGTTAAAGAAAGCAAATTGAAGACATTTCATCACGCGTTTCTGTCTTCTTCTTTTTTTGTCTATAATAAGAAAATAATTATAGATGAAAAAAGGGTTTTAATAAACAATCATAAGAATTACACGCCCTAAAAAAAATGCAAATATTCTACTAACCAAAAAAATTCCCCAACCTTTGCACAAGTTCATAAGTTTGGTGTTGATTAATCTTAAATTTAATGGAGATGTATCTATTTGATTTGATATCTTACAACTGAGTAAATGTCATATCTGTATTCTTTTCACCATTAATATTATTGTATAATTGTTTAATAATTAAAATCATTATTATTTTATGTTAAAATTTTATTTATATTTATTTTTAAATTATGCAAAATTATTTGATTTTAAAATTAGTATAATTGGTATGTAGCATTCTAAAGTACATAATTAACTTTAAAATTGATTTATATGTATCTCTGCTAAATGTTCTTTTTATGCATAGGAACCACCCAAGTTTAACTTCGCAAGTTCCTTTAAACAACTATTTACTCTATAAAATAAATTCATTCATCGATATACACATATACATGTGAATGCAACTAGTTTTTAGACCATGCTCTTTTATAGCAAAATATTTGTTAATATTTTTTTATCTCATATAAAAAAAACTAATTTCACCTACCATATTTTGAATTATAAGAATAGTAATAATAATATTATTATTATAAATAATTAATAAAAATACCATAAAATTGAATATATTTATTTGTTTTATCAATGAAACAAACTTGTATATATCATAATGAGTATAAAGAGAGGAGGTATGGTAGAAACATTAGACGGTACTTTAGGGCTAAACGCTACTTGGATGGTAGAGAATATGTGGATATTATACAATGTGAAATATTAGACGCTATAAGTAGTTTAGACATTATACACCATAAAGTTATAAGAGAGTATAATAAAAAATGGGACAAAATATTTCCGAAGGTAAATACACAATAAAATTGCAGTAATTGAATTTTATTTATATCTACGTGCATTAAATATAATTGTTTTTTATTTCTTGTATTTAAGTGAAAAAAAAAGAGTACTTAATCCAGTTAGGACAGTAATGGATATTAATGTGGTCCATTTTTATTATGAATGAATGACACATTTCTGAATAACTTAACACCGACTCAATGAATGGTACATTTCTCTATAACTAACACTTCTCAATGGATTATATATTTATTTAATGAAGCCAATTCAATAGTACTGGGAGATTAATGTCACCATCTCAACTTTGCAATATTCATTCAATTGGTTGTTAATGAACAAAAAAAAAGTTTGATTTTGTTTTAGAACTAATATTTTTTTATTTTTTTTATTTTTCTTCATGTAGAGTTCATAAATTAAGTATATATTGGTGGTCACTAGCTGTCTATTGGTGACCACAACAACAAGCTATGGTCATGACATGACAGCCTCAGCACAACGGTGTTGTAATTAATGGTGGTTTCACCACAATCTTTGGAAATAGAGAAGAGGGTAATAAGGTAACAAGGTAGATAAAGGAGTGAGTAGGAAATTTTTCCTACACCCCAGTAATTTTGTCACTTCCAAAAACATCATTCTGAATTCATGTTTTTTTTATTAATTTTGGACTACAGAATCTAATGTATACAAACTTAGATTTTATGCATTTTTATTATATAATTTAGAGCAGAAAATTATATTATGGATTGTATAAATTGAAATAAAATTTATTATTTTATAATTCTATAATTTGAAAAGTTTTTTCGGATTTAAGAATACTACATTGTATAATATAAAATACGTTTAAAAAAAACATACACTTTAGAAACTAATTATGGATTTAAAAAACAATTCATAAGATATTTTTAAATTTGGAATTTGTAGAATCCAAAATATATCATGTTAGACAGTACAATTTGGATGTTGTTTTTAAATTCAAAATAAAATTTTATATTTTGGATTGTATAATAAAAATACAATTTATTTAAGTTTCCCTTTTCTTGATCTGATTTGTTTTATTGCATGAGTCTGGCTACAACACATGCATGAAAAGGGAATGTTATGAAATTATTTATTTCATTAAAGATAAAATGGAAATTTCATCATCCCTATGAAAGTGCAGGAAGAAGTTATAGGAGTGCTGGAAAAAATCCCAGAACTGAGAAGAAGGAGAATAACATGAAGAAAAAAAAGTATAGAATGAAGTTTTCATCCTTTTAACCTACATAAATTTTTTATATCAACTTAAATTAAAACTGAAACTTTTATGTTAATGTTAAATTGAGTCAACATAAATACTTTTCTTGTTGATTAAAGGTTTAACCGACATAAAAAATCTTACCTAATTTACAAGTTTCTCACCATTTCATTAGATATGATAAGTGAATTATAATTAAATGTCCCTTTTCACTAGTGCAATAATTAAATTTAAACCATAAAAAAAACATAAAATTACCTGTTCTTATAATTATATTTTAGTTGTATCTCCACGAGACAAAATATGACATAACCTTTATTCTAAATTTATAATTATTATACACTTTAATTTGAGATTGTGCAAAAATCACATTTTAAATTGTCGAATAATTATTAATAAGAAATATTTTTGGCATTGTGAAAAATCAAAATATTATTTTTACATTGTGAAGTTAATTCATATATAATTTTTAAATTATTTAAAGTCAACTATCTTGCTTGTGTGTGTAAATGTATAATATCACATGTATCCTTTAAAAAAAAAATGTACGTTTCAATAAGTTTCGAACTTTATGAATAGTAAAGCCCTTCATTAAAGTACTTCATTTGGGTATTTAACTCTTAAAAAGATGCCTTAATTGAAATTTGATTTCTACATTATTTTCCGTAATTTTAGTTCTTTCAATTTTTGTTTTCATAATTTTGTCCCTTAATTTATTTTTATGTAATTTTTTATCTTTAATTTTTAATTATTTCAATTTCACCGTTAAAAATTTAAAAATAACAATTTTTATACATAATTAAATTAAAAATGAATAAAATCACATAATTTAAAATTAAGAAATTAAAAAAGTAATATATTAGAATAAAATTAAATTAAATCTACAAATGTATATATTGGTCACTCGTGTAAACTAATTTACATGTTTCTAAGTGCACGCCCATTTATTATAACGCGTACACCAGTCAACCTCTAACCGTAGCTGTAACTGTGGAATACTTTAATTAATACGAACAACTCATTTCTTTTTTTAAAGAAAAACTCATCTTCATTTGGAAATACACCCTCTAAAATTAAGCATTTGTATTTTAAATTCGGATAAATTTGAATGGTACACACAGAGCGTAGTGAGCGGCCGGTACTTGCGATGATAATCGAGCAAGTGTAGCGGGCGGCCGGCCATTACTTGCGATGATAATCGAGCAAGTGTAGGTGGTGATCGGCCGGTACTTGCGATGATAATCGAGCAAGTGTAGAGGGCGGCCGGTACTTGCGATGATAATCGAGCAAGCGTAGTGAGCGGCCGGTACTTGCGATAATAATCGAGCAAGCGTAGCGAGCGGCCGGTACTCGCCATGATAATCGAGCAAGCGTAGTGAGCGGCCGGTACTTGCGATGATAATCGAGCAAGTGTAGTGGGCGACCGGCCGGTACTTGCGATGTTAATCGAGCAAGTGTAGGTGGTGATCGGCCGGTACTAGCCAAGTGTGATTTGGGGTTCACTTGTTCTGCATGCATATTGAATGATTCCTTGGCATACTTAGACTTGCGTTTCTCTACCTTAGTGTTTTACTCTCCACATGATTCTGTTTTAGCAAAATGCAACCAAACCTCCTCTGCCATGTCCGTACTTGGTATTTCTTTTTCTCAATCTAGTGATGGGAAAAATGAACTGGGCCTTTGTCTTTCTTCTGCTGATTTTTGGCTTCATTTGCCTGAGTGGACCGAGGTTGTTAAATTCCTTAATGATTTTCATGCAAATTTTGAAAAAATTCCAGGGCAAGCAATAACAAGTAGTTTGACTGTGAATGCTTCTGAAAGCACCTCAGTACCTTTTACCTCACAAGAGATTAAGAATGATGTCTTAATAATTAAGTCAGAAAAAGTGTGTATTACATTTCACATCCCTGTTTGGGTTGGCGAAGAAGCTTGTGTGGAATTACAGCATGCTGAAGGTCTCAATGTGAAACCTTCAAGTGTATATTCTGAAGCAAAAGATGCAAAGCTTCTTACTGTTTCTTTAAACATGAATGTTTTTGAATTAGTCATAAGAAGCATAGGTATTCAACTGAAGTCCAAAATTGATAAACTAAGCAGTGTAATAATTATAGTTGAGAATGGAAGGCATACATCTTGGCCACTTCTTGATGTAATTGAGGTTGATGTGGTCGCTGTACTCTGTAAGAATCATCCAAACAGCAGCAAACTCAATGTGGAGATTATATGTGATAATGCCAATATATGGATTTCACATCCTGCAATTCATTCATGGGGTGCTGTAAAATTTGATGTTCTGGAATCAGGATCTTCTCAAAATTCAATTAGTGGCATTACTTTCAAATTTCGCATGAGGAAGGTTTCTATTCTTATAACTGATGGAAGGGTATGTTGATATCACCTTATGCTACTTTGTATTTCATTTTACTCACATTTGGTTCATTAAATACTAATTGTTTGATTCGTATTTTGGTTTAGGGTTTAGAGTCTAAAATTTTAGTTCCTATATATTCAAACAGTTTTTTAACATTCGCTGACTTATACTTACTGAAATTGGACCATGGATCCAAATACAGTTGATGTTGGGCAAAAAACCTTATTAAGTGTTTTGTGTTCCTTGTAGTGGAGCTATAATGGGCCTGAGCTTGAAGTTCTTGT